>NW_026860662.1:0-406911 GCF_026571515.1 Ruditapes philippinarum | reverse complement strand
AACATGGAAATTTGAAAATTATCAGTTTAAGCTTTTGACTTCTAATTGTGACCCTTGACTTGGGAAAGGGTAGGGGTGCAGGGTTATGCATGCATATCTCTAATTATTATGTAACTATTTGTGCCAAGTATTTTCAAATCCCCTTGAACTTTGAAGAAGTTATAGATGCGGACACAAAATATATCCCTATAACAGACGTATGTAAATCTTTGACCTCTAAGTGTGACCTTGACCTTGGAGGTAGGGACACATGTGTGACATATCATCTTATCATTGTGACTATTTGTGCCAAGTATTTCAAAATCCCTTGATCTATAAAGAAGTTATGGACAGGACACAAAATATACCATATAACAGACTGTTAACCTTTGACCTGTAAGTGTAACATTGACCTTGGAGGTAGGGGTGCAGGTGTTGTACTTGACACATTGTCTTCTTATTGTGACTATTTGTGCCTAGTTATTTTAAAATCCCGAAGAATTTCTTGATCAGACACAAAATATACCCTAAAACAGACTATGTTAATTTTTGACCTCTAAGTGTGACCTTGAACTTGGAGGTAGGGATGTAGGTGTGGTGCATGACACATTGTCTTATTATAGTGACTATTTGTGGCAAGTATTTACAAAATCTTTCGATCTATGAACAAGAGGGCCATGATGGCCCTGAAGTCGCTCACCTGTATTTAGGCCCCCAGGGCGGGCCAGATTAAACCCCAGGGCTTTTATTTGAACAAACTAGGTAGACACCCATTAGAAGATATTTCACGCTAAACATCTAAGGACTAGCTCGTTGAGTTTTTAAAAAAAAGATTTTTTAAGTTTTAACTATAGCACATATAGTATAAAAGCAATTGACACCCCCTAGGACGGGGCCAGTTTTTGAGCCCAGGGCTTTTATTTGAAACAAACTTTGGAGACACACGCACTAGAAGATGTTTCATGCTTGATATGCTAAAACGTCTAGCTATTCTGGGTTTTTTTTTTAAAAGAAGATTTTTTTAAGTTTTTGCTATACACATATAAGGAAAATCTAATGTCCCCGCAGGGCAGGGCCAATTTTGACCATAGGGCTTTATTTGAACAAACTTTGAAGACACTAACTGGAAGATGTTTCATGGCTAAATATCTTAACTCTAGCTATTTTGGTTTTTTCAAAGAAGATTTTTGCTATAAAACATAAATAAAATCAATGACCCCCGGGCAAAGGGCCAATTTTGACCCAATGGCTTATATTTGAAAAAACTTTGTAGAATATGTTTCATGCTTAGTAGATCATA
This sequence comes from Ruditapes philippinarum, assembly GCF_026571515.1. NCBI lineage: Eukaryota > Metazoa > Mollusca > Bivalvia > Venerida > Veneridae > Ruditapes > Ruditapes philippinarum. The sequence continues at coordinate 405,632 of NW_026860662.1, read as the reverse complement.
AACTCTAGCTATTTGTTTTTTCAAAGAATTTTTAATTTAATAAGTTTTTGCTTAAACGACATATATTTGAAAAATCAATGACACCCGGGGGAGGAAATTTGACCCAGGGCTCTTGATTGACAACTTGGGTAACCCCATCTAGAACATGGTTCATGCTAAAATAATCTTTAGCTCTAGCTCTTTGGTTCTGTTAAAAGAGCCCGCTAGATTTGCCACATACATGCCGCTGATTTCAGACTGAAAAAGGGTGGCATTTAAGTGTAAAAAAGGTGGCATTAAACTGGAAAAGACAAATTGCACTCTTTTTCCATGTGTGGAAATTTTCGCCACCAATGCACTTATCCTTTGAGTGCTTGTAGGGGCAGTTAGAGTGGAAATTTGAACATAGACTTTTTTATGGCTGGCAAAAGGGTGGAATTGGTGAAAATGTAAAACGTTAGTTTATTTTGAAGGTGGAAAATGAGTGGTTTTAGTGGAAAGAAGTGGAACTCTACTATTTTCTGGGTGCAAAATAGTGGAAAAAAATTAGATGAAAATTTTGGGTGAATAACTTTTAGTCGAAAAGGGAACTCTTAACTATTTTCTGGTTGTAATAAAATTTGTGGAGAAAAACTGAGAATCTAATAATTGTGCTGCAGGGTTTAGATTTATTTAAGTCAAAGCTCCAAACTGAATATATGCTGTTATAGTTTTTTAACTCTACACGAAAGCATCAAGGTTGAACTTTTTATCAAAAATATTATATTGTATTGAAGTGAAGCAGTAGAAATTTTATTCAGAAAACCATAAATTTTCTATAACAGTCTAATGCCATGAACACAATTCTGATAAAAAGTCTACAGTATCACAGTAACGTATGACATATTCCAGCTGTAAAGCTAGGGAAAAGACAAGAATATTGCGGAACGTAAATCACTTTCAGGCGTTAAGCACTAATATGTTGATCAGGAAAAAATATAGAAAGTATGGGGGTTACTTAAATACAATTTTTATAGGCAGTATTTCTTAGGGATGTAATCTTTGATCTTTCAAGTCAAAATGTTTATGTTCCATTCTATCTTGTGTAAAATAAAATTACGGCTTTTAAAGTGTTATTTGTTATTAGTTATAATCTGTAGCATTAATTTAAATAGTTGAAATGTTTTCTATGCCCAGAAAAGTTCATATCTTCTGCATAAAGTTTGGTTGCTGCTTCTTGCTATAAATATTTAGATGTCATCTTGAAATAAAGTTTGACTTTTGTCTTTTCTTCTAATTTGATAATGAAATTGTTCTCTTCATATATTAAAACTGATATCTGGTGAAGTAATAACAGCTTTTCATGGTAAGGCTAAAATAATTAAAAGTGAAAAATGAAAGGGGCATTAATTCAAAAGTATGCAAAGAGTTTAATGGGTCTTAAGACACTAGCAAATTACAACAAAAAGATCTAATATCTGTGAAGGTTTCAAATTGAATTCTCCCAGTACTGTTTGAAGCTTAATGATCAAGACAATAAAATTAAGCATAGAGAAGTAAAAGAATGGGCAATAAACACCAAATCATAAGCGCTAAAAGTATGGTTCTTGGCATTTACTTCTCAATAAATGAGATTTAGTTATATGTGGAGTTAAAAATTATTGTCTCGTAACATTTTTTGTTGCTAATGCTTTCAGAGGCTTGTAAATTATTGTAAAAATTAAATGTGTGAAAAGCTAAATAAGTCATAATGTCTGATAAATTTCTTACAAATCAGGGGATAAGTAAATACTAGCTAGTTAAAGTACTTGGCATCCTCTATAGAGCTTTAACAACAAGCACTAGCATCGTCAGATCTGATAAAAACTGCCTCAGTTACTAAGTAATCTATAAATGGGGTTAATAGTTTCTCATGCTGACAGAATGTTTCCATTTGAATTATTTTTGGAGAAGGCAATCTATACAATGTTTTTGATGTAGAATTTGTCTTAGAAACACAATGCAAACTTATCTTTCCAAGCTTATTCCTACTAATCTGATGTTAGGTATGTTAAGATATAGTTATACATCAAATAGAATGTAAAGAAATAAAATGATGGTGCTGGTTTTTGGAAAATCCTCACAATTTAAAATTATAATGGAGCTGTCATTGCAGTTTACACGTGTAAGTTTGAATTCAAGGATTGAGGTGATTTAGAAGCTTGCAAACTACAAAGGAAATTTTGATTATTCGTGCAATTTCTGGAGATATTTTGATTTTAAACAATGTAAAGGGTGCACTATTTTTGATTTTCTGCAAAGAACAATATTCTAAAGTTTGATTTAAGGTGTGGGCTAAATTAAAAATATGAGGAAGTTTTCAACTAAGTGTGAATGTGTAGACAAGGAAGATAAACAGCAGAATCGTCCCAGTAAGTCCAGTAAACAACTTGCATCCAATAATGTATTGATTTAATTTATGCAGACACTGTATTAGTTTTTTGACAGTAATAATATGAAGTGTATTTGTAGATAGAAATTGTGTTTTATATTTGTTTTTGGTTTGTAACTTGATAAAAAGAAATCTGCATGTACGAATGTACAATAAAGAATAGTAGGAATATAAAAGAATTAAGGAAGATCTTCATCAATTTCTTAATATCAATATGTTAGCAAATTTTAATGTTGTGAGAAAAAAATTATTAAGAACATTAATACATAAGTACAAAATCAATGGTAGCATATATTACATCAATCATAACTATAGATAACTGAAGTGTACCTATTACTGACAACTTTCCATGCTATAGAAACAATTTTCCTTGTGTGTTCAATGTGGAGCAGATTAACAGTAACTGAATTTATTAGTAAGTTTCATTCCTTCATTGTTGTAATTCAGCTTTCATGGTGCAGTAAGATAATTATATAAACCATAACTAGACAGTCTAGAGTAACATGCTATTAGGAGAATGACAGTTCATAAACAGAAACAGCAATTAAAATAAGAATTATTATTTTGGCAGACACAAAGCAATGAGGAGCAGCCTGGAGCAACACATTTGATCTTCAGTGGCTTTACAAAGGTATCTGTGTTGAATTCAAAGTTATTTTAGAATTAATAGGAAAAGAATTTAAGTGTCCACAAAAAACCCAAAAAAGACACTTTTCAGTTCTTGATAAATATAGGCTATTAGTCACTATTTACAAACCTACTTTAATTCAAAATCTTTATGACACTTTAATTTGCTATTTACATTTTGTTTTACACAAATTTTAGAGTTTTTGTACATTTTACTTTGAAAAATTTTATCAAAATATTTATCCTGATGAAGGTTCGTTTAAGAACTGAAACTGGAAGATTATTAATATCAACTTGCACTGAGTGTTGATGTGTTGTATTTCTTTATTTCTTTCTTATTTTAAAAATTTTAGAGTTGTATAACATATACCAAGGTCTTATAAAAAGTGTTTCATTTTCTATGGTCTTTACATATTAGATATTTGATAATCATTTTCTGTCTTTACTTATTTGATATTGTTAATCATATTTAGGACCAAGTGATGGCAGAACTGATGCATACGCCTCAAAGTAAGAAAGGTACAGCAAAGCCTCTTCAGAATGCTATTCAATATAGAAGAGATTAAAGGCCGCTCATTGTTTGGTATGAGGAAAGGGAACAGAGAGTCTGACGCCAGACCTTCTTGTGCAGACAGGCAAAACTTAAAGTTCTTGGAATAGGGTAACTAATGAACTGAATGAAAATATCAATTTTTGATTTCTGCGTATATTTTCTGCTTGGGAGTAAATAAGAAAAGTCTGAGTTCTTCCACATCTGCAGTGCTGTTTTTTAAAGTGTTTTAAATCATATCTATGCACTCAAATTGAATATAGAATTATCCAATAGTCATATAAAAAATGTAAGCTTATGTTTTTAATTATTGTATTAATCATTCATAATTTTTTTTGTTTTAGATTGTGCGCTCGAAAAGTTGCCCTGACAACCTAAAGGACTGAACTCAACCCGTCCAGGAATAGCAAGATAAACTGAAGAAATAAATGGACTAATGTTTTGCTATTTTTTTGAGACAATATATAATTTCATATGGAAACATTAAAAAGGATTATTTTTAAAATTTTTTTGTTTCCAATTTAGGGTACAGGGTGACTTTCAAGCAGTTTTCCAGCTATTGCCACCACAAGGTGGAAAAATTTCTGAAAGGGTGAAAATATAGGTGGCATTTAGTTGAAACTGAATTTGCCACTATCTGGTGGCAAAATGGTGGAAAAGTGTTAAAATACTCCACCAATTTTTCCACCCTTATGGTGGCAAAAGGTGGAAATAAGTGGCATTTGGTGGAAAATAAGTTTGCCAACTCAATGGTGGCAATAATGGTGGAAATTTGTCTAAATACTCCACCAATTTTCCACCATTATGGTGGCAATAAGTGGAAACAAGTGGCATCTAGTGGAAAATGAGTTTGCCACCTAAGGTGGCATAATGGTGGCATTATGGTGAAAGTTTGTCTAAAATACTCCACCAATTTTCCACTCATTGGTGGCAATTTAGTGTAAAAAAGGTGGAATTAACTGGAAAATTATATAACATCAGTCCTGCTCAAATTTTTCACCATTTTCATGATTTGGGTGGCGTTTTGGTGGCGTTTTGGTGGCATTATTGGTGGAAAATTGTCTAAATACTCCACCATTGAAAAGGGTGGCATTTTAGTGGCAAATCTAGGGACGGGAAGATTTTATAAGTTTTTACTATATGCATATAGGGAAAATCAATGACCCCCTGGGGCGGGGCCAATTTTAACCCCAGGGCTTTTATTTGAACAAACTTGATAGACACCTATTAGAAGATGTTTCATGCTAAATATCTTAGCTCTAGCTCTTTGAGTTCTTTAAAAGAAGATTTTATACGTTTTTATTATATGCATATAGGGAAAATCAATGACCCCCAGGGCGGGGCCAATTCTGACCCCAGGGCTTTTATTTGACCAAACTTGGTAGACACTCATTAGAACATGTTTCATGCTAGATATCTTAGCTCTAGCTCTTTGGGTTCTTTAAAAGAAGATTTTATAAGTTTTTACTATATGCATATAGGGAAAATCAATGACCCCCTGGGGCGGGGCCAATTTTGACCCTAGGGCTTTTATTTGAACAAACTTGGTAGACACCCATTCGAAGATGTTTCATGCTAAATATCTTAGCTCTAGCTCTTTGGGTTCTTTAAAAGAAGATTTTATAAGTTTTTACTATATGCATATAGGGAAAATAAATGACCCCCGGGCGGGACCAATTTTGACCCCTGGGCTTTTATTTGAATAAACTTGATAGACACTCACTAGAAGATGTTTCATGCCAAATATCTAAGCTCTACCTCTTTGGGTTTTTTAAAAGAAGATATTTTAAGTTTTTTCTATCGGTTGCCATGGCAACCAGAGTTCTGCATGGAATTAAATTCTTTGAACAATTTTTAAAGGTGACCACCAAAGGAACATTCCTGTGAAGTTTGGATGAAATTGGCTCAGCGGTTTATGAGGCGATGTCATTTAAAGTAAAAGTTTACGGACGACGGATGGACGGACGCCGGACGAAAAGCAATCACAAAAGCTCACCCTGTCACTTTGTGACAGGTGAGCTAAAAAGTTATGGACCAGACACAAAATATACCCTATAACAGACTGTTAACCTTTGACCTCTAAGTGTAAAATTGACCTTGGAGGTAGGGGTGCAGATGTTGTACTTGACACATTGTCTTCTTATTGTGACTATTTGTGCCTAGTTATTTTAAAATCCCGAAGAATTTCTTGACAAAATCCCTTAAAAGATAAGAAAGTTATGGACCGGAAACCACATATACCCTAAAATAGACAATGTTGACCTTGGAGGTAGGGGTCTGGTTGTTGCGCATGACACATCCTCTTATTATAACAAACATTTGTGCCAAGTTATTTCAGATTCCTTTGATAAATGACAAAGTTACGGACCGGACACGAAAGTGTGACGGACGGACAGACGGACGGAGCCTATTACTGTATCCCCCTTTTTTCTTCGAAAAGGAGGGGGACAATTAAAAAGGGATGTTACTTAGCAAGAATAATTTTAGAATTATTTGCCTCACTTCAAAATCTGTAACAATATGACAAAATAAACAGCTCTGATGGAAACATAATGTAGTGCACATCTCCAGTTGCTTCAAGTCCCTTTTCATTATGTCAAAGCAGGAGTTGATAATGTATTAACTGCTATATCTAGAAATTCAATACATTTAGTTATTTCTCCTAAATGTTTTTTTTCTTTTACTTAATAACAAGTATTGCAAGAACCTTCAATTCACACTTTGTAACCTAGCAACAGAAACATAAAATCAAAGAATGATTTAACAATGTAACAGTATAACATAAATGGATAAAAACAACACATGTGAAAGTAATAATGATAGAAAAATGGTAACAGATTTAAACTTATTTGCTAATAAAACAAACAAATACAGTTAACTCCACTTAAAATGATATTCAGGGGACCGACAAATTTTTCTTGCATGTTAGACAGGATTATCTACCATTTACACTGGTGCCAGAAAACTCTTATCTTACACCCCCCTCTTATGTAAGTTAAGTCGCTTGTTTAAAATGATGTCATTCCCACCCGCCTTTTATGAATGAATTGCTTTCTTTGGATGACGTCATTGCCCACTATGAATGAAGTTATAAATTTATACGCTACTATAAGAAAAAATGCTAAAGGAAAATATTAGTCTCATAACTTCGTTTCGCAATATCCTTAATTTGTAATATGCAAGAAAAAAAAATCAAACAAAGGCTGTCGTCACAGAGTGTTGTTATCGCCATAAACAGTTACCCTCAAGCTAGATATTCCGGCCTGTACCGGCAGCCGGTGTAAGATTCTTATAATATCATTGTAATATCCATATAGCATTATATCTGAGCGGCAAACAATTTGAAAACAAGAGTAGGGACTGCGACAAAAGCGTTGTTATAAGCGGTATATGGTAATAAGCAATAGCGTTACAAGTGGAGTTAACTGTATCTAAAACATTTGTTGATAACACTACTGCGGTTGAGAGAAACAGACCACATAGTCATGACATGTATGTCAAGCTTAAGGGTTACAACAATAGGCATTACAGTACACCTAATAATAATTCTGTGGGCATGACAGTTTAGAACTTAACTAAAGAACATACTGCTTATATTAATTTCATTAATTATTATTACATTATTATTACATTATAAACATTGAGATATTTATAATTAAAAACAAGATATCTGCTGACTTGAGTGACATGCGTCAAAATGAAAATTTTATTTGAGTAATAAAAAAACAAGAGCCGGTTGAAACGGGTGATGCTCCCAGAATAAGTTTTGGACACAGGAAGGTATACCTCTTGTAGTGTCAGAGTTATGTCACAGACAAAGTTCAAAGTGTAAAAACAACCCAAATGTTGTGCACGACACATTGTCTCAATATGGCGATCATTTTTGTGAAATAGTTGTAAAATCCGACTTCAAATAACAAGTTATGGGCCGGACATGATTTTGCTGCAAGGTCATGCTGTGACATTGACCTTCAAGGTAGCGACCCAAATGTTGTGCGCGACACGTCGTCTCAATATGGTGGTCATTTCTATGAAATACTTTTAAAATCCGACTTCAAATAACAAAGTAATGGTCGGGACACGATTTTGCTGCAAGGTCATGCTGTGACCTTGACCTTCAAGGTAGCGAGCCAAATGTTGCTTGAGACGCATCTTCTGAATATGGTGATCATTTCTGTGAAATAGTTTTAAAATCCCACTTCAAAAAAAACGAAGTTATGGACCGGACAGGATTTTGCTGCAAGGTCATGCTGTGACCTTGACCTTCAAGGCAGCGACCCGAATGTTGCGCACGACACGTCGTCTCAATATGGTGATCATTTCTGTAAAATACTTTTAAATTCCGACTTCAAATAACAAAGTTATGGACCGGACACGATTTTGCTGCAAGGTCATGCTGTGACCTTGAGCTTCAAGGTATTTGACAAATGTTGTGCGCGACACGTCGTCTCAATACGGTGATCATTTCTCTGAAATATTTTTAAAATCAGACTCCAAATAATGAAATTATGGACCGGACACGATTTTGCTGCAAGGTCATGCTGTGACCTTGACCTTCAAGGTAGCAAGCCAAATGTTGCGCGCGACACGTCGTCTCAATATGGTGATCATTTCTGTGAAATAGTTTTAAAATCCGACTTCAAATAACAAAGTTATGGGCAGGAGACGAATTCGGGACGGACAGACTAACAACCCGATGACTATATGCTCCCCCGAAATTTTTCGGGGAGCATAAAAATCACATTGGGGGGGGGGGGTCAAATAAACTGTGTATCAGTCATATAAAAATGGACAGTTACATAACAACATGTCAACATTTGTACTAAAAATAAAACTATCCTGCTTTTACCCCCGGTAACTTAACAAATTATAAGTAATGATAGGAGACAAAAAGAATTATACTATTGTTATATACAACAAGAGGGCCATGGCTGCCCTACATAACTAACCTGAGACCCATTTCAAGAGAAACATCATAATTTTTTTCGATGTACACATAGGTCATTGTGTCACATTGGGGAATGACCATTTTTGAAACCCTATGATTGATTCAACTTTATTAGGGGTCAACTAGAATGCTTCCACAAAAAGCTCACCTCTAAGTACTAAGGGCTCAGATGAGCTAAATACAATTAGATGTGACTCTGGCTTATAAGTAGAAATTTATGTGACCTAATTAAACATCTCCTAACTAAGCTTATAAGCTGACAATAAAACATAAACATAAGAAAATGAGATGAATTAATATAAGTAGTTCATACTTGTTTTTATACCCATTTCCAAAAGAAATAAGAAATAAAAACATGTAAATTTAAAATGTGTGTACTCCATGTTGTTTGTAATGTACATGTGTATTATTTTATGAATAAAAGACTGTTTAGACATAAGAAATCAATATCTACAACTTCTGGAACCTGTACACACATTTATACGACTGTATAAGAGAAGAATGAAATCAAAACAATAAAACTGTATCATACAATCTGTGATACTTGAATAATAAAAACATCAATACAATTTTACATGTACAACAGATAACAAGTTTACTAAAGTTATTCTATACAAGGAGTTATATACAGTAAAATGTACAAAATTAACCCTGTAGTGTCCAGGAAAAAATATACATAATATAATAGAAAGGGGACTTGTAGAATACTAATATTGCATTTAACATCATACACAAAATGACTAATTGCTTTGACAAAATCTTAAAATCATGTCCTTAATATGTCAAAAAGTAGCATGTATTTTCAAGGTCACAGACTTTATACATGATCAACCTAAAAACTAAACTGGAAAGAGAGTTTGTCTGTAGAGGGTATCAACACACAAACATTTAACATATTACTTAATTTACTTATAAATCTGTATCTTATGAAGTATTTAAAATAAAATTATCAACAGTATAATTATATTGGTTCCATTATTATATGGTTGATTCCCAAAATGTAGTAACATAGAATGTCTCTGTTATTTAACACACATGAATTTAAATGTACGTAAACAGAATAAAATGTTCCAGAACAAAATATTGTTTTATTATTTCAAGTAGGGTTTTATCCGATTAGCAATGAATTTGTGCATGCGCAACTTGCCCTAAGACAATTTATTACCATTTTCATTTCATTCAAGCATTTTGGAAGTATTCTTTTTAAAAATCCAAACAATAATTTTTGCATCAAATATATAGTTTTATACACTTTAAAGTTACATTTAATAAATTTCATAAAAACAGAAATAGCGACATTTCATTAATAAATCGGGTTTCATATCGACTCCAGGTCTTATTTTGGTGTCCAGACAACCAAAATGAGTTTTATGAGCATACAAATGTGCAACCTCATTGTGACGAATTCGGAAGGACAATGTTTGTTTGCATGAGAAACTCCGCCTTCAGATAATCCGTACATCAATGTTAAATCAACAAACATTACTATAAGTACATGTAGCAGTCCTAATTTAACGGTATATTTCCACATTGTAACGGTTATTTTCATACAAATTTAATCTTTTTTATGAGATGATTTATTTTTCTGAACCCCAGGCCTAATGCACCGTGAAGCTTAAACGGTTAAATTGTGTTTGCACAAGAAAATCTTATATTTGCTATGTTCCGGAAAGCAACATTAACCCTGTGACGTAGCGCATACACGAGCTGATTATAGTCTACATTTGCATGTTAAAATTCGTATATGAACTTTAGTGTTACCGTGGGGTTTTCCATTTAAAATCCTAATTTATGAACAATATTTGATGAGATTTATAACGATATACTGTTAAAAAGGTTAATGAAACTGTAGAATGCTTGGTTTTTAGGCTGACGGCAAACATATTTTTACATATTTATTTAATGTAGCTTTAATATAGTGATATTAAGGTGATATGAGAAACTTATACCAAGACAGACATACTGAAGGATAGATAGAAGTAAGAAATTACCTTTTGATATTCAGCTCCTAATTTGATTTATATTGTAGAAATTTACAATAAAATTTATAGTGAACTCAAGTATGTAGCACAGTTAAATTGAAAATATACTTCAGCTTCAAAAATTTGAAGAGCAATAAAACAACAATAGACGTTAAGATAATGCCTAACAATTCTCTGTACTCCCCATAACAACAATAGCAACATCGATCCTATGAGTAACATAAGGGGAATAATACAGTGAAATGTCATGTTACATGTAGCCTGTTGTGTCTTTGTACCCAACCTACAAACATAACCCCAGGTGTGAAAAGTTTTGAGTGAATACCTTATGTCACGGGAAGTTTTATTTATTATGTTAATTGTTCATTTTGCCGGGCAATGTTTGTCATTTAGTCGTGGGAAAAGTCTTAATGTCTGCGCATGCGTCGATTATTGTTTGTCTCCGTGGCGTCTGTTATCGTCTGCTATTGTATTGTATCGAATGGGTCCGTAATGTACACTTATTAGCCGAAATTGACGGAAACAGCCGAAACAATTCACCTATGTCTGTATCTCGTGCAATTTTGTGAACTGTTTTTGTATGTCCAATCGTTTTGTATGTTGTATGAAAGAGATTTGAGAGAAAGTTTTAGATTGGTTTTAACATTTTTCTTTCTTCCAAATTCCCGCGAACTTTCCTTCTTCACTTCACTTCTTCTTTATTCTCTTACGAGTTAAGATACACAGTTGTACTTTCATTGATTCTATAAGTTTATTTAATAGAATTTTTGATAGGAAATAACTTATTAAGTTATTTACTTCTTGTATTGAGACACTGTGGTAAGATTATTTTCATTTGATTCATTTACTTGAAATAATTCTTATTTGCATCGTTCAATTGTTGTATTGTTGTATTTTATGTATGTTTTAATTAACTTGTATCATAATCATGTATTTATGTTTTGCCAAAGATACAACTTATCTAAAACCTTTACCAAAAATACACCGATAAACACTTTCAGAACTAGCAGACAACAGGCTATTCTTATCAGTTGTATTTCGATTAAAGATAACGAGTTGCGTATCTCACTGTATAGATCTCATGTAAAATGGCCTGACATATGGTAGGTTTAACAGTTAATTTTAATACTTTGGAGTCAAAAGATGTATTAAAGTTTATACTATGATGAAGCTAAGATCCAAAGCTTTCTATTGGTGTAATACATTTTAAAATCGGACATTTAATCACAACAAACAAGCGGTTTAAAAACAGCTTATTTTGTATTGTTTTAGCATAAGCGGTATCGATTTTACTCGAAGATAAGGGAAGCAACTCGTATTTTTCACTTGATATACCTCGGTTATTTACGTAGATCATATTAAAAGTGTTTATTGGTGTATTGTTAACTTCAAAGGGGTTTAATTAAGTCAAAATCCATTATAGAAATATTGGTCTAGATCAGTGACAGTCACAATAACTATCATAACCACTATAGACATGTATGAAGTTTCAAAACTTGAATAAATCTAGTTTTAGTGCTGATATTAACATAATAGCCCTCATTCATTGTCAGGGTCACAGTTATAGACCTTTGTCAGTGAGCTACCATTATGACCTTGAAAAACCTTGATTTTTCATTTAAATTTAGGACATAGTTATAATGCAAAAGTAAATTATAATTACTCAAAAGCAGACAAGTTGTAACTTAATTTAAAGTGGCCATCAGATTTTCTAAAGTTTAAAGATAAAACATTTTTTAATTGTCAAATCGAAAGATTTAAGGTTTAAAATTTAATTTGTTGTTAATAAAATACATAAACAATAAAGAATCCCCCATACCTCGTATCTAGTCAACAATTTGTTTCCTAATCTCCTATTTTTAGAAACAAACATCACTAATGCCTTATAAATAGCTCTCAGGGCGATGTTTTAAGATGACTTATCAGTGATCTGATGCACTTTTCCTAAGTAATATTACTGAAATACATAATTGGTTTTCCAACAAAACATAAAAGCTGAATGCTGCTTTAACTTATATACCTATATCAGGAAGTGTTTAATTACAGTTTCAAGTTTTCTTTCAACGTAAATCAGACAAAAATATATTTACTAAAGTCAAATATTTATACACAAGGTACAACTAAATAACTAAACTGTCCAATTTATTAAAGGATACAAAAAAATTAAACCTAAGTCTTTCTCTGTCTTTTTTTTAAATTTAAACATGTTAATAACAGACAAAATTTACCCCAACCTTCTCTTGTTATTAAGATATTCCCCAGATACAGTAATTTACAAGGAAAACAATTAAAATGTCACTGAATAACAAGGTTTTCTTTAAAATGTTTCTAAAATTTCAAAATATCTGATATCTTTCAATTGCTGAGTCATTGAATCTATAGAAATACATGTTTATTATAAGAATGGAAGAACAGAATTTATAACAATAATAATAATGAATGCGTGTAGAGCAATAACTGGATTGAAAATGTGTATATCAGTGTTCTCAATAACCCTAAAATTTTATAAGGATATGAAATAGTTAAAAGTCATTTTACATTTCATATTCAAATACACAGATACAGTGTTCGCGTTTACTGAGTAAACATATCAATTTACTCTCTAAAAGGGAGGAAAGAAAAAAAGGGCTGTTGAGTCCCTGGGATGAAACACTTTTTCCCCGATAATTGGTCAATTCTCTCTTAAGTTTTTTTGCTCTGCTTGAAAATGATTTTCTATTCACTTTAAATAAATTGTATTATAAGAACTTGACTTTCACCTCATTTTCATTTGTTCCTTTCTCATTAGCAATGCAGATTTATATCCCAAACGTAGACTAGGAGCAAGTGCTCGGCCTCGTTTTGGGCCAACCTATCAATGGTATCCGCGAACATCAACAGTCACAAATTTGATTGTATTATGAAGTTATGCAAACATTGACATTTTTGTAACTGAGGACTCGTTCCATTTGAATTGGGACGTAACAGATCTATTAGCACTGAGTCCCAGGTACTCAGTAAAGTTAGGGAAAATCGCTAACACTGAGATATATACTAGAACATACTATAATGGCACAAGGAACTTACAACAAAGTAAGAGCATCTTATTTTGGCGTCCAATTGACAGCCAGTGATCAATATGCTTAGTGTTTTCCTCATATTTTCACGACATCATTTTAAGACAATGGCTTGTTGAAATCTACTTATATTCTTCTTATTAATACTGTTTTCATGGACAAAAATATACCTATTCACAAAGGTAACAGCTTGTGCACAATTGTTGGACGAAAAAGTTAATGTGACTCTAAGCTCCAGTTGCTTGTCCCATTAGATATGTCCCAGATATACACATATATATAAGATGTATAGATATAACACTTAGTTTAAACTTGCCAGTGATTTTCCCCCTGTATTTATAGCCGAATAAAGGCTGTTTCCCCTAGCCAAAATTGGTATATTTTCCCCTAAAATGCCCTGTGCACATTTCTTCACCATAACCATCACTCAACAGCAGCTGACTTGTATCAGCTAGCTGTCCTTATAGACATGATAGATAGCCTTTGTTTTGTACCATGCATGTTAAATTAAATTCAAATTGAACATTTTACAAAATGTGTGGGTAGATTCAATAATTTCATTTCCCCCTTTTCGGATTTATCGCGCTTTATTTTCCCCTTCGGAGAGCCACAGGTTGTTTTGAAAATTGAAAAAAAAATCACTGGGATATACCACACACAAGTATACATGCTATCATTCATCTTGTTTACATATTTTCTGTCAAAACATTGTATCACCTAAATAATTTTACTTTATCCGCAGTGATACCATGAACTTTTATCAGATGATAATGCCATCTATATTCCTGATTAAACTCTAAACCACAAAGAGAACACTTGAACTGTTCTGTTGCTGAGTTACTCGCACTATTTAACTGTTCACTTCTGGCACTAAATGCAGCCAGTAACTGATCACTACTACCTCCAGGAAATACTGAAGTTCTCTCCCCTGGTTTTTCAGTCAATACTTTCCTGGTAGAAACTGGAATCATATCTTCCTCATCCATTTCAATGTCTGAATTATCAAGCTCAGCAAAATTGATTCTTGGTTTTTCACCACATGACAGGCGAGTTCTCCTCCCTGGGGAACATACTGTTTCTACAGGGATTGGAATATTGTCATTATTATCAGAGTCTACATCTACATTTTCTTCTTCAGGCTGCCAATCACTGTCTGTTTCCTGCTCTGATCGTGCACCCCTCTTAGAAAACGTCTTTTTACTGGAAGAATGACTTTTCAAATGAAAAGGAATTGGCGACATTACATTACCATGTGCATCTTTAGGCCTCACTTGTCGCTTTTTCCAATTCCAAACTTTCCTCGGCATTTTGTGTTTTTCTTTAAATGGATAAGGATTTATTCTAGCCTGAGCAAGAAGTTGCCTGGTGGTTGCTTCACTAAGTCCTGTTGCAGGCGTTCCAGTCGGGGTTGGAGAGAATAATTCCTGGAATGATATAAATGGGAGTCTGTTCACTAGAGAGTCTGGCTGGTCCTGATTGTCTACATTTGCCTGCTTAGCTTGCTGTAAATGGCTAAACAATGCTGGATATCTTGATTCAAGTTTACCTGGAGGTGCCTTTGTTGTAACCAATTTGTTGTCTTGAAGAGTCTCTGACTTATGATAGCTATTCTTGTTATCACCATTTACTTCACTGTCACTTTGAGAATAGACATCAGGAGACATATCTTCATCCACCTCTATCTTTACAACAGGAGAAACTGAGCTACTTCTTTCAGGAATTTGGTTAGTCCCATGTATTGGTACACTTGAACCACGAGAAGTTCTAGTATGGTCATATTTTACATTTGAAGTTATCTCTTTTGATCTAGAAGCATTAGCTGCTGGCTGTTTCAGCAAGGCTACAAGACTAGATGAAGTTTTTGCAAGCTGCGATGTTTGAACAGTATTCAAGCTGACAGCGTTACGTTCAATATCAACATCTGGCCTGGCTTTACCAGATCTCTCCAAAGCTGCTTGATATTTGTTAACATTGTCCTTAACCATTTCAATCCAGGACCTTCCCCGAGGATCACGCTCCACTCTCCCTATCTCTCTTGGATAACCTTTTAAAGCTATACTTCCTTTCTCATGTAACTTGTCCAGAAGTGCACTTTTTCCTATTTCACCTAGGGAGGAATGATCATCATACAACCAATCTTGTGGACATTCAAAGTTTTCTGCTTCTGAATTACTGCCTCCTGTACTAACAGAATTTGCTCCATTTACCTCTTCCTGGTCATACTTTACACCACCATATTCACTCTCATCAACCACTTTTTCTACTTTCACTTCAATAGCTTGGAATTCATCTCCATTACACATTCCATCTGGTTCAGCTTTAACTTCTTTATCTACACTATCTCTCTCTTGGCTCACTTCAGTTGTATCAGAATCTCTATCCCTTGGAATTTCTCTTTCAATAAGCCGATCAATTATAGAGGAAACTTTAGTTTGTTCTACAACAGGGTCTGATTCAGTCATGTCTTTATTTGTAAGACCACACGAGACATCTACAATCTTCAGATGACTTTGTTCAGCTGATTCATAATCTGGATCTATCTTCTCTTCCTTTACTTTTATAACATCTTTATGAATAAATGGATTAATTCCTGGGGAATTTTCAACACTGTTTCCCTCCAAAACTTGATCATTGTTTACCATTGGCAAACATGTATTGTTTGTTTCATTAATCTTATCTACTGGCTCAGTATCGTTTGTTACTCTTTGTTTTGGTTGTTTTCTTTTTCGTTTACTTTGTTTCGAGACAGATTCCCCATCTGATTTCTGTACAAGCTCTCTACTAATTGCAGCATTTGTATCTCTAAGTAAATTACTTAGAACATTAATATCATTCTGGAAATTTTCTGAATTGTTACCTTTAGCTTCTGCAGGGAGCCCTGAATTCCCCTGAAGCCAACAAGAAGGCTGATCATGTGTTTTCTGCTTCTTTGCTTTATTTTTATGATCAGCATATACAGATTTCAGGGTCTTGTGAATTTTTACCACCTGTTGTTCTTTTGTGTCAAGAAATGAAATACAAATGATTCCATCTATTTCAAGACCAGACACTGTGCTGTAGTTTTTCTGACAAAGGGAGACAACTTCATCATGAAGCAATTGGATAATATCTGTATGGTTTGCTGCCCCTGAATAACTAGTTGGTAATTTTGCCATGCTGAAATATGAAAAATAAAAGTGATTAGGTAAGGGAAAGAACTCGTTCAGATGAAAAATTAAAATTATACTTGATAAAACATTTAATATGCTGATTTTATTACATCCTTTGTAGTGAAAAGAACAATTATATTTGATAATTCAAATTTTTTACAGTGAAATTATATTTGATAATTTTCACTGTAAGTAAGTTAAGTATTCATTTACTGAGGTTACACATTTGGTTTTGTAATGACATTTTCAAAGTACATACACCCATCCAAATGTCAATGTTTTTTCATACTGAAAATTCACTATATATATTAACATACTTTTCAAGTCCACGGTCCTCACTGCATAACCATGTGTTAATCTTTCCACATCCACTCTGTGACTTGGCAATTTTCAAACTAGAATTTAAAAACAAGATATGTTTGTAAAACATGTATGCCCCCTATCAGCAGCCAATTAGTCATGTGACAAGGTTATAATGCATGACTTCTGACCCAGTGATCAAACAATTGATAAGGGTTATCAAGTATCTACTGGTCATGACCTTAACCTTTGACCCCTTGACCCAAAACTCAATAGGGGTCATCTGCTAGTCACGACCAATCATCATACAAAGTTTGAAGTTCCTAGGCCTAAGCGTTTTTAGTTAATTGATCGGAAACTGTTTTAACATACAACCTCAATGTGACCTTGCCCTTTGACCCCTTAACCCCAATATCAATAGGGGTCATCTACTGGTCATGACCAATCACCATACCAAGTTTGAAGTTCCTAGGCCTAAGGGTTTTTTAGTTATTGATCGGAAACCGTTTTTACCTAAGAGGTCAATGTGACCTTGACCTTTGACCCCTCGACCCCAAATTCAATAGGGGTCATCTACTGATCATGACCAATCACCATGGCCTAAGGGTTCTTTCGTTATTGATCGGAAATCGTTTTTACCTACAAAGTCAATGTGACCTTGACCTTTGACCCCTTAACCCCAAAATCAATAGGGGTCATCTGCTGGTCATGACCAATCACCATACCAAGTTTGAAGTTCCTAGGCCTAAGGGTTCTTTAGTTATTGATCGGAAATCGTTTTGACCTACAATGTCAATGTGACCTTGACCTTTGACCCCTTAACCCCAAAATCAATAGGGGTCATCTGCTGGTCATGACCAATCACCATACCAAGTTTGAAGTTCCTAGGCCTAAGGGTTCTTTTGTTATTGATCAGAAACCGTTTTTACCCAAGAGGTCAATGTGACCTTGACCTTTGACCCCTTGACCCCAAAATCAATAGGGGTCATCTACTGATCATGACCAATCACCATACCAAGTTTGAAGTTCCTAGGCCTTAAAGTTCTTTAGTTATTGATCGGAAACCGTTATTGCTTACAAGGTCAATATGACCTTGACCTTTGACCCCTTAACCCCAAAATCAATACGGGTCATCTACTGTTTATGACCAATCACCAAACCAAGTTTGAAGTTCCTAGGCCTTAAGGTTCTTTAGTTATTGATCGGAAACCGTTTTTGCTTACAAGGTCAATGTGACCTTGACCTTTGACCCCTTGACCCCAAAATCAATAGGGGTCATCTACTGGTCATGACCAATCACCATACCAAGTTTGAAGTTCCTAGACCTAAGGGTTCTTCAGTTATCACTCGGAAACCATTTGGTCTACGGACCGACGGACCGACAAGTGCAAAGCAATATACCCTTTTTCTTCGAAATGGGGGCATAACAAAACAAAGTTGCAAAATCATAGATTTAAAACCCTGTAACTAAAAACAAAACTGTAAAAAAACAGTTGATGTATGTATCATATACAAATGTAATATGACAAACTATATTTTTTTATTTTTTCACAATAAGCTGTAAACAAGAATAATTTTAGTATCAGACTAATGTTTTTCACAAAAACATTCATTAAGTTTTCTACATAATTAAACGACAGTGCTTCCTCATCAAGAATAACTTTAAACAGAATAATGAAAATAATGGCAGATTGTCGTCAATAAGTTATTTCAGTTTTATCCAAATCAGACAAAGTGTTCGAAATTATTTTTTGTATAATACAGTAATAGAATTGCAGTCTTTCAAATGAATGGTCACACAGTCGTCAGCTTTAAAAGTCCCTAATTTTTTATCATTTAGTAAATATTGTCTGTTTTACAAGATCCCTTTGTACCATTCTTAAATGCAAAGGCATCTAGGTGTTTTTAAGTGATGTGACCTGTGTATTTATTAAATATCATGGAGCTATTTTAAGGCCAAATCTATCCCCCAAAAATATTTTACAAATACATTGGAAATCTTTTTGTTGTTAACAGCACATATGACACACAGCTATAAAATAAATATGAAAACAAAAGTCCAATACAAATTATAACAATATATGTAAAGCATTACGACAGAGAAACTAGAGGGTCCGAGCAATTACCTAGACAAGCATCCTGACTAAGTTGATGACAATCGAGTCAAAAATGTGATCACTAGTGTTTAAACAAGGTTTTTCCATATTTGGGCGGTGTTTCTTAGTTTTTGACCCCAGGTGACCCACATTCGAACTTGACCTAGAAATCATCAAAACAAACTTGCAGACCAATTTCCAGGATATTTGGATCAAAACAGTAGCCACTTGAGTGTTAACAAATAGCTCCTGTTAACTAGTTTTTCATCCGAGATGACCCATGTTCAAACTCATGTGAGAAATTACCTACACAAACATCCTGACCAAGTTTCATGACAACTGAGTCAAAAATGTGACCACTAGTGTTAAACAAGGTTTTTCCACATTTGGGTGGGGTTTTTGACCCCAGGTGACCCATATTCAAACTTTACCTAGAAATCATCAAAACAAACTTTCAGACCAATTTCAAAGATGTTTGAATCAAAACAGTAGCCACTAGAGTGTTAACAAGATTTTTCTATTTTTAGCTCCTGTGACCTTGTTTATCACCCGAGATGTCACCCACGTTCAAACTCATACGAGAAATTACCTACACAAGCATCCTGACAAAATTTGATGATAATTGAGACAAAAATGTGAGCACTAGAGTGTTTACGAAACAAATGTGGGGGTGGGGGGAGGGGGGGGAGACAGCCTGCGGATGATATTCAACAATCCTTAAAAGGCTTTAAACATTAACATAAGAATTGATTATAGACATTTTCAGGAGATTTCATATAGACCAATAGGCAAAATTAAAACTGTTCAATAGAATTTCTTTAAACTTGGCATGTTGCTAGAATATTAATATGAAAACTCCTGAACGCATCCTTAATACTGATCATAAATATACATTTTGGTCAAAGATCAGGTTCTAATCAATGATAAATTTCTAATTGTCTAGCTTAATAATCACTTGTCAAAGATTTTGGAACAATACTCACAAATGCGTTTTAATTTTTGCTACTTTTCTTTTTTAGGTAAAAGGCACCATGTGTTAATCTGTGTAAAGAGCAACAAACTCAAAGATATTTGGTAGGATATTTAAATATCTGTGTTCTGTGAATGTAGCTGTGGCTCTATTTTGGTTATCTTTTTTTTGTCCACTGTAGTAACTATTTAATTACATATATTTTCAACATTCAGCTTTCAATATATATCCATAATAATGTCCCCAGTTATAGCACAGATTTTGCAAGAACTTCATAAGCTTTAAAAATTTGTCAAATTTTCTAGGTCTGCTGATATCATAGTTCAAATTTACATCTAAAACATGGTCCAAATTTCATAGCTGTTCATCAAAGGACAAGACAGTAGCTTAATCCATCAAAATCTAGGTCAGCTGATATCAAAGTTCAAATTTACATTTTAAACTGAGCACATGGTCCAGATTTCATAGCTGGTCATTATGAACGAAAGTCATGTTTAGCCTGGTCTTCTTCAAAGGTCTTATCTCAAAAGTTGTAGTGTCCAATTATGAAGACAAGAACTTAAAAGTAATGATCAAGGGAAAAAAGGTCAACCAAAAAATTGATGATTTATTAAATTTGCAGTTTCAATGACAGCCCAGACCCTAGCTTGAGAAACTAGTGAGTATTTTATACTGACCTTCAAATATGATCCTACAGATCTAGGTATATGAAGTTTCAAGCAAAAACACTTATGTACAGTAGCTATAAAAGCTCTCAGAAACCTTTCACCTGAAATATTCCAAATGTTAACAAAGGGATTTAGTCAAATTGATGTTATATTTCATTTCAATATTGGCCACTTATGATCAGAAATACAATAACATTTACGATACTGCACATTTGTAACGTAGTTTTTCATTGGATAATCATAATGTTTATGTAGTTTTATATATACGGCTGCTGTCGATTTATGAAGAAATCACCCTTTAATCCTCTTAAAATGATGCTTGCTGTATAATAAATTTGTTATAAATATTTCTGACATGATATATGACTGTAAAAAAAAGGTTGTTGGCAATTTAACCCTCGCCCAGCGGCTCTGGGTAAATTTACAAACAACCATTTATATAGGGCCATATAACATACTAATAACAATATATGTGAAATTTCAAGCAAATAGCATCAGTTGTTGGTGTGATATGGGGTTGGATAATACTTTTGTTTGTTTGTTTGTTTCATTTTACGCCTTTTTCAACAGTATTTCAGTCATATAGGCGGGTAGTTTCCTAACCATCGTTCCTGGAGAGTTACACCAGTACTAGACAACCTTCCTCCGCACTAAACTACCAAAGCATCTCCCGGGGATCGAACCCACGCCAGAGAGGTAACTGGATTAGAAGTCATCGACTCTAACCCCTCAACCACGGAGGATAATACAGTTGAGAGCAAAACTTTAACAAAAGTGTTTAGTAACCACATGCTAACTAATGACTGGGATAAAAAAATCCAGCTAACAAATCAAGCATTGGAATAATATATGCTTAATATATGTAATCGTTAATTATCATGACAAATTAACATATTTAAACATGCAAGGTAAATAAGGAGTTCTACCTTTTGTCCTTTTATCCTACCAGTCTTCTCAACAGCACTGCCAACTTGTATAGTAGAATAATGAACCATCCAAAAACTGGTCAATCCAGCTTATATCCTATGACTCTGAACTGTATTCTTTCATGACAGTATACACTGAAAATTAAAATCATAACTGTACCACAAAGTTTTAAAGAGGATGCAGATATATGTGTGAAATATATGACATTATATATGTTGTATCATAGTTTGGAGACCTTTCTGTTGAAAATGTGTCAGGGTTAAATCATATACATATACATGCACAGTGCGTTAACTGGAGTGCGGGTATTAGTTACCCGCACTCCAGAGCATGCCCATTGATTGGCTCATTTTTGCTTGGGTTTACATATTGTGACGGCAGAGAAAGGGAAAGCGACAGAAATGTCATATCCAGATGTTTGTTCATTGGTTCATTTTTGCCGGGGTTTCATATTGTGATACAGGGAACGTGCTTTTATGTTTGACTATGATACAAAAGAGAAAGAAGACCAAAACACTCGACAATCTGATTTATACTCGGGGGCCACGCCCCCTCGTACAAATCAGATAGCCTCGTGTTTCGGTGCTCTTTCTATTACTTATAATCAGACAGTGACACAATCATGAATACTGACTGACATTCTAAATTGTCTTCCACACAAGGAAGAGTATACATATGTATCTCAAATCGAAATTAACTTTATACTAGGATGAAAGTGTGACAGAAGGTCAGATGGATTGATGGAGCCTATTTCTATGCTCCCATTTTTTCTTTAAAAAGGCGGGGACAATTACATAAAATTAAATTAACTGATTTTACTGATATATCACATATAATGACCCTTATGTATAGTAAAATAAATATTAATTTATTTTTATTTTTGGGGGGGGGGGGTGGCGGGCTTAAGTTTCTATGCCTGAGCAATTCTTAACCTGTCTAATTGATAAATAAATTATTGAAAATTTCAAATTGTTGGTACAGGCCAATACAGACAATTGATTGCCGCCCCTGACTTGTTCAGAACAAGCTGATAAAAAAGCAATAAGGTGACCAAGGGCAAGGATGACCGGACATTCTTCATATTTTGATGATTTTCATAAACCAAATCTGCAGTACATCATTCTTTTAAATCAAACTAGAAATGTGTCCATAGGACACGGGTGCCCCCACCGCGCCACTGTTCTGTCAATCTTTTTACTAAGTCAAAGGAAATAACTCTACAAATACTGGATAAATTCACAAGCAAAACCCAAGGTGCAAATCTTAATATGCTGAGCAACCTGCCCATAAGGTTTAATGACTATGTCAAATCCTTTTTGAGTAACTTGCGACACAAGTTGAAAATTGCAAAGATTTTCTAAGTGAAGGGCAATAACTCTAAAAATACTAAATAAATCCAGACGAAAATACCCAGGTGCACAACTTCACATGCTGATCAACATTCCTGTAAAGTTTCATGACTCTAGGTCAAATGCTTTTTGAGTTACATGCGACACAAGTAGAAAATTGCAAAAATTTTACTAAGTCAAGGGCAATAACTCTGAAAATACTAAAAATATCCAGACGAAAATACCCAGGTGCACAACTACACATGTTGATCAACATTCCTGTAAAGTTTCATGACTCTAGGTCAAATACTTTTTGAGTTATGTGCGACACAAAAGTGAACGGACGGACGGATGGACGGACTGATGGACAACGGCAAATCTAAATCGTGGGGGCACAAAAAACATATTTATAGCAGTTTTTCTCCAAGATTAGATTTAAATTTTAGCATGAAATTAGAGAGAACAAGATTATGATAAAAATATCATATGTTTAAAACGATTATAAATATAGTACATGCAGCACCATTGATATAATGTGTCACCATTATCAATATGTTTGTAAATTACAAAATTAATGAACCGCCTCCGTGGTCGAGGGGTTAGAGTCGATGACTTCTAATCCAGTTACCTCTCTGGTGTGGGTTCGATCCCTGGGAGATTCTTTGGTAGTTTAGCACGGAGGAAGATACTATAGTACTGGTGTAACTCTCCAGGAACAATGGTTAGGAAACAACCCGCCTATATGACTGAAATACTGTTGGCAAAAGGTGTAAAATGAAACAAACAAACAAAATAAATGCAAATGAATCTATCTATCTCTGGATACTGCCAACCCCTCTTACGAGTGTTACAGGCAGGTATACATTGTATACATTTAAGAAACAGCTTTTAAGATACAAGGGAATCCGGGAACCAGTCCCTAGCTCTTATTGAATAGACCCCTTGGTTCCTTTACATGCCCAGTGTATAGCACTGATACATGCGAGGATTACCTGGATTTCTTACCAGTACACCTCTATGTAGGTGGGAAACACTGAAAGTGTCTCTGAAAAATCCCAAGGGCGTCAGGGCTCATCCTGGGGGGAAATTTTAGGGAGAAGTGACTTCCTCGCGAAAATTAGGGAGAAGGGAAACAACCCAATGTGTATGCATTAACATGCATGGCTATACATCCTTTAAATATAATATAAACACAATTGACATCACTTATAATATTTCTCCAGTTAATTAATTAATAGTAGATTAATTAATAGTAGTATTAATTAAAAGTAGATTAATTAGTAGTAGATCTGGCAATGGCATCTAAATGTTTTTGAGCTGCAAATATGAATATAAAAAATTATTTTTGATATCTATTGATCAGCTATTTATAAGCTTTCTCAAAATATGTGTTTATATATTTTCATGTACATTTGTTGATAATGTGATAAAATCAATTTCATATTTTTTCTTTCCTCACTTTTATTAGAAGATGAAGCTTGGATATTGATTAATAAAATCTGTTCTATTCTGTTCTGGTAACAGAAATTTCTTTGAACGTCCTGAATGTTGTAATGTCAGATTTATATGCATATAATTATGCTTATAAAACAATTTTCAAACATCAAAGAATATGTAAAATATGTACTGCAAACATTTGTGCACATTATATTTGATCACTAAAATTACATACATTCATTCCTTATTGAAAACTTTGACTGAGAAATTGTAGAAAATTAATTTCTAATTACCTCCCTTTATTTTCATGAAATGTTAAATTCGGTAATATCTTTATAAATAATGCTTTTTAAAATTTATAAAATTGATAAATCTTAATCTGAGCGTCATATTTACGACATTAAAACAAATATGTATATTGAAACAATAAGAACTCCTCTTCTTGACAAATTTTGTTGTTATATACCTTACATGATATACGACCGATATGTAGTTTAGCCGCCGGGATGTCTTGCCCACGTGCGTAAACTGTGTCAAATTTGGCATTTCTTAAAACAGAACAATGCCAAACACCCCCACTGTCTACAACATACCAATCGCAAGATTTTTGCAAAATGGTTTTCTTAAATTTTCGCGTTTGTGTATCAGAATCAGTAACTTTCTTTTAGTTTTAATGCTAGGTTTGGGCATTTCGCCCTGTAGCCATGACGTGAGCGACATAACAATTTTACAGTAAAAATTTGATGTTAACAGACTGAAATCATTCAAAACTATGATTAAGTTTTTAATCCGGTCGCTGATCATTAATGAAATTGATTATTTTTAATTGACTAACAGTTTTGTGAAAGCCGTGAAAAATCCATTGCACATCGCCTTTACTCGGGTTAAAAACCCACCATCGAAGTGCATCCTGTATATCAATTAGGGAAGATTGCACGTGTTTAGATAATCGGGGAAAAAACAATGTATAATTATCGCCAAATCCCGTATTAAACTTGCAAACTATCACACAATTATACCGTTTCGGGCCGATGCTCTCATTATTTACTGTTTAGAGTAGGCGGTCTATCGCTTCGCCTACAGGTAGAAGGGTAGTATAAAGCGACGCTCTGATTGGATAATGATAATTAGCGGTCGTCATATGGGCGGATACAATCTCTGCTCTTTACATTGCTAAGTAATTACTATTTGGAATTAAGATTTTATCGGCGATGTTGACTTCTCTTTGATCAATCGGAAGAGCGAAATTGGAATATACACGGCGAAGTTTTCGCCTGAATCGCCCTTCCGGATGAGCCCTGGGTGTAACCCAGGATCGAACCCGGGACCTCAGGAGTGATAGTCAGTGGTTTAACCAACTGAGATATCGCGCCACCACGATTTTCAATCAAGTTTCACCAAAGAGGGGTAAGCCATAAGGTACTTTTTTGATTCATTCAGGGAAATATACATAAACACATTCTATAGTGTCACATATATCAACATGCTGCTTTGCATATAAAACACATAAAAATGCGGCAACAATATTTCTTTAGTTATTGTAATGTATGTTTTATGTTACCATAGGTGTCTTGAAGCAATAGCTGAAGATGTGAGTACCATACATGTATATGGAACTTGGCATCAGATACATAAAACTTTTAACACTGTTAATTCAGAGTCTTTCAATTAGTGAAATAGTTCTATTTAAAAGACCCTGATATTTATAGATCAATAATTTTATAAACATTCAATAATTTTTATAAAATCATGAAAAATAAATCTACATCATCATTTTTGAAAGATTTCAGCTTTAATATCCACATGTTCCCCTCTTTTTGACCTACTTTCCTGTTTATCAACAATTCAACACATGAAAGTACACTCGACCTTGACCTTGAACTCTTGGCCGAGATAATGTTGATCCTATTGATGGCCGCCATTTTATCGAATTCACCAAACGACGACAAAGAAGTACGCAATTGAAATATTCTAAACAAATTGGCAATAAATGATTCGAAATCAAATGAACATATGTAGAAACCATGCACATTTATGAATAAATATTTGAGAAATAAACCTAAATTTAGGCTAAAAGAAGGGCAAGGTCGCTAAAAATAGAACATTGCCATGGATAAAAAACATTTCGATTTATCTACTGAATAAATTCACGGAATAGGTTCTGATCAGAAATTTTGATATATGTAAAAACTATTTAAATAATGTCCTTACCTTTTCAACTAAATATAAAATCAGCGGCTCGTTGACAGCAAAATCGCAAATAGATATTGTTATTTTTAAATGTTAATAATTGACCGCTTTCTTGACCCGGAAATGACCTTTAACGGTGTCGCTATATAATTGAACAAGACAATTTTATCTGGTAAAGACCTACTAAATGTCCTGAATAATGATGGTTCTATGTACTAAATTCATAATGATATTTTATATATGAATAATGGGTATCTATGTTTATAGGTTTGTGAGTAACAGTAAAACAATATCACGCGAGGAAAATGTAACACGAGGCGTTAGCTGCTGTTATTTTGTAGGGGCGGATACAGAACGGGTTTTTGCGGGGGGTAAGGGGGGGGGGGGGTGACAGCCTGTGCCTGCTTCGTGTTAATTATTTTATTTATTTATGATAAAACATTTGTAAATTGTTTTTATTCTTTTAGACTTTTTTAGTTGTTTTGTAGTCAGAATGTGAGCACATCAGCACTGATATAATATATCTATATCGACTAATTTGGAAATTCCCAGACATATCTAAATCCTTCATTCTGTATTATTATATATTTCCGACGACCAGTTTATAGTTTATCATTAATTTCTAATCTTTGATCTATTGATAATGATTTTGTGTATTCCGCTACACAGTAGCTGCAACATGCAATTGGCTATCATCAGGCGACACATATGTGATCACTGATCGTATTTTCATAATTGCTGATAAGCTGTACATGCTTTTAAAAGTCAAAATGAATATTCTGTTATGTTCATGCATTTAACAATATGAACGTACATTGAGAATCTCCGAACACATGTAGTTTGTTCATATCTTGCAACCATTTACATTTTTATGGACATGTTCGGTCTTTCGATCCCCTCCTCACATATACCAACAATTTTCATTTTGTAATTAAAGAATATATACCTCTGCATATATACTGCTATATGTTATGAACTGTAACAATATCTAAGACGTTTCAGTGGCGCCATTTTTCAGATGTTAACGAAGGAAACATTAAACTAGGGTGTAGAATATTCTTTAACTTTTTCAACTTTGCATAATTATAGAGAATCATACTTGAAGAAAAAAAAAACTCCTTTTTATGGGCAGATAACTAAATTAAATGAAATAGCATGATTACCCTAATTTCACAGATTTGTTTCAATTAGGATTCTCTAATTGTGCAAATTTTAAGAATGTTCCTCGCGCTAGTTTAATTTTACCTTCTATGTATTGATAAAAAATGAAGCTAATTTATAGGAAACGTTTTTTACGTACAGTATAGCACGGGGAAACAAGTCTTCCCCGGTATCTCTCATTATTAGGAAACTTGACACAAAATGTTAATTTCCTCCACACAGGAATGTCTCGGTAAATACCAATTAAAACCGATCAAAAGAAAATTCGATCAAATGAAAATAATTATCATAAGCACAATCTCTTATATAAAAAAACGTTTACGTAGAATTTTATGAAAATAAATACACATAATTTTAATTTGAATCAATGCCGCGTCGTCGTATTCCCGCTCTTAATAATGTTAACTAATTTATTTTTTTGACACTCAAAGTAATACCAGTTTACTTAATTGATAAAGCTTGTTATTCAAATCAGATATATAAATATGTTTATGTATAATTCTTATAAATATAAAAAAGTGGGACAGTAAGTATAACAAACTTCTAAACATGATCTAAGTCCTTTGACATATAATAGTTTCATGGATTAACATTTGGATTATTTTCTTTAAAAGTTTTATTAATCCACCTAAAACTTCACACCTTTTCCCCAGGAAGAAATGTCACAAAGGCTGATTACGTTCTGATTGTACTAGTTAGGGCACGACTTTAGGGTAAATCAGGAAACGATTATTTTCTTAAACGTTAGAAAGATATAGATAAAGTAACAAATAAATCGAACTTTAAGAACTTAAAAAAAAATAATGACATTTTAAAAAAGTTTCTTTTCGTGAATCCAGGAATAAGCAAAGGTAGGTATTTTAATTTCACTGAACACGTATTACAAAATATGTTATTTCAAAGTACTAAATGTCATTAATATTCTTGCAGAGTACATATGCTTTTTTGTTGTTATTTTTTGTGTGTTTTTTAAAGTCTTTTTGATGATATAATGTTATAATGATCATTCGACGTAAATTAAAAGAATTTTGGTTTTATTTACTATGCATTATGTCAAAGATAAAAGAAATGAGATTTGCTGATTAGCGTACAGTTTAAAATGCATTGTCTATATAACATTATGTTTGATATATTTGTATCTCTCACTATACACGGCGATTGCCTTTTACAAACAATACATATTTACAGAGACTTATAATATATGATATTTATATCTAAATACGTTTTTTCTGTAGTTTAACTTGTAGTTTATAAATATATATTTCGAGTAGCGTCTTGAATGTTGGCATGTAAAAATTACCTTATTTCTGATTAGATTCCGTTGAATAATTCCAATAGTTTCAGCCAATTTTTACTTCACAAAATAATGCATTCAGATAAAAAGGTATGCTGTTCATTCAAGAAAAAATGAAAATCACCAAATGTTCGGTCTTTTTGTTGTTGTTATCATCATTTTTTATGGCAATTTTCGTGATTTTAGCATATTTTGATTTTTTCTATTTTATCTCAACTATCTTACTTTCAAGAATATCTATTGAATTGGATAAATGAATTTATCCTACATTATTTCTGTTTTTAATGAAAAATTCTATAGCGTGGACGTTTTGCTAGGGTTAGTTTACTGCACTGTTAAATGACAAGGTAGTCTTATCAATTTTTATTTTATGTTCACTTGCATGATCGGTCGAAATTGATTAAAACAATACAAATATATATATCTATATGAACATCTAGGACTGCTAGAAAATAACATAACATTACATAAATAAATGTTTGTACTAAGTAAGAAATAAGCAAATAAAATAACAACCACCAAGATAATCAGACCTCAGGATCTTTAAACATTTCATGTCAATTGCAGGGTACTTAAAAATAAAAAAAGCATGTATATTTGTATCTAAAATACATAATGTATTACATCAATCTGAAAAAACATTTTACCAGACAATTTTAATTACAATTATTACATTATATTATGTTCTTGATACTAAATGGGGATTGCATTCATGTTTGTGAATGAAAATGTGTTATTATGCAAGTAAAGTAATAAAAATAAAAGTGTATAATAAGTTTTATATTTGTCGCCATTTACTGACCTTGTCCACTCCACGACATGTGCTATTATATTGTAAAGTGCATTGTATTATATCCCTTCAACAGATTGATTTTGAAGTTTTGGCAATTAGCGAAAAGATTATTGTTGTATATTTAAATCTGTATTTAGGTCAGATCAGCTCAAACCTTATATATAAAAGTACATGGTGACTTCTCAAATCTCAATAAATAATATACTAGTATGCACTTTTAATGTAACATTCAGGATATAAAAGATCGGTGTGACGACACAAGGTTTAGAAAATGCGCACTGAAAGTGGAAATGTTGAAGGCCACTCGGCGGTGTTGAAGCTACATAAAGGGGCACATATGAGCCGAACCACTCTAGGCGGGACTCGTACCAAGATTGTTCATTCACACACGACTCATACTAGAGCACAGCCAGTGACACGGAGGATAATTTCTGACCCTCAAACGGGCCCAGTAACACAATCAGCATTGACACAGTTAAACAGCCGCAGACGAAGTTCATGTGCAAGTACACAAATACACCTCCCAGACTCAAAATCTAACCGTACTTCAGAAGCTGTCAATGTTCAATCTGTAGATACACAAAATGTTACAGAAAAAACTAATATAATAAGAGACAAAGACATAAGTAAATGTAACGAACAGGTTCAACATAATCCAAAGACAGAAATCAGTGAGGCTAGAAGTCGGAGGATATCGGTGGGATACGGTTACCAACCGCCACAGGAAACTAGACTGCCAAACACAATAAAGGAATTCAGTTTTGACTCAGACGGTAAGAGAAATGTATTTTTTTTTCACCATCATTTTATTACTTCTGAAATATAAATATTCTTGTTCACTTTTTCAGTGTATCAGTAACTAGTGTATATGGCACATGGGTACAACAATGGCTGTAAAGTTGAGTTTGTATAAATGCTGTACGCTCTAATCGCCAAATAGACTTTTTTTATTATTACATGTACATGTACAATGCGGCAAGATAAAACGTCAATTTTGAGTAAAAATGTATTTTTTGTTGTTGCTGCTTTATTGTGTGCAATGTTATATAACCTTTTAGTCTATATATAAGACTCAGGTTTTTATGTACTCGGGTAATCTTAACTAACTAATTATAATTATACACATTTTATATGATAGAATCTGATTGTCGTATTGAACATGTTTAATAAAATAAATTTCCGTATGTAGTGCATGTACTAACCAATAACTATGACGACAACAGCCTTCAGACATAAACTGTCACGTGAGTTAGTAAGCTCACAACATTTAATATATCGTACATATCCTAGCTTGGTTATTCTTCATATCTTTAATTTTTGATATACTTTATTTTATTAAATAAATCTATTAACTATTATACAACATAAAAAACCCATGTCATGTGTATAATTATATAATTATATTGCTGCAATCTCATATCGATAGATATAATTTTATTGGCGTATATCATTATAAAACGTGTTTCATGTTCGGTTCAGTTCTAGTTTGATATAAGTCATTATAAGACATTCTAAATACACGAGTTGACGCCATGTGAGGGAAATATTATTCTGACTTGTTTAAATCTAGAGAATGATAAAGGTCAAACTACAATCAATATTGTGATAACGTAAAACTTTGTAAAAACAGTTATAGTAAACTTTGATTGATGATATACATTACATATTTCAATTCTTTAGAAAATAATTCGATGCCTTTAATCTTTATATTTCATAACTTTAGGTCATACATCACGCTGCATTAGTATTTTGTTTTTGTTTCTTTAAATATTTCTCAAATATATATGGAACGTTTTTAACACAAAACATGGAAAGAATCATAAGAAAACAAATTAATGTTGCATATGATCTGGAACATGTATACAATGTACATGCCGTTCATAAGAATATCCACGAACAATGCTATAAAACACTTTGTCAGGTGAAAGTTTTTATAAAACGTAAGTTACTATGATTCAGTGGGATAGATTAAAGATTGACTTGGATGTTGGGCGAATCATTCCCTTGATAGGTACTTCACTTTTATGGTACTAATTTCAACAATATTTGTAATCAATGTTAGAGACTGAACACGTGGCTATTTAATAACCATGTCTTTTACAACATTTTATATAGGCTTATTAGCTTTTACATTATAAGATATTTGACAAATATTATCTGATATAATTTTAATATAGGGCTTAATTTAGATTACGCAGAAAATTATTTTAAAATGATTGAATAAAAATTTATAAGCTTATAGATACACTTTTATATGAGTTCTGGCAATTCGTAGATAAAAAAATCTACGCGTCAACCACACTACCAATACCGTCGTTTGTTTCTTTTTTTGTTAAAAGTATGAAACCATAGTACTGTACTTTGATCTACATAGTTTTATTTCAATTTCTGATTAATTCACCAGATGATGACGAGGCGGAAAAAGAGAAACAGGCGGAGCAAAAATCCATCACTGACATGCACACTGACAACTACAACCGGATGTGCAAGTTACAGGGAATAACGCCGTGTGGAAGTTTTAAAAGACAGATCTCCGACAGTGTCGCCGATGTTTCAAACAGTCTTCTAGGAACCAAAGATGTCAAATCAATATGCGTGTCTCTGGCGGTATGGGTGTATTTAAAATAACATTTTAATCATTATAAGTAATTCCAATGTGTTTCTATTAGGGTTTCTGCATATTATTTAGAATTAATATACCTATAATTAGAATTACAATGAATGGTTGGTATGTTCTCAACCAATGCAAGTTTTACAAACCTATGTCAGGACAAAATCTTTATTGACAAGACAAGTATTTCATGTATCACTATGACCTTCACCTGATGACCTCAAAGCAAATAAGCGGTATCGCCTTGTCTGCCAAGGGAAATTTTCCTACTAAGCTTAAAACACTTGACTTTAGGCCTTCTTAAATGATTGATCATTATCAATGATGTCATTTCACATACACTGTTACCTTACACAAAGACATTGAAACAGAGGAGCGATTATTTTCTAGTGATGACCGACATCCACACCACTTTTTAAGACTGTAGGCCAACACTTTGGTTAATTATTGGCAAGCGTTTAGTAGTCAATGTTATGTGACCTTTGACCTTTTTACCTCAAAGTTATTTGCGGTCCTGCATTAATAATGACCGACGTCCACACTTAATCTTGGAACTGTAGACCAAAGCTTTCTCTATTTATTGATTGTGTAAGCTTTAAATGGTCAAAGAACATGATGACCTCAACCTTTGACCAACTAACCTAGTAGTGATCATTTACAAGTACATATAATGGTTTTACACCAAATATTGAGATTTAGGGTCAAAGCGATCTTTAGTTGTTAGTCTGACAAGCTATTATTGGTAATGGTGTCCTTGAGCTTTGTCCAAATGACCTCACATCAGGAAACTTCTGTTGTCCATTGGGTCCCAACAAATGACATTGCTTTTTTTCTTCAATGATGAGTGACTATGTACGCACCTCATTACATTATACTAGCTCCTACTTTTCAAGTCAGAAAACTTTACTAAAAATAAAGTATTTGGCTCAATTCATACCTTTTGTGATGTTTTGACCCCCTTAATTTTTTCCGCAAATTACTCGTTTTGTGCTTTTTCAAATCCTTTTAATTGCTATTTACCCCCCCCCCCCGACATATTGTTGATTTTGTTGTTGCGTGTGTACAATACATTATAATGAGATGAAAATGGTAATAGATAATATAGCCATTATTGTGAAGTCATCAAACCGAAACGCTAACAGTGTCACACATTTTTCATATCTGTTTTTATATCGTAATAATAATCAATCTGGATTAATGACGTCACCTAATCCCTTGGCCTATATTTTAAACTTTTTTCAACGGTATGACGTTATTTAATGAATACCTGTACACGTACATTGTATTACTATTTTTTTACTAACAACAAGAACATAATATAAATAAATCATAATTGTATGTATGATTTTCCTGCTAATATACGGTATTACAATAAATAATTTTATCAATGATTTTTTTTGAATACCTAGTTATCTCATTTTTGTCTACTAGGAAAAATTATATCTATAATTTGAGCTTATTTCTGCACATAACCATTTACCATACTAATTTCAATGTTTTGATTATGTTAAATATTCTAACAAAATGATCCGTACCCAGTAACTACAACTCAACTGATCTCATTGTCCAATATCACAGCATTAAAGGAGCTCCTCTGAGGTCGGAAACCCAAAAACATAAAATTTTAATTTCCTACATAGAGCAGCTTGGACACTTAAAACAGAAAGAAATACAAACAATAATTAGAAATATGCTTTCAGATAAATTGAAAATCTTTTTTTTGTGTGCTATTCATGATTCGGTCTGAGTGAAAAGCGTTCCAACGTTTTTCAGTTTTGTCTTATTCATCAGAATAAGAATAATCATTGTTGGAAAAACCCCGAAGGTATCGAATGATCACAAATTTTGCACACAAGTTATCTGTCTTAATCCGCATCAAACGGAATAGTACTCTTGGAAAAAAAGAGTCCCGTCATTTAAAAAGACAATCAAGTGGAGTCCCTTTAATATGTGTAAGATACAAACATAACAATCTTATTTATGTAAGCAAATTATCATCGTTTGATAATGTATGTTCAAATATTTATTGCAGTCAAACGTAACTATAAAAGAACTGGATTTGTCAGGGAATGATTTGTCAGATAAAGGCGCAAAATACGTTGCCGAGGCTCTCCGAGAAAACAATACTGTAGAGGATTTGGTTGGTATCATTTTTCTTATATTTCGTTTTTGTACATTCGCACATGGCAAAGACTTCTTTTCTAATATATTTGAAATGGTTAAAATTTTAATATCCACTGTATGTCCATTTGTTATGTTATCAGTTGCTTTAAATATTTCTTTTAAAAGCTGATGTTAATTACAAACAATGCGTTATTTCTTTCTCTTCAAAAAATAACCCTTTCTGATAACATGTCATTGACATAAACGACAAGATTGCATGTAAAAATGCTGAAGAGTTATCATTTACATGTTCCTGCATAAAAATATCGGGGTTATCTGTTGCACGTAGGGCCTTTTTGATATTATAAACATATAACAACAACTGTCTTTTATTCTACTTAAAATTCCGGTTTTCATAATAGTTATACGCTAACAATAAGAAAAAAAAAAGATTAAAACATCTCACTGGAGCGACGTGGGTCAAAATGTTTAAAAAATTAGGCCTCAAATTGAAAGATTAAGTATGGCAATAAATTGAATTATAAAGTGTTGACTTTTCTTGACTTAAATAGAAATGGAATTAATGTTTTCTTTTAATTACAGTCGTTAAGCCGGTGCAATATAGACCTACCCGGGTTACAAGCATTAGGTGATCTATTTATAGAACAGAAACCAATGACGAGGATAGACCTATCCAGTAAGTTATTATTAAATATCTTATTGTTAATTATTATACGTACAAGATCGAAATGTTGGGACTTTAACTAACAAAATTATAGGTATGGTTGGTCTTTTAGACGTGTTGTCATACAAAATAAAAACGAACATAATTATTTTCCGTAATCGAATTATCAACTTTGCAAAATAGTGGCTGATAATTTTTCCTTTTTGGTTCTTGTAAATATCCTGAAAAAAGAAAGCAGGTCGGTGTACAACTTTGTGATTTAAAGATGCCCATTCTATTTATTTTTTTCTTCGTCTTTCAGAAAACAAATTTGAAAGAAAACATGCAGAAATCATGGCCAATATCATACAGGTAGGTACATCAGACACATAATAGTAATTGCTAACTTCTAAAACGTGTATGTTTGATACAAGGTGGGTTAGTTGTTCATCTACTACTATTAAATGATAGTTTCCGATTCAAGCATGTGAACTAATATTAATTACATCTGACTTGTAGTAAATATATGGTCCTGTGTGCACAATTTACCCGACAGCATCCAATTCCCTATATATTTAGCATAACCTAGCAATATATATACCAGATACAATTTAAGGGATAATGCCAAACATTATTTTCTTATCTCCACTGATGATAATCAAAGTAAATTGTGAATAACATTCACATTTTCGCATACTTTAAAAAAAAAACGATTTCATGGCGACAATTTCCGAGTTTTGCATAAATTTTATTATTTGATTGCTATTTTCAGAAAAACGACTACATTGAAGAGGTTGTACTATCAGAAAACAAATTTGATGAAGTTGGCGGGGTTTATTTAGGAAAAGCTATTGGTATGACATTTAGCAGTTCTCAGTCTTGCAATGTATCATATATTCTTAAATGTGCATGAATATCTGTTTTAATTTTATCAAAGTGCTTATAGCTCATCTGTTTCGAGGAAAAGGTCGAGCTAAAATACGATCGCTGCTTCGACGCTGTCGACCTTGCCGCAGCCATTGCCGTCAAAAACCTTAATGTAGCCCTTGTTTTAAAACATGTAGAAGGTATCATCATACAAATTGTATGCGAATTTGTAAGTTCTGTCTGTCACATTTACTTTTAGGCCAAAAGGTCAAAGATCAAGGTCACTGGTACATGTAATAAACATAGAACTGACTATTAAATCATATTTAATTCCCAAACCCAGGAAATTCAAACTTTAAACGTGGATGTACCTAGACTTCCAAAATGTCAAAGATAGATCAAGGTCACTGGTACATGTGAAATTAAAGAAATCACATGAAACCTTTTCAATCAATTCTAAAAGTATATTTAGTTAAGAACTTCAAATTGATACATGTTGATACATGTACATGCTGACGAGCTATAATTGCCGGACTTATTGTCAAATCAAATACAGTAGTCAAAGACCAAGGTCACTGGGATCTGCAATTAGAAAGCATAAAACTGATAATTAAATCAAATTGCAATGACCCAGGTTCTATACTTTGTATGCACAGACACTTGGGATGTGTAGCTCAAAACGCCTATAAAATCCAAATATAATGCATATTTGTCAATCCCAGCACATGTACCGATCATATATATATATATACATTGTATATATATATATATATATATATATATATATATATATATATATATATATATATATATATATATATATATATATATATATATATATATATATATATATATATATATATATATTTAAATATTTCTTTTAAAAGCTGATGTATATATTTTATATATATATAAACTTAATATAAGCCGTTTTGAAAAAAAAATCATATTTCAACATCTACTATAATTATTTCTTTCTTTTATTTGGAAAATGCAGTTTACTATTCAGTATCGTGAAAAGTTGAGCGTGCTTCTCCTCAGTCAGTTCTTATTTTAAATTGTTGTAATTAACAGACGAGCGTTAGTAGCGCATGCTGTGCTCTTATATGTTTTGTAGAGGAGTGACCTATTTGTCAATAGGTATCATGTTATGAATTGAAGATAATTATTCATCTTCATGCCTTATTACGTTTCGTTGATGTTTATAGAACAAAAGATAATGACAAAGTTCTTAATGGTTTACAGGGAGTAATGTAGGTATGAAGAAACTAGATTTGAGCTGGAATCATCTTAGACGAGAGGGCGCAAAAGCTGTTTGCATGTCATTAAAAGTAAGGGAACATTTTACTATTAAAATTAAACCAACAGTATTATTATTATTATTATTATTATTATTATTATTAATATTATTATTATTATTATTATTATTATTATTAATTATTATTATTATTATTATTATTATTATTATTATTATTATTATTATTATTATTATTATTATTATTATTATTATTATTATTATTATTATTATTATTATTATTATTATAATTATTATTATTATTATTATTATTATTATTATTATTATTATTATTATTATTATTATTATTATTATTATTATTATTATTATTATTATTATTATTATTATTATTATTATTATTATTATTATTATTATTATTATTATTATTATTATTATTATTATTATTATTATTATTATTATTATTATTAATATTATTATTATTATTATTATTATTATTATTATTATTATTATTATTATTATTATTATTATTATTATTTATTATTATTATTATTATTATTATTATTATTTTATTATTATTATTATTATTATTATTATTATTATTATTATTATTATTATTATTATTATTATTATTATTATTATTATTATTATTATTATTATTATTATTATTATTATTATTATTATTTATTATTATTATTATTATTATTATTATTATTTTTATTTTTATTATTATTATTATTATTTTATTATTATTTTTATTATAATTATTATTATTATTATTATTATTATTATTATTATTATTATTATTATTATTATTATTATTATTATTATTATTATTATTATTATTATTATTATTATTATTATTATTATTATTATTATTATTATTATTATTATTATTATTATTGTTATTAATATTATTATTATTATTATTATTATTATTATTATTATTATTATTATTATTTTTATTATTATTATTATTATTATTATTGAAGTAAGAACTGTTTTGATTTGAACAGTTATTCTTAAATTGATCGAATGACGATCAGATTACCCCCTCATTTGTATGATAACAATGTTGTCACAATGTAGAAATAGATGGAAGTTTGTATTGAAATAAATTTGACAACATTGACACTTGGATGAGCAAAATGTCACAAACGAGCTAAAACATGCTCTTGCTTTAAATAGTAGTTATAAAATGTGTACCTACTATTTGTGAATATGTCTGAAATGCTAAATTGTGGTCACTGAATCTAAAGTTGTTTGTTCTACTCAAGTGTTCGCTATTGTCTGATATAAAGCATATAAGGACACCAGATGTTTTACTCTATCACTAAATCTGAAGGTGTACTGGAGCTGATCCTCCACCAGTTAAAACTTGACAGTTTTCTGTATGGCCTAGTAACGGTGTCAATATATCTCAAAACATCTAGATAGAGCATGCATTCTAGGAGACATATAACTGTGATTATAGACACTCTAAAGTCTAACAATCTTGTATATTTTTTAATCATTTCAATGAGACATATCTCATGTCACAAAATAAGTAAAAAATGATGAATAGGTCTACCATTATCTAACCCGATTCGCTGTATTGTATTTACCATGTACATATATATATATCCTAAATGAAAATCTTAAGATTTTTGTGGTTGTTTTAAACCAGTAACAGTTGCAACATATTATTGATGTTTTTGTAGTCTAACAATATACTAGAGGAACTTGACTTGTCATGGAATGGTTTAGCAGAGGATGGCTGCAGGGCTCTAGCAGAAGCGTTGCCATGTAACCACACACTGAAGGAGTTGGACGTGTCATGTAACAGAATAAGTATATTCTGCCTTAAAGATCTGCTGAAAGGACTTGAAAAGAACGACACGCTTAAAGTGTTAAGGGTATGTTTCTAATAACATACATTGTATTATATTTATTATCTAGAAGTTAAAAGCCAGTGAAAATGTAAATATGTACTAGTCACTCTGTAGTAAGATTTGCTAATTGTTTGTCTTTTTAAGTCGTCTTACATTGTACTTGGTTTTTTCGTTTTTGCATTAATATAATCAAATGTTACCAGTCCGACGCCGAATGGCTCGACCTTATTTAACGTGATAAATGTGCCATTCTGAGTACTTCTTTCATTTATCTTTTAATGAACATAAAGAAGAACGGGAAGCAAAATTTAGAATTTCTTCCATTTTTAACAGTGTGATATTATTTGTATGTGATTTTTCTCATTTCAAAGAATGGCATA
Source organism: Ruditapes philippinarum (assembly GCF_026571515.1). Taxonomy (NCBI): domain Eukaryota; kingdom Metazoa; phylum Mollusca; class Bivalvia; order Venerida; family Veneridae; genus Ruditapes; species Ruditapes philippinarum. Next base: position 366,019 of record NW_026860662.1, on the reverse strand, counting down.
AAATGAGCCGCGTCACGACAAAACCAACATAGTGGGTTTGCGACCAGCATGGATCCAGACCAGCATGTGCATCCGCGCAGTCTGATCAGGATCCATGCTGTTCGCTATCAATTTCTCTACTTGTTATAGGGTTTGTAAGCCAACAGCTTGGATCCTGATCAGACTGTGTGGATGTGCAGGCTGGTCTTGATCCATGCTGGTCGCAAACCCATTATGTTGGTTTTGTCGTGACGTGGCTCAAATGTTTTTTTTATACTAAACTACAACTATTAATCAAAGTAAGATATGAATAAGATATAATATAAGACTGTCATGAAACTGTGGACTGTCTTACTGCATTCTAAGAAAAACATGGTAAATATCTGGCCCCGTTTCCTACCTAAAAATATTTAATAGGCTAACAGCTGGTCCAGATGCATATGTGAACATGTACACATTTATATTGTTATTGTATATTAGATTGGTAATCAATCAGAACTAATGGTGTGCTATTTTTACAACTGGATTAACTTATATTTCATTTGCATACAAAGCAGCAATACTGTAATAACTATATCCTAATATTCACTATGTAATGATGCCATTTCAGATCAACCAGAATCCTCTGACAACAGATGGCGCTATTGCTGTAATAAAATGTTTACAGAAGTCAAAAGTGTCTCAGCTCACAGATTTATACATGACAGTAAGTCACGTAAATTATATAGAAAACAAAAACAAATGCTTTATCAATTTGGTGGTCTTAACTTTTCCTGATTTTATGACATGAGTCTCGGTGACATATTAAGATTGAGATAAACAATTCAAAGGATATATATACTTCTAATTGACTATAGTGCGTGTCACTGTTTCCCTGAAAACAAACTTTTGTATTCCAGGATATTCCAATCAACCCAGATTTCCTGGACGAACTAGATGAATTGTTAAAGATTCGACAAGTTCGTGTGTTCCATCGCGACCCGAACAAGAAAAAAGTGACCCCAATTATCAGACAGAGAACATTAAAAGACTACGACCCTGCTATGATACTGTTTGAATATATGAAACAGGAGAATCTACGTCTCATTGACTTGTTCCGGACGTTTGATACGGATTCTAGCCAATCTGTATCTAAGGATGAGCTAAAAGAAGGTTTTGTAGTAAGTAACTATACTTAAACTATCTCCATACTTTTGATGATTGTCTTAACGATGTTGTTTTCGATATAAAATAACATTCACATCACATGTTTGTTTTTATAAGAATACATGAATGTTTATCGTTTATGAAAAATATAAAAACTCTATAAATACTGCAAAATTATAGGCCGGCACTTCACCGGATAATGTTTTTATTCACAGACAATAAACATGCCTCTGACAGATGATGCACTTGATTCACTGTTTGAGAGACTCGATATCAACGACAATGACGAAATTGAATACGAGTATGTTATTTTAATTGATGTTATAAAACATGTTGATCGTAGAGGGCGCTTCTCTAGTCACGAGTATTGTCTCTTATGACATCAGTACTGGTTAGTTTGAGAAAGCAGATACAAAATTTCAATGATTGTTTTGGCGATCGAGCTTAAATTGTTTGATAAATTTGCTTACTCTGACATCTTAATGTGTTCTTGGTATATCTATGTTTAATTGAACCTATGTGATTAATTGAAAGTTTTCGACGAGGCATGCAAATTTGTTGTTCAAAGTCGTTGTTATGGCAGTTTAAGTTTAACCATATTTATTCTCAGAATATTTACATGATAACATTTGAAATATATACACATACAACATTAGACAATATTAGGATGATTAGAACGAAAGACTTGGTCTTATAGATTTCTTCTCCTTTCAGTTGTTAAATATCTCGATGTCGAATTTTTGATGTAAAATTTTCTGAGAAAAATATCTATAACCATACGTATAATAGAAACAAATATTTATGGAGTATGAAAAAAGTATGACAGTTTAACATACCGCTGCTTAAAAGTTTAAAGGGGCGCAATTCAAAATGGGTCTTACGCTACGTTTTTGCTTATCTCTCTTATCTTGACATCGTATTGGAGACGTATCTGTTAACTGTTTATAAAGTCTCCATGGATTCCATTGTTTGTTTTTAATAACATGTATTTAGTTTTGTGGTCATGACATATCAACTTTTACCCCGAATATAGCGAGGTTAAATCAGGATACAGAAAGACTGTATCAAAGATTCGAGGGAACGACGGTGAGGCGCAACAAGATGCAATGGCTGGACTAAGGAAACTCATACATACCGCTCTGGCAGAAAAAAGAACTGCAATGCGAACAAATGCTGCACAACGAGTTTTACAACGACGACAAAGTTTACAAGCTGTATTTCAGATACGAAAATAAATGCCAAGGCTGTTCCCATTGTCTTATATGTAATTATATATGTTTCTACAGTGAAGTTGCACGTTTAAAGAGCACCAGATGATGTTTTGCATGGTCACTTTAACATTGTATAGTATTGTATATCCTTCCTTGCACTAACTGTGTTTTAGTTGAGTTCATGATTAACATGTAAACATCTAAATTATAGAAATATTATAGTTCATACAACATTTTGCTAACATGTTTCATACTTATCATTCATAACCACTTAATTCTTTATATCTTTAGTATCCATATACTTTTGAACTACCCGTTTCTATCACTAAAATATATATACCAATATTATATAATCTAATTTTCAATTTCAGTTAATTCAAAATTTCTTTATTAAAATTTATTCTAAACCTTTTGGTATTTCTGATACAGACTAGACAGCTAGGCTTTATTTTCCTTTAATGTACGGACATATGTACTTTTCCCCATATATATCCACATCTTTAGAATGTAATAACTAAGATAATGCATCAAGTTGCTCTATTATTATGATTTCAGTGAATATAAGATCGGTTACAGAAAAGCGATGAAAAAAATGAGAAGTGGCGAGAGTTCGGATGACCCTAATGATAAGGCGGCCGTATCACAACTTAAAAGTCTGGTGAAGAAAGCCCTGGAAGACAGGAGACAAGAGAAGCTATTACAATTAAAGGGCAAGAGACGACAACGCCAGGCGAGTCTAACAGCCGTGTTCCAAATAGGTGTCGACAAAATTATCCAACGTCTACCGTCACATGACGAATAATTAACAATCATCTCGTAACCTCATAAATTGACATAATTATATAATTGTGATTTATTAAATAATCTGTTTCTGTTTTAGAAATTTTTGCCCTGATGGCATCCTATACATAATGATTTTGTGTACTATGTACATTTATTAAAGTTTCATTATAACGTTTCATATGCATAGTTTCTTTTTGTTTTTCCAAATGAAATCTTTATGTACTACATAGATCATGCCACATACTGTCAATAAAATGGTCCAAACTTTCGACAACTTTTCAACATCTAGTTCAGGTTTGTTTAATAAATTAATACATGTTTGACTCAATTTGGATTAGTCTTATGTAGGTATTTCTATTGCTATATTTTCGTGGTACTTCTACCTTGTGTCATTGTTTAGTTTTTGTTTTGTTTTAAATACGTTTATATTTGTAGCTAAAGTATCCACAGAACAGATGTAAAAACAGGTATGCATTCGTATCTATACCACTTTTGTGACACGAGATGAGCGTCGATTAAACTATTTTGTACAAATGAAATTCCTGCTAATTCCGTACCACAATACTCGTATATAAACCCATTGATCTTACACACGAGCATTCAGTGATGTTTACTGTAGCACACCTGTAAAATATGCTCTTCTTTACGAGATATTATCTCGTTCATGCCATAATTATCACATTTCCAAGTGATATCATCTCATTTCCATGCGATATTATCTCATTTCCATATGATATCATCTCATTTCCATGTCACATTATCTCATTTCCATGTGATATTATCTCATTTCCATGTGATATTATCTCATTTCCATGTGATATTATCTCATTTCCATGCGATATCTCATTTTCATGCGATATTATCTCATTTCCATGCAATATTATCTCATTTTCAAGCGATATTATCTCATTTCAATGCGATATTATCTCATTTTCATGCGATATTATCTCATTTCCATGCGATATTATCTCATTTCCATATGATATTATCTCATTTCCATGAGATATTATCTCATTTCCATGTGATATTATCTCATTTCCATGTGATGTTATCTTATTTCCATTTGATATTATCTCATTTCCATATGATCTCATTTCCATGTGATATTATCTCATTTCCATATGATCTCATTTCCATGTGATATTATCTCATTTCCATATGATATATTCTCATTTCCAAGTGATTATATCTCATTTCCATGTCATATTATCTCATTTCCAAGTGATATTATCTCGTTTCCATGTGATATTATCTCGTTTCCATGAGATAAATAAAGGTGTGCACTTGTCACCCCTGTGCCACAGTAACGGTGACTTAAATATGACATGTACAATGGTTTATTTATCTCATGGAAACAAGATACTAACTCATGAAAAGAAGCTAACACATTGTAGAAATGAGATAATCATGTTGTCGGACATGATATTATTTCGTTCTGACGAGTTAAATAAAGAAGTACAAATGTCCCTCCTGTTCAACAGTAGATCTTGGACTATGGATGGCACTTCGTATTTTTTTTGCCTCATTTTCAATACATACCGTTGTGCTGGCATGGTATTTACCTGCGCCTCTTTGTGAATACATGCAATTAGGGTAAATATTGTTGAAATGGTGCATATCTGAACTTCTTAATCGTAATGTGAAGTCATATCAAGATTAAATATTACTGATATGATGAGCCATGTACCTATTTTAAACGTATCAGCAAAGATGTACTTACGTGTGTTGTGTCTATACATTATCTAAATCAATCATATAAAGCTCTAAAAGCCAGCTTAATTTTCAGACCTAAAATATCGAAGCATACGAATGTTGTATTGCATACCGAAAATTAAGAAAACAAATATACGAAAATTGAAAGTTAAAGTTTACAAATGTGGTGTCGCATGCCGATAATTGTATGTATAAATATACTTGATACACGCCGATGTAAAACATTTATTTACATTTTGATCTATCTAAAATAAAATGGTGATCATTTAAGCCATTGTTAACTTTTATTGTATAATTTTATATTACATTGTCCCTCAGGCAGTAGCACCATAAAGGTTTTATTTATGAAAGTATCGATGAAATACCATTGTTATTTATATATACGTATCGGTGACATAAAAGTAATATAATAAGATATCAATTTGGTAAGGGTAAGTGTTTATGTAACATTGCTTTACTAATTCTACAAGTTTATTTTAACTTTGTTGGTAAATAGAATTAATATTATCACGTAGAAAATAAGAATTACATTGAGTAATCAGAATATATTTCTTATAAATATATCGTGAGATGTGATATAAGTCATGGATATTGGAAATAATTGTCGAAAAAATAACTGAACAGGTACTCAAAATTCATCATTATTTTCTTTTGCCATTGTTAATTATTCTGCAAGAATATAATTATCCTCTCTAGACTTAATAATGTAACAAAACGGTATTAATATTTTTTTAATTTTATTCTAAAGTATTTGGTTTAAAATTTTGTCACATGAAATTTGGATCAATTAGTATTTAGTTTATTTCATTACAGTTATTTCAACATTACATGGTGTTTATGTTAATTTCGGCGATGCATTAAACAAGTAATAGAAAGAGCACCGAAACACGAGGTTATCTGATTTGTACGAGGGGGCGTAGCCCCCGAGTATTAATCAGATTACCGAGTGTTTTGGTGTTCTTTCTCTTTTGTATCATAAAAACATATTGTTGTCACAATATGAAACCCCGGCAAAAATGAACCAATGAACGAACATCTGAATATGATATTTATGTCGCTTTCCCTTTCTCTGCCGTCACAATATGTAAACCCCAGCAAAAATGAGCCAATCAATGGGCATGCTCTGGAGTGCGGGTAACTAATACCCGCACTCCAGTTAACGCACGGTGCATGTATATTTATACGATTTAACCCTGACACATTTTCAACAGAAATGTCTCCGAACTATGATACAAAACTCTAGTTATTGTATATTTCCCTTTTTAAAAAGATATTTCCCTTTTTTAAGAACTGACGCAAAATATAACTGTGGACGAAATTTCTTATAATAAATAAGTTCACAAAATGTTTGGAAAAGTAATTTTTTCTCACACACGAAAGTTCTGGAAAATTATAAACTGCTTTGTGTTTGTGATGACTGTACTAAATCTTAAACAAAATATGACGTCCATACTGTCTGTATTGTATTATATACATAAAGCCAACATTAATAGTGGCTTATTGTATAGTACATTTGTCCATCAACCATGGTGTTGCTTACAAAATTTATTGACGCCTCGATTGCTGATTACTTCTTTCACCATGTTATGTAAACCAAATTCTATCAAGACGGATCACACCAAACTTATTATTCATTTTGTTTTACTAACACAAAGCAAGCATGTATTTTCAAATTTGCCGAGATTAAAACATTTAAATTGTCAGTTTAAAAAGGTGTAATTAGAAAAAGCCAATCTACTTATTTATTGATTAATGTTTTTAATTTGAAATATTAACAGCTAAGATAGTTTTTTAATGTGTAAAGTTATGATAGGGTACAGAAGTGTTACAGTGAGTTAGCAATGAAATACGTAACATGGTGAGACCAAACTTAAACAACGTCGTAACCTTACTGCAGTAACAGGATATCTCCCATTTAATGGGTGCACTAAGGTGACGAAATGCTGCCACGACATGTTAATACACCACCTCAATATTTTCTTGATAGACATCATTATGTAAAACAGAATTAATCTTAAACTATGTAATTTATTAAACGATTAAAAAAATCTTATTGCTTTTAAATTGACTGGTTTGTCAGTAGCATCGTAGCCCTAATGCATTTTAAATGTTTATTTGAACAGTATATATAAAGTTTCCGAAGTGCAATATTATATATTCAACAAGTATAATATTTCAGTTTCAATATTTTCTCATTTATATTAATTAATTGAATGTGTTTCGTGCTTAAATTTATACGACATTTAAACATTTTCAGAAGTGATTGAAATATAAAGCATCATTTATGTTTAGATATTGATCCACGAAGCAAATAATTTACTAATAATACAAGTGTCGGATTCCATGAAGGTATATGGTTTGTGGCCTACTTATTTCATCAATGAAGTAATTCACTGGCAATCATATCTATCAAAAAACAGCACTTGGATTAAAATCAATTGGACGAAAAACATCAAGTACATATGAAAGTAAGATAACTTCTTGCATGCATGAACAATAAATATTTTGTTAGTGAACTGATTCATACTATGGAGGTTCTATCACATTATAAGTGTTTTGAAACAATCGTGAAACTACGGAAATTTTGAACTTATTTTTGTTTCAATTGCAGATATGTTATTTCAGTTCTTAAAGCAACAATACTGCAAATTCGAAACTTTGACAAAAACAAAAATACCTTCCAATATGTCCTTTACATCGCTAAGTTCATCTTCTTACAGTTCCATGTTATATCATATCATTTAGTAGATACATGTAATGTTAATAAAGCGTAATGCGATCAATGCAATTTTAATAAAGGTTCAGTTATAAAGATTATTAATTAAACCTTTTAAGAATATATAGAATGATTACCAGCTTGATATATGTAAATATCACTCTCGTATTCAGTGTTGTTAATGATAGTTCTACAGACGTTATTTTACACGACATTGTATGAATAAATCATTCTGATTGTTATTTGAGATCCAATAGACACATCTAATTAATCGCTACATGGACGGACCACAATCTTTTTAAACCGTGTTTGAATTTTAAAGCATAAAAGTTTGTTTAGATTGACAGCCCATCAATAAAGATAAAATGATAATAAAAGATATCTTTGATATTAATAAGGACAAAGTTTTGATATATTTACATTGTAGATCTATGATGCTATATATCTTGTCAATCCTTTAGTGACTCCAGCTTATTTTGAATTAGTAAGATGACATCTATTTATGTGAGGATAAAACCTGGTTATGATACAGGTTGTATTTTAATACTTGAGGTATGATGTAGTCATACCTATTGATCAAACTATCTTTAGCTCAAACAGTAGTCACAAAATCAACTTAAATAATACTGATCCTAGTCCTCACATGTTTTGCAATAACTCTCTCATTCTATATTGATTATTTACATCGAATCATTGCCTTCAAATTTTACCACGTGACTATCCAATATACTCTCAAGCTACAGAGTCCATTATAATTATCCTGTATTGGACAGTTAAGTGTGTTTGGCCTTTTCAATCTAAGAGCGTTGCAAGTTTCTTGCAACGTCAAGCCTTAACAATTTCAGTCGCATTTCCTTGATTTAATTTGGATACGTACATAACTTTCCAATATGGTTTCTCCAGCTGTGTACCCGTCCAAATATATTCCGTATTGTACTTGTTTAATGTTTAATGTCCTGTTTATATTCCTGTATTGTACAGTAAAATGTTTAATAACCTATACTGATGATCACATCACTAGTGTAAAATTGATAATACTAATGCATCTTATGGAAAAAAAGGAAATGAAAAAAAACACATATACACTAAGCTTAAGATGAAATCAAATACCTAAAAATGGACGCAAATATGTCTCTTGAAATGGGCCTAAATACAATGTTTGTCTAGAATTCCATATCTTTTAAAGGCATCATTGTTGTTTACAAAGGTTTGTATGTAACTTCCTGGATCTCTGTAACCCATAGAAGATAAGTCTTTCAACTTTGTGAAATTGTTGCATGTTCATTTTCGTATTTTTCGCATAATCAGATATAAGATCTGTATCTGGCATTAATACATTTTAATGTAATTTGAATCACACTAAAATAACTGGATCATCATTCCAACATTTGTCTCGGAATAAAAAAAATGAACGTAACATAACCTGAACACATTCAAAGCCATTAAATACAATATGTAAAACTAAATAAAAGTATTGATCAAGGTACTGTCCATAAAAACATATGCAAATATTTAATTCAGAACTGGCAAAATGAACATGTTAATTTCTTTAACAACTGTGTTCTGGTCATAAGTTTTATTGCACAAAATTCAAACAAATTGAGTTGAAATATAAATGAAATTAATATTGATACATTTTTTTCTTTTCATTTCATTACAGATATTAATAATATAGTACAAAATCTACATTTTTAGATGTTATTAGATTGTAATTATGTACATTGAACTTACTAATTATTTTATCAAATTTACCACATTTTCTGTCTTTCACATATATAGACAAAACTTATAAAAACAAACTATAATTGCACTTGTATGAAATGTGTATGACTGATGATTTAATAGACAATAGCTTACATTATAATACTGCGCGTTTGCGACGTCGTTTTCCATTGGCCAGTCATGACGTTTTTTATTACCAATATACTCAGTACACTTTAAAACAAATAATAATCTAATTAAACATATAATTGTGCATTATTGTCAGTTCGTTATAAAGTCTTATAGCATGTTATTATCGTGTATTTGTGGGTCGGGTTATAGTATCTTACAACCGTTTATACTGGACAGTATGACCATAGAAAATGTTATAACAAATAATGTAATGATATTTTCTTGTATACTTATGATTGCATTAATAAAAATGTAAATATTAAAGGCTGGTATCTCACGTTAACGAAAATTGCTAACTATTACACTTTAATATGGTTTATTCTCATTTGCACTTATATATAAAACGTGCAAATTGAAATGTTTATCTTATAATTTATAGATTGACATAATATTATATAAACTACTATAAAAGTTTTAAACTCTTGATTGCAAACAATATCTTACATGTTTAATTGAACTGCCATTAACCCTATTGAAATATTTGATTTGTTTAAAATATAAACCGCTTTATGAGTTATATTTAGTATATTAAATATATTATAGGTGTTAAAGCTGCAGAAATGAACTTTAATGATATTAGTTAAACGTTGTTTGTATATAAATAGTTTGGTCACGTGTTATTCCGTAAATTACCATATATGACAATGTGCTTTATTTAATAGTATCCTGGGTTTGTATCCTCTTCTTCCGTTGGCTAAATGATATTGAAATGCAATTATAAGACGATGTTGACTCTGGTGTAAACATTAATCAAATTGTGATCTATTTGATATTATTCGCTGACGATACTGAAGTAATTTTGGAACAAGTATATGAATTATATTTCCGTTAACAGTAAAATAAGTAAATTCGGTAATTTAATCGATCGTGTCATTGAAAAAAGAACAGATTTGTCTTTTTAACGGACAAAATGCATATTAAACGATTTTGGCTTTTCAAATTTATTAGTTTTTTATTTAAATAGGAACATAAGTGAAAGGACAATGGCCCTTCAGAATGTTGCTTGGGCTCTTACCGGTAGGGGACTTATGGATTGCTTGCAATACTATGATAATTGCTTGTTTTCATTGACATTTGATTATTTCAACGTACAATAGTTCGGTTTTGACTATTGGTTATTCGTTTTTTTTTCGGTTTAGAAAGAATTGTTTGATTGTCTTGATTTGAACGATTTGACCTGTCATCAATTGTATACGCGATGCATATTCGTACAAAGTAAACATCGTTTCATTTTTAACATTAAAAGATCCTTTAAATCCAAGATATTTTTGTTGACAGCATTATTGACAACAACAAATTGTTCATTATTTCATACAAGTAGGTGTCCGTGTCACTTTATTTACTTTCTAAAACCCCCATGTCATTCATCTATCAAATCATTCAGGAGATCACAATAGATCAATGTAATGTTTGTACAGCGTTATATGATCAATGTAAACGGAATAAAGGATGAGCTATAGTTTAATTAATAACACCACTCAATTATATTGAATATCTACTTATTTTTAATCCATAATCTGCTAGCTGCAATTTGTTCTACTCATGCTACAAGTACGGCCTATATCAGCCGGAACATCATGATCTGTGCTGTTCACTATTCAGTTGGTATTTATATTAATGTTTTCACTGTAAATGATGATTTTTTTTTCAGATTTAAAATGGTCATGTTCATTAAAAGTGTATGTGAACAATACTCAAAATGTATTTATATAAAGTGCTCTCTTTTACAAAGAGTTTCATAAATGAATGACTTATTAATATGCGAGATACACTAATTCATTACAAAGATGTTTTAAACCTCGCTTTGATGACAAACGAACCTGGTTTGTTTATGTTGACAGTCAATATATAAAAATGCGATTTTTTTATCAACGCGTTTTAGATAATACAAGCAAAAAGACAGAGTGACAATATGTTTACATTAGAAATCTTTGATGCTAGATATCTCGTCATTTGCCTTGCAAACCTTGAATCCTTTACATTAGATGTTTTTCATTTTTGAAAAAATAACATTTCTTATTATTACCCCTCACTTTTTTCGTAATGCTAATTTCCCATAGGCCTCTTGGAGTTATTTTTACTGTTAATGCAAGTGTACCACGTGACTAAAAATTTTGTACTGTTACATAGGTAACAGTATTTTTTAAGAGGTCACGTGGTCTATTTCCTAAATAAAATGAAATAAAATGGCTGCCATTTTTTCTCTCGATTCATTCTTATTTTCAACGTTAAACCCCGATAGGACATCAATTTCTCCTCTGGAGTCCCTATGACACTCATAAAATTTAGTTATTTGCACCCTGGTGTGCTTTTCGCGTATAAAATATCTTTTTGCTGAATAGTCAAAAAATGAACATCCGTTTTCAACGGAAGTAATTACAATGTAAATAATTATGTGTCAAACTGGAGCATGCAGAAGATCTAAGCATGCAACAAAGGATTATTCAACAAATTTAATCAGTGACACGTTACAGATATGGTGGACATAGGATATCATCGTTATTTTATCAAAAACCATGCTAAGAATATTCTGGAAACAGAAGGATCAGATTTCACAGATCATAACCGTGTAAATGGGTTAGTGTTTTGTTTCCTAAATAAAACCTAGCTTATTGTATGTTTATGATTTGTAGATATCATCACTTGCTTAAAGAATAAAAGAAAAGAGAAGTTAGGCCTACTGAGTACGATACAGTAAAGTACACTTAAAACTTAAAAGGTAAGGACAGTTTAGTTATTGTTACTCTTGGTTTATTTTTGTTACAGTTAGATTTAGTTGACAATTTCAGATCATCTCAGTATTTTTGTTCGGGGTTATAAAATAAATAACACATGGGTTTGTGAGTAACAGTAAAAATATCATCCCTCGTAAAAATACTGTTACCCTCGGCTACGCCTCGGGTAACAATATTTTCCTCGGGATGATATTTTTACTGTTACCCACAAACCCATGTGTTATTTATATATTAGATATTGGTTTCAATGTTATATTTATATTATTTTGCTAAAGTTGCAGATCGGTCATTCGGAAGAGACTTTATAAACCGAGATCTAAGAAATGGAGCTTTACACCTTGCAAGTTATTTCTCATTGAGCAAATTAATTTCTAAATAAGTTGCGGTGAGCTCAAAATATTTTTTTCTTTGAAAATAATAATAATAATAATAATAATAATAATAATAATAATAATAACAATAATAATAATAAAACAAAACCAAAAACAGAACAACTAAACAGTAATCCCTTAAGAATTCTAAAAACGGCAAAAATAAAAGTCTTGCACATTCGGTTTGATTGAGCCCACACCTTGTAGCACTGGCTAAAGCAGAATTCAACATTTGAGAGGATATCGTTTAATGTTTAATATAGAAACATCCGCAAAATAAGCTACATCTTGACAGCAAACTTGCTGACCAAATAGTATTTACTTGATTCATATAGCGGTGAAAACTGAACTGAAATAAATACACCATACATGTTTTTTTCATCAAACATCCATACCAAACTTATATTTAAATCCCAAAAGAAGTCCTTAAATATTACTGAATAATAATTTTCATTTCTTTAAACCTCCCACGTTGAACCGGAATATACCGCTTCCATTTTCTATTAATATTGACTGACGTAATTAGAAATACAATACCCCGTTGGAATAATTACATTTTAAGTAATCGTTCTATTCTTTATGTACGTCAGCCTAACCAAGGCCGCCTTGGTTAAGGAATAAAGACCTTTCTTTTAATTTACTTCACCTTCACTCCTTGTGAGTCCGAGCTCCGTTATACACTATGAAAAAAAAGCTTCCAAGTAAGCTTGCGGATTGCCGTTACTTCTGGTCAAGAACAATGTCCTTCCTTTAATAATGAATGACAGAGCATTTGAGGTTTTCGCCTAATGGTCAAGCTACAAAAAATTGCCAAATGTTTTTTATGTGTCAATGAGACTTTATATAACATCAAATGAGTATCTAATAATTTCATAGTAGACAATTAATGATTCTCAACGTTAAAATATCCTATAATATATTAAGATGACATGGAGAACCTGGTAGCTATAAAATGAACCTTCAAGTTACTTGACAAAAATCTGTTCAGATTTTCAAATCAAGCGCTTTTATTTTCACATTCACTGTTATAAAGTGAAATTCAATATTTAAACAACAAAATTTAATTAAATGCAAAGAAAAACTTCATTGAGGGTCACTCACTTTTACAGTAGAAAAGCAGAATTGTCAAATAAAGTAACAGTAGTAATAAAACATGATTTGAATAGAAAATAATCAAATCGAGGAGTCTGAAATCAAAATCGAATCAAAACATTTGGTGAGTTGTTAATTGACTCACATAGTTCTAATTTATTTGTAAATGATGCAAGTGATTTGTTAAAAAGTCTTTTTCTATGATGTGTGTTTAAAATGTGCTTAGTATAATTATATAAGCTTCCAGTTTCAATAACTGAAACATGTTTAATATATGATATATTAAGATATTGAATATATATAAATATTTATATAGTTTTCATATAAATATCACATAAGATATTTCCCTAAGTATAAATAAACAAATAACATGCGTAAAATGGTACATGCGCACTTCTATAATTCCTGCACAAGCATTTGGTATACTCACTGTTTACGATGATATAATATGAAGAGCATGCAATCTTAAGGTAAAGATAAAGTTTTATATCCTATAATCTCAATAGCCGAATTAAGGCACACACAAAATTTTTTCGTAAGCCAAATCTTATATCATCTTTAAATGTCATTAACCCTTTCGATTAATTTATAAATTACCCGCTAAAGAATGAAGTTTTATCGGTTAAGCGATTTCTTTGTTTCAAGCATGTTGTTGTCTTTAGATAGTTAATATATTATGAGCAGAACTGTTCCGGCTCGCTGTATGGACACCGTTGGGATATTTCCCAACAGATCTTGTTTATTTCCAGAGTTAACATTGTACTTTTGTGTATATAAGGCGTGAGATAAAAGTCCACGTCCTCGTATTATACCCAATGTATTGCTATGTGATAGTATTCTTACTAGGATCAGCACATTTTATTCTATCATATAAACCACTCAGCATAATTATGGTAATGAATCAACAGATATAATTTAAGTTATTGTTATTGAAAAGTTGAATCATTTCAACTGAATTGCTATGAATGATAAAATCGTAAAGCACTTTGGTTATAACAGCAACTGTATGTATAATACTGATAATGCCTGTATTAAGGTATCTGCTCGTGATTTGAGGATTTAAGGATTCAATTAATACTAAACAGGAAAGTGCTCTATTATGTTTAATTTGAGATCAGTGTCTACAATTTGAACAATCGAATATCTATCTATTCTTAAACGATTGATCAATTTGTTACGTTGAAACTTAATTGACAATTTCTGATTTATTTCATGTAACCATTAAAACATTGAGACGTATGACGATTACTTTAAGGAATGTATTGAAAACTTTATGTGAACTTGAAACGGTGTAATGATTATTTGACAATCCCATTACAAGTTCTCTAGCTAACATAAATGTGGAAAAAAATGCTCCTTAAAATATGCTGAAATTTGTACATATTTTATTATTCAAGACAAAATTTGATAAACAATTTGAAAATTGTGATTTGGAAAAATAGGAAGGCGATGCCAGTATAGGAACATCAACTTGCACTACATCAGACTGTTTAAATTATGTTGTAGAGCAACTTTTATTATTACTTTCTTTTATGAATCTTCCTTACTCCGAAATATATTTACACTTATTATATTATTTACTCTAACTTTTTACACTAATTATATTTATTTACTGTAACACTTAACAAAACAAATGTCTGAATAATACGACATGAATATTCTGCCAAATAGTTTTAATATCCTACTATTGCTTTAAAAACACAGCATGGACACGAAATTTTGATAGTTATACATTATGAATAAGTGTGACCTTGATGTGAGGAAAGTCATACCAGACAGTCATAGTTGAAATGTGATTTTCACCATTTAACCTGCTGAATTTGTGAAAGAGATGGAAAGAACCTATACTTTTGCGTTGTTAAACTAAGTCTGGTTACTACCATACAAACATGAAATAAATTGAACAAAATTATTGTTTGTGTATTTTTTAAATCTGAAATTGACTTTATACCCGGTAGTGGGGGTCTTGGTTTGTAAGAAAATTCAAACGATTGCAGACCTCTTGGAAGATTTGAATAGCAAGCAGTTAATATTCAATTAACTTATGTATGAAATTAATATCTTTCTCAACCACAGCAATATTGTAGTATATTATTAGGAACCTTTCAAGTAACACATACAAAATTGAATCTTTTTTTATAAAAATTGTTACCGTACACCAGTTGACATAAAGGTTAAATAATTACAGTGCAGAGTCCTAAAAGCCAAAATTATTTTATACTGAAGACGAGTCGTGCATAACTGCAATGTTTGCTTTAAGTAAATGTTTATTTTAAATTAGAAATACAAATTTCTATAAAACATTATTTGTTGCACGGTTGCATATGATCACATCAATCATTGGTACGTTTACATTTCTAAATGATTCAATGTGAAGAAAATTTAAAATGCGATAAAAAGGCAGTTGTACGGGACTGTATCTCACTGAATTTTAATAACACAATATGAAATACAACCTTTTTCTTCAAATTTAGTAGTTATGCAACCATTTATTGGTAGGTAAGTTTTTTATTTTAATATTTAATTTCTAATAAAATCACAGATAGCGAATCTTTCTAATCACATTAATGACTTGAACATACTGGCAGTAGAAATATTGAATCTTTTTATTTTTTTTTACAAAAATATACGTAATTTTATGTTATTGCAGTTTCTAATAAAGCATTTGTGCTCACTTAATAAAATTCACAAGGAAAAAAATTAAAGCTCGCCGCTATATTTCTGAAAGAAAAAAATCATACTCCTGCAGACACTTGTTTCATTTTCATTTGATCCCAATTTATCTACAATCAATATATATTTTAGTTAATTTCCCATATCTTGAATTGAGATCGTGAGCGTTAATAATGGATTGAATGTAGGCTAAAAAAAAAGCATCGCTTCATACTTTAATAGCGGCTTAATTGAATAAATCGGAAAATGGCGGATATATTTTTATGAATTAAAACATCTATTATCGTTTTTTTTTTGGCAGGTTGTCGATGTTGTAGTTATTACTAAAAGGACGAGGAATATTTGTGAGGAGACATTTTAATACTAATTTAGGCCTTGCCTGGACACTAAGGTAAGTCCAAGAGTTTTATGTTTTCTCATTCTGCTGATTGTATTGATATAACTGTGAACTAGAAGGAAAGGAAAAATGCCACACAAATTAGTTATCTTTTAACAAACGGAACTTCACTCTTCGATCAAAGGAAAGTTAAGTTGACATTGTTTTAACGAAGTTCAATACAAAGGGTTTATTTAACTATTTCACAAACGTTTTAAAATTGTTTTTGCCATGTAAACGTTTGAATTGCAATGTCTTGATAGATCTTTACACTTGTTATTAAAATTAGTTTCATTAGTTGCGTGTTCTGTACGCCTATTTAGGTCACATCACACTAATTTGTATGGTATAACAGATTGAGCTCGGATCAGCATGGACTTCTTTCTTACGATTTATAGATTTTATTGCTATAAGTGAGAAAACCCTTTCTGCATCGGTTTTCATTTCGTTTGAAATTGTTGAGATATATGTTTAATGGTAGTAAATATTCTTATAGAATGTTTGAAAAAGTGGCAAAAAGCAAGATTTATTTAAAGGCTCATTATCCCACCAGAAATGATTTTTCCTCTTTAGAAAGAGAAATATGAGTTTTATAATTCTGCAATAATGGTTTTAGAGCATGATAAATGTTTATCAGCCGAAGACAGGAGCACTGAATGTGTAATAATGTGTCAAACAAGTTGGAAATATGTAAACAAAGTAGTAATTTGACTTTTAAACAAAATACTAAATCACCATAACTGTAATAGTAACCAAAAGGCAACAGAAGCGAAAAATGTTCTTATGTGATCGGCCCATAAGTTATAATAGGACATCGAAATTTTAAAAAAAAAGTGAGAATGAAAATAAAATAAATTTCTTATGCAAAACGGTCCTTTTATGTCATTAATTCATTTAAGGTAGAACGCATACTTTTTTCAGCTACAAGGCAAAGTATTTATAGAATTTAAAAAAAAAAAGTTTATTATATTAAAAACATTTAAAATTCACAATAAGGTTGCACCTTTTCATCTATCTATTTGAATGATACGCGCATGTTGAATTTTAAACATTCTTGTTGTTTAAACAAAATAATATGAAATATTTTTTCATTCCCGATCATATTAAATCTGATGAGTTCTGTTCAACATATCCAAATATTAAATTCATCAGATTGATAATACAAATCGATGAAAAGAGCAAATGTAATTAATATTTATATTAAAAAGGACGGATTATAGTCACTTTGTGTACGATCTTTTTCTGATATCGAGAAGTTTACTAAAGAATGTTCGTATAACTTCTTATTTTAATAATCATTTTACAAACATAATAGTAGAAACATTGCCGATATATTGCTATGCCATAAATTACCTGCCTGATCCACGAGATGACACTTGCTGTATAAAATGTATTAAATATGTAAATTTAAGTCAAATTATTTGCCAATTTATCATTTTTAAATAAAATAATGATATAAAAATCTGTCATCTAATCTTAATAGATTTATCCCACATTGTCATATGGTATATACACTGACAACAATAACAACTGGTATCTGAATCCTTGCTTTAATATAGGATACATGTATAACAGTATAATAAATAAATGCACATTCATTCATTCATTCATTCATAAACTCACTCACTCACTCACTCCAGGTCTAATATTTATACTCAAAATAAAAATAACTCACTCACTCACTCACTCATTCACTCACTCATTCATTCCAGGTCTAATATTTATACTGAAAATAAAAATAACTCACTCACTCACTCACTCACTCACTCACTCACTCACTCACTCACTCACTCACTCACTCACTCACTCACTCACTCACTCACTCACTCACTCACTCACTCACTATCAAGTGGAGTTTAAACTTTAGAACATATTTAGAAAGATTGATATCGCAATTAGCTTGTGTCAGGCGTTTTTATGTCATGTTATATTCTGTTATATTCTTGTTGATTCTGTTATGATCTGTTATATCATGTTGTGTGCTGTTCTGTAAACATCTTATGATTGTTATCAATTTTTTTCCCAATATGAACACTAACATATAATGAGTGACATACCCTGAAAACTGACAGTCACTGTTTATAAATAAATGACTGATTTTTGACGTTCTATCTTGGAAGGTAAGCTAGCAAATTGCTCATAGTTTAGTATGATTTTTTACAATGTAAGCTAACATAGTGTGCATTGTTTACTTTAAGGTTTGTGGTACGTTTATGTAAGAATGAGGTGAGTAGTTTGTTTTGAAAAAATCTGATCTTTTATAATCTATGAGTACAAAATTCTACAATTTGTAAATGTGATGATTAATTCAGATAGCCCTCGCATCGTTCTATTAGAAGCAGCATCATGTTTAAGTTATGCAATCTCATACTAGCACATGATAAGAATTATTAAATACATGCATTGTTTTGCAACATATATATAAATAAAAGTCAAATACAATGTTAAACAATTAATTTAGAAATAGTTTTCATTTTATCTGTAGCATGGCTACAAAACTTAAATTCAATAAAGCTTATGCAAAAACGCATTTATTTATCGCTGGCAAATCTTAAAGGATTTAAAAAGTGTCATTACCCTTAAAATGGAATATATTCATATTGATTAGAAGCATTTCAAAGATATCTAGGTGATAGATGATTGCGATTGACGGTCAATAAAAATGGCATTGACTTTGACATTAGATGATACTGACTTAAAGAAACTTCGTCATAAGCGAGGCGCTTAATTCAACAGTTTATTTATAGAAACCAATCGTTAATGGCTTTACTGGATATAAATTGCCAACCGACCAATCAAAAACAACGTTACATAAAACAAAAGCCATGTGTACATGTAACTAACAGAAATACAACTGTGAGACAAAAAGGCGTTTTGCTTCGCATTCTCGTGAATGAATTCTTGCACGCTTAGGAATCATTCCCATCCGCTTGTTAAGCCTTATTTTCGAGGAAAAAGAAGTCCCACATCTCCTGAAAATTTATCAAATGAGGTATTTAATCGGTAAAAATCAAATTAGCTTTGTCAAAATCAAATTAGCTTAGTCAATAGACTGTGATATTCATTTTTATATTCACACAATAATTGTATACTAATTAAATAACCAATTCTTATTAGCTTTACGTTAGTGCTAGAATCATGTGACTGATCCTAATGTTTTATAAATATACTTCGTTTCTATGGACCAGTTTTCAATGATTTTTTTCTTTGTCATGTACATGCTAGAGCTCAAAATGTCATACACATCATGATGATTTGGGATATTCAACATAAGCATATCAGCATATTTGACCTTCTAATACATATTCTTGAATCTGTTTGTGAGTCTAGAATTTGAGCAGATTCTATCTTTTTTTTTTCTGAAACAAACTCCAACACCTATCTGAATTGTACGAGGGGGCGTAGCCCCCCGAGTATTAATCAGATTGCCGAGTGTTTTGATGCTCTTTCTCTTTTGTATCATAGTCAAACATAAAACACATTTTCAACAGAAAGGTCCCAAAACTATGATACAACTTTGTCCTGGGGTTTCATATTTTGACAACAGGGAACGTGTTTTATGTTTGCCTCAGGAAAAAGTTTTATCATAGTTTTGGGACCTTTCTGTTGAAAATGTGTCAGAGTTAAATCGTAGACATATAAATGCACAGTGCGTTAACTGGAGTGCAGGTATTAGTTACCCGCACTCCAGAGCATGCCCATTGATTGGTTCATTTTTGCTGGGGTCTACTTTTTGTGACTGTTTTTGTGAAATATCATATACCGATGCTCGTTCCTTTGTTACTTTTTTTCCTGGGGTTTCAAATTTTGACAACAGGGAAAGTGTAATATGTTTGACTATGATACAAAAGAAAAAGAACATCAAAACACTCGGTAATCTGTTTAATACACGGGAGGGGGCTACTCCCCCTCGTGTAAATCAGATAGCCTCGTGTTCCGATGCTCTTTCTATTACTTATTACATATCCATGGAGATCAAATAAAGTAAATACTAATTACAAATCTATACTATGTTATTTAATAGTGAATTGCTAATTAATTTGCATGAGCACTTACGTACAAAAACACTGTTTAAACAACCGAACAAAAAATATTCTTTTCAAAATAATAATTATAAAATACAATTTCCTAACAAAACTATTACTTGTTGAAATACTAGCTATGGTAACACAAATCATATCTATAAGGTATTTGATAGGTGACTTTACTTATCGTTTATTCTACTAAACAACTAACTAGAAATTACTATGTTCTAATTAAAAGTTCTATTGAATTATGCCAGAAGGATCTGCAACAATTTAGATATAAAACGAATTTTAAAAATGAACTGTAACCAATCTAGACATAAAACAAATTCTTAAAATGAAATGTAAATACCACCTTAATTGTACATGTATAAAATGATAACAGTATAATTGTAAGATTGCACAAATAATAAATTTCATAGCAAGTTGCATGTTTTGTCATTTGCATTTGAGTAACAATGGCATACAACTACATTTAATTTTAAATTCTACTCATTAGATATTTATAATACTGACATCGAGCCATACAGTTAAGAGCTCTACTAAATATGTATATTCCAACGAAATAATTGTCAGTAGATTCTAACATGATTTCTTTTTTTATATTTCAGGGTATATTGTTGTATCTTTATTATTATATATTCAATTTCGTATATCCATAGAAAAAGTTGAAACTACGTTGGTGTAAAACTTACCGATGAAGCTAACAAACAGAGGCATTAGACAAATGGACGTATTTTAACATTTTTGAATTTATGATCACCTTTACATAACAGTGGGGGTCTAGAATATAAACTATTCAATAGTGTGCCACCACTGTGGCGCTTAAGGAGTCATTTGATTTGCCGCTTTGCAATCTTAAGTTTACTTTTGTATATAACAACTATATATATCAAATATAGGTAAATGATTTTTTTAACATCTACCTAGCAAACATACAATATTGTATAATTTTTATATCTAAAATTTGAAGTTACTGCAATTGACACAGTGTAAATAGTTAAAAGTCTAAGGTCTAAAAGCCAAATAATTCTAAAACTGAAAAAAAATCGTGCCATGCCATATTTTCGTTCCACGAATGTTTATTTTTGTAAATCAAATAGCTTATGTCAATTTCATTTTATATAAAGAGTTTTTTTATGATCATCAGAACGTGTGCCTCTTGAATAGGTATATAAAAAGAAAATATTGCGCATTTCACCATGTGCATTAAAGGCGTATACCTTTTAACTAAATGTCTCTGAAGATAAAACTTGATTTCAATTAATATTATTGGTCATATTTTCAAAATTAGTCACGTATTTTACGACTTTGATAACCGCCGACTTACTGTAGAGTCACGCAAATCAATTTTAAATAAGAAATCATGTATTAAATTTTTTCTTTCCATTTCATTATAACGCAATTTATGCGACGTTGTGTTTTACTTTGCCAAATTACCAGGTTCACAAAATGTGACACGCTAAACGTATTGAAAGTAGTTTCAGATAACACAATAATTTAGTTATATAATTTGTATTGAAAGATGCCTGAACTATTTATTTCTCTCATCGAAAGCACAAGTTTCAAAGTTCACCGATATCATATTGACTACATAAATAAATTTTAATCCCGTTTACTTATGTTTCTTTTTTTATTTTATCCTATTACATTATAATCGATAGATATTATAGCTTAGATTTACTTTCGTTTGTGTTGGCCATGTCTTCTTAAGAGCGTGAACAATCTACGCCAATAAAAGCTTGACAGTGGGTTGTTAAAGCATTGCCTCGCATTTAAAGTAGCGGTATTGAATGAATTGAAAACGTAAACGGAAATAAAAAATTCTTAATTAATATCTATTATCGTATTATTTGACAGGTTGCCGATGTTGTAATTATCACTAAAAGAACGAGGAATATTTGTGAGGAGATATTTAGTACAGATGTAGGCCTTATTTTGAGCACTTACGTGTCTAAATTTTGTTGATACAAACAAGAAAAATATCACCAAAACCTGATAGAAGACAACTAGACTGTGTAACTTATGAATAAACACTGTTTATCTCTACGTCAATAGGAAAGTGGACTTTAAAGCATTAAGGTAAGTCTTTAGAATGTATCTTTATATTTAAGTGAAATATCTGGGAAAATAAATCATATATTTTTTTTAAGAAAATGAAAGCTGTCCGTGTCGGATAACTTTGTAAAATTATTTTTTTACTTAATTATTCAACATTATTTTACCATCGTAAGATTATTTTATATTGTTTTGTTTTGTATATTAACATAAAGTTACAAGTGATATCATGCATTATAATTTAACAACGTTATTCATAACAATTCATTCTGTTTTTGGTGTTGCCCTTCATGGCCATAAATACGACAAATTAGGATAAGAACAACAACTAATTCGTAAATCAGTTGATATTCGTTTTCTGATATTATACGTATGTAAGTAATAGAAAGAGCATCGAAACACGAGGCTATCTGATTTGTATGAGGGGCTGTAACACCCGAGTATTAATCAGATTGCCGAGTGTTTTGAAGTTCTTTCTCTTTTGTATCATAGTCAAACACAAAAACACGTTTCCTTTTGTCACAATATGAAACCCCGGAAAAAAGGATACAATGAACGAGCATCTGAATATGATATTTCTGTCGCTTGCCCTTTCTCTTCCGTCACAATAATTAAACCCCAGCAAAAATGAGTCAATCAATGGGCATACTCTGGAGTGCGGGTAGCTAATACCTGCACTCTAGTTAACGCACTAAGCATGTATATGTATATGATTTAACTCTGACACATTTTCAACAGAAATGTCCCCAATGATACAAATCTGTTCTTTCATAACACATTGCGATGTTCAATATCTCTAAAGATGTATATTACATATTATAAAGGGAAATATTAAATCCATAAAATGCGACTAAAAACTAAATTCGTTAGAAAGTTTATATTTAAGCATCCGTATCGTATAAACAAATATGTGATCTTGTTATCTTGTTTTATGAGTTGTACATAAAAGGCGTCTTGTAATTTTATTATTTTAAATTCCGAGGTTTCTAAATCATTTTATTTTAAAAAATCCAATGACTGTTTTATGCTTAATTTTTCAAAGGATTCTAAACATTTCAAAATTATCGTAATATTACTTGTACTTGCCAATATGAAATGTACAAATGTAAATATAAATTAATCAAAGAGCGTTCAGTTTTCAAACGCACATTGTTTCATCTAACCCTGGTATGTTTAAACAATACACATGGATTATGGACTGATATTTCAGTGGACATGAGTAAATGGGAACCAAATAAAAAATCATTCACATAAATTTCTTTACGTTTGAATTTTTGAACCTGAATTTTGTTAAATCTAATTATTGATACCGACCAAGTTTGTCCAGAAATCAGCAACTGTGGGTTTGTAAAACTCTAGGGGCGATTTTTTTTCAAATTAAGAATATGGAAGTAAGAACAATTCTCCACTTACAGGACAAATATAAAAATGACATAGAAAATAATGTAATACTGTAAAAAATAGACTATCTAATATGTTTTGAAATATATCAATATTGAAACAGTTGCATAGATATGAATTAATTGTTTCTCGTAATAAATGCATTACCACAGTCGGATTTAGATATAATGTATCATAACAGAAATGGAGTATAACTATTTATATATATACATGTAGATTGTTTGGTAACTTCTCTGACTAAGATATGCGCTTATTGGCAATATTTTAATGAATAGCCTGAATACGAACATATCTCCAAAAAGAGGAAACAAAAAGAAAGAGAAGAAAAGAAATATTAATTTTGATTGTTTATCATTGTATATAGAAGTCGGTCATGTTATTATAAGCATCATATATCACAAATAACCTAATAACGACCGATAAAACTTTCATTTTTTATAATATTGAAAATCGTTAAATCCGCAATAAGAGATAAATCACCGCTCATCACGTGTTGTGTTGTCAAATAGGTCAACTTACATCGAGCTTAGACATTACATATTATAAACCACTGACGGGTTTTGAGAATGAATATTATGTAATAGGGTAGTATATTAAATTTGTTTTTTTTTAATGTGCTCCTCTTTGTTGGAAATAAAGATATTATTATCATTATTATCAAAAAATAATAATTTAAGAGCGACATGTGAAGCATATATTTTTAAATTTTGTCTATTATAATTGTTACCATAATGAATCATTTGATGATTCAAAAATAACTTGGACCGCCTCCGTGGTCGAGGGGTTAGAGTCGATGACTTCTAATCCAGTTACCTCTCTGGCGTTGGTTCGATCCCCGGGAGATGCTTTGGTAGTTTAGCGCGGAGGAAGGTAGTCTAGTACTGGTGTAACTCTCCAGGAACGATGGTTAGTAAACTACCCGCCTATATGACTGAAATACTGTTGAAAAAGGCGTAAAATGAAAGAAAGAAACAAAGAAACAAAAATAACTTGTATTACGATTCTTAACATTAAATTTTACCTATATGAATTGTTAAAGGTCAAACCTAAGGGGCAAATGTAACTAAGAGCTATAATATAATAAAGTCACTATGTGAACGATTTCTGATATAGACAAGTTCTACACCGAGACAGAATACCAAATATATATTTTCAATACCTTTTTATTTTTTTGATAATTTACTTATATACTAGCAACATACTGTTATGCCATAAAGTACCCGCCTGATCAAAATGAATGATATAAAAAAAACTGCCATTCAATCTACACGTTGTCACTTGTTAATTTTAATGCCCAATACACCCTGGTTATTGTATTACGATGATAATTATACTGACCAGACGTTACATCGCATCACCAGACAGGTGTCCTTTTTAAACGTTACTACAACTTCTTTTGAAATATTTATATTATAGTGTTATATCTAATGTTGTCATTTAATTCTGGGTCTAATATTTCATTGAATATTCCGGCTCAAATATTTTCATTGAATGTCAAACTTAACATTTTACGTTTGTATCATAACAGGATTGCCACTTATCAGTAAAATTTGAAAAGTCATGTTTGTTATTGCATAATTCTGTCTTACTTTCTTTATTGATCCCATTAAATCCGACTGATCTTTATATCATGCAGGGAGGTTAAACATTTTATGTGTCACCTTCTAAAATAGTCTTGATTAGATTACTTTTTTGCAATATTTTGCGCATTATGTAATCGGTACATAGCACATAGATTATGAAAAGGCTTGTACAATCATTCTATTAAATTTTCACTGCAAAGATAAAGCAGGTTATAATTAGTTTAATTTATACTAATTTTTAGTTCGATTGCATTTTAAACTATAAGCTAATTGAAACACTCTCGAATTTGTTCTTGGAACTACCCAGTTTATAAAGTGCCCAAAGTGTGCGGCAGAATAAATGATATTGCAATGTCTTCTCGTAAGGTGTATCCTTAAATCATATCTAAATGCGAAGACTATCCAGATTCTACAATAAGTGAAATTACTATCTTGAATTGTTTTAAATAAATCACGAGTGTCTTTGAGTTACGATTAGTGCATTTGTTGTGAAAAGATAAGAGATATGTACTTCACAAGCCAAGCACAGTAAATTATACACTTTTCCTCGGTCATCGGAACAATCAGACTTGCCTTCTTGTTCTGTGTTGTCATTTTTGAAGTCTGATCCTTCAAATCTATATATACCAAAATCCTTTTGAATTAAGCGAATTCAAATAAGATAATTACACAGGTAATCTACTGGATTACAAATTTAAAAAATAATTTTGATACAAATTTCAATGTTCTGTCATATCCATATGAAAAATATTCAATTTTGTTTTAAATTGGCAACCATTTTGCCATATCTATATCAAATATATTTTATCTTGTTTTAAATTGTCTGTATTAGGTGCTAAGCTTCTTTATAAATTATATGGCACGATCATTCGATTATCATCTTGTAGATAAATAACTTACAATTACACAACATGTTGTTAAATTTAAATCATTTTTCTGCACGGTTGTTTGATATTGAAAGCAAAGAAATAAGACAAACTTCATAAGACTTCAACTGAAAATGACAAGTAATGTAGAGACAATAATGTAAGTTTTCAGCGTCTTATATTAAAGACAAGTTTATAATTGAAAGCACCGTAAAAGAGACATCAAACATTGTTTTGAATTTTCTATCGAATCTATGCACTATGATAAAATGAATATTTTAATAGTTTTGTGCAGGCTGTAAACTCTTCTTTACATCAAAGTGGTATTTTAATTCATTAAGTTGAAGAAAAGGAAAATATTTTAGCACAACGATATAATAAATTACTTGTTTTTGATTTGCGCTAGTTCAAACTGTTTAGGACTTGAGGTGAATGTTATTTGTTAAGACGCTAATGTGTTGATGATGTTTGATTACGGATGATTACTGTTAATCGAAAGAACATTTCCGGCACCATGTTGAACATTAATATGAAATCATTTTTTCTTCCTGCTTAAATACGTGTTATCGGATAATGTTTCATTTCTGTTCGGCAATATTTATGATAAACTTTCCGTTGCCTTTCTTTTAAATGATTTCGTTCCATATATTGTAAATTTTTAAATAACGCACGTCTCTTCTGAATCATATATTTTAATTTATAAACGTTTTATTGGCATACATACTTTATGGCGTTACTGGTTATATATGACCATGTGAAGTGTCTTTATTAATTGAAATTCCAAATATAAGAGCTTTTTATGAGAATGAGCGATACAATAAATTAAAGCCAATCTAACCTCACGGATATTCATCAATGGAACATTTGAAGTAAGTGTTAATAGCAATAAGGCCGTGATTAAACTATTTGAATTGATCTTATTTAATTCAAGTACCTTTGCTTTCTTAACAAAAGTAAATAGAAATCAAGTCAATAAGTTGCGGCTTATTCATATTCCTTTTGTATAAATAAAATGAAGTGGTGTAAAAGTATATATAAGTATAACACAAATGTTCGACAAAAAGACTAGTATATTTGATAAATTTAAATACTGGTTTGAAACAAACAATTATGTTTTTTAAAGGCACTCATTGAATAAATTATTTGCTCTAGATGATTTAAGGATGGACTAAACAACAAACACTAGTACATACGAAATGTATATTTAGAAATACATAGTTGCTATGTACTTTTCACACAGACATAAAATGTTTAATTATGACAAATTGACAAACACGCAATCCAATCTCTCACTTGTCGTGTCTCTTCTTCATAAAGACAAATATATTCACCTCTGCAATGTTTATTTTGCTTTCATCTAATATTCTACCACTGTTATCTCATTTAACGTTATTGTAATCCAGTCACTCACCGTGTATCAGAGCAAATACGCTCGTATTATCCTAGTGTTGTTTTGTGTTTGATTTATATATTACCGGTGTAAATAGAGCGCCGTGCCGGCTTCTGTTGGTAAAAATTATTGGCATATTACTATTGAACAATGATTTGACAATAAGCAAAAAACGCACAGTTACGAATGAGTGTATAAGAATTATATATATTCAACTGATACTGTGATATTCTACCGATATCAGTACATATAAAGCACGTGAGGTGTTAGGTTTAATTCATTTATTTCATTTACAATTGAAATAGGAAAACACGAGATCGTTGGATATACAGCTATATTGCAAACGCCCGTAGATTCGGAAGTAAGATATTTGTTTCATTTAACTTTTAATTGTTAATATAAAACCATTTTATCAACACATATTTTCATCAAATTACTTCTGTAATGAAGAATACATAAAGAAGGAACGATATGCTATTACTGCTGTATCAAGTTATACATGTACTTTGATAATTATTATGTAAATTCATCGAAATTTATTGGCGATCTATAATATGATTGGCAAGCTAATAATAGACATATATATATTAATAGAATTTTAATTTATTTCAATTGTCATTTCTACATTTGATTTACATGAAGAAAGTAAACTTTTGTGAAATTTAGAAAGCGATATATATTTCGTTTAAGTGAAAACAGACTTTATTTTAAACAAAATGACTTGATCATAACAGTTTATCGTCCACTCACAGATAAACACATCATAATAGTATTACATGTCATTAAAGCAATGCTATTTGTGTTTCTAAAACTGTTTCTTACACAACTGTTGTTTCTAGAATGGTGAGTGATATACAGGCATGTATTATTCATTTTAATCAGTATACTATTTCTTACATGTAAAGAAAACAGAGATGTGAACAGGAATTTCAGTTAATTGTCAAAATGGAAACCTTATAGAATGCTTAAAACGGCAATATAGAAAATATTGCAGGTTCAGTTTGATAATGTTCATGGCCATAGAGGTTAATGTAAGGTATCGCCAAACCTTACAATTCAAAAAATCGTCTTATACTTTTATAGCAAATGAACACATTTACGAAAGATAAGCGGTATATTATAATATGAAATTTCAATACAGTAAAATTATCAGGATTGACTTTTTAATAATTTAATATGTTTATTTTATTTGTATTTTTTATTGAATACACTTTCCATTTTCATCTTGAGTGTTAAAATATTTATAAATTTGGTTATTAATCTTGAATATTATCTGATTTTTTTATGTATAATGGACAATGTGTAAAATATATCACAACATTCGTGAAACAATTCGTATTCTATGTTTACTCTTTAAATAAAATAGTTTCATTTTAAAACAAATCATTCAAAACAAAATTTAATCAGTTTGTCTCCGAATTTAAATGATTTAACAGATAGCGATCAGATTTTGCAGGTAAGTTTGACTTTATGATAAGTGTTTTATCGATTGTTGTGACAGGTGAATGCCCGTGTGTCACGTCAAACATGAACATGATTTAACCCTTCATACCTTCCTGTTTAGCATTTCATGTTCTGACGCTTAAAATAAATGTGTTTTTTCATATTTACATTAATGATATTTGACAAAATTTGCAAACATCATTGTATATAATGTTTGTTTTAACTTGTGCTTATATCAACGAACTGAACTTATCTTTTCATTAATCTTTTTTGGTAGAAGGGGAATTAATTATAGAACCTAAGCCTTTAAATAGTGGACGGCAAACGCAGACATATTTTACTATTAAGAACGCTTTTAAATATAAAGCCAAGAACTTGTTAGTCATTAAACTATTTGTTTTGCATAATTTTGTCGAAGTTTTGACGTCAGTATAAAATGTCGATTTACATGAAAATTACAATGGAATCGGAAATACTTAAATTGGTTAAAGTACTTTGAGAAAGGCAAGAAATTATTTTTAATGATTGCGGCATTCAAGGAAAAAGCAAGTGAAACAGTATATGAAGATACAATTGCTTTGAAAGGCTTCAGTAATCATGAATGTATGTTAAAGATATGTACATATACATGTCGATTTACATGAAAATTACAATGGAATAGGAAATACTTAAATTGGTACTTTTTTAATTCCTAAAAGGAGTACTTTGTTAATGGCAAAAAATTATTTTTAATGATTGCGGCGGCATTTAAAACAAACAGCAAATAAAACAGTCTTTGAAGACACAATTGTTCAGTAATCATGAATGTACGTTAATGATATGTACATATACATGTTGGTATTATGAAATTAGGGACTAAGGTAAAAGCAAGCTTTGGTAAAGTGGTTTTTACATAAAATAACAGTTAATCATAATTTCCGGCATATAGAGTTTTCAGTTGTTAATTTTATGCTTTATCAAGTAAATATGCCCTTTTCTCATACATTCGTGCCTCTTAAGCGCTAAATCAGCGCATGCGCAGTAAATGTTTATTACATGAAAGTAATTTTTGGTCAATCATGTATACTCAACTCTCATTTTTGTTATTTAAGTTCAATAAACATGAAAAACAATTATCTATTTTTAGTATCTTACCTTTTTTATGACGACCTTGACCATCTGAATCTATCAAACGCTTCCTTATTCATTTCGTGCTTTTTGATTGGTCCTCCGTGTTACGGTGTATTATTTAACCCCAAGGTCAGTATACTAAGTTCAATTTAAAAAGTGTCCATTTACTGGCATATAATCATAAAACTTGTGTCAGTGGTGTGTCTTGCTAAAGAACAACAGCCTTTAAAAAATCATATCCATACTAGTTTTAATGAACATTTTTAATGTTGTTTTCTGATTTCTTCTAACAAGGTAAGTAAACTAATAAGAGTATCTGACCTTCTATGCAATATAGCAACATTTGACCTAAATATTTTGATTCTAGAAGCCTTAATTTATATGCTTATTTTGTTTCTGTGTGTGTAGATATAAATTAATTTGCTCCCTAGAACAAAAGGATGCACATCACAAAGATATAATTAAACAAATTGCAAATGTTAATTGAATGTTAATTGGTCATTATATTTTGTCGTGTCACTTTTTAAGAATAGTATATAATGATAAATCTAACACGGAGCAAAGGAAATTTCGTCACGTGACATGAAAAAAATGGACGCCGGCAAATATGAAACAGGAAAATTTTACGAAAAAGTTGGATTTTTTTGCAAATTATGAATAAAAAGTGAGTTTTTTTTGTGTTTAATAGCAGAAGTAACAATGTATGGACACGATTTAGCAAATTATTCATGGATTTACACCTGTTTTTTTCTCATTTTCTGTTGATGAGTGCTAGCCTGCAAGTTGTCAAAACAGTTGCATAGTAATCGGATACGCACGCGATGCGCACGAGCGTATATTCTGTAGGCACGAAATGTATGAGAAGGCACTAATGAATGAGAAATGGGGATACATATTTCTTTTTCAGACCAGTTTTGCGTATTTTTCCTGATTTAACGGAATTATAACACGCCTGCTGACAGTTTTGTAATAGTTTCTTTTGGAAACCGTTTTTATCATTTTAAAGTTTATCTTATATCTTTTAACATATCTTTGTGAAGTGTTCTTATTAATTTAAATTTCAAATGTTAGTGTTGGATGGGATTTACTGATACAATAAAGTCAATATCAATTTTATCTCGCAGATATTCATCAATTGTTCATTGAATTGTTTACTAACAGCGATAAGATATTCATTAAACTGTTTGAATTGTTTGGATTGCTCTTATTCCATTCAAGTTATTTTGCTATTTTAGGAAAGCTGAATACAAAACAAGTCAATAAAATGTGACCATGAATTATTCGATTTCTTTTGCATTTAGTATAATTAATGGGAAGATATATATATATATATATATATATATATATATATATATATATATATATATATATATATATATATATATATATATATATATATATATAATATATATATAAATAAATAAAGGGAGATAATTAAATTCAATACAGTTATACTTTCCCCTGCGTGGGATCACTTAAGATACAAGTGGGCAGATAAATTGATAGAAATGAGAGAATATATACACACATACCACCACATCGATATACCAGTCCAATTACGGCACAGCGCCTAGCAGAACAGTCATGAAAGCATAGCCACTATTCATCCACCATCACAAAAAATGATGGTTTCAGAACAGCTTTATAAACAGTCACAAACTGCACTGTGTAATTGGACTGGCATATCGATGTGGTGGTATGTGTGTATATATTCCCTCATTTCTATATATATATATATATATATATATATATATATATATATATATATATATATATATATATATATATATATATAAGTACACATTTGTATCTATTACCATTGTGCTTCACTTGATTCAAGGATCTGTAAAACAGTTAACGACGAATAATGAATATCAAAGTTTCTATTCACCTTTAAAGTAATGCTTATTAGCTATGCATTCATTTGCCTAAACAGTATCTTATAATGGGAAGTATTTGAATATGATATATATCACCTCATGCAGTAGTTATTTTCCCCTTAGTCCCTATCAGTTGATTGCCTCCTTTAGTGTTTTTCTTGCGCTGCCTAAGTTTTCCTAAATTGAATTATTAACAATATCAACCCTCGACCTTGTTTTGTCATTGTGTCCTCTCCAGGTTTTGGTCGATGCCCTGCTGGGATTCGTCTCGCTGCTCCTTTATCAAGAGGAGAGGGGTGATTGTCTGTGTTCACTTCTTTGCTAATCTGTTTATATCTCTTCATATTTTGTTCACTTGTTTGGTATATAAGTGCAGCATTTAAATTTGCTGTCGTGTTCTCAATATTTATTGTCATGATCAAAAAAAGTAAGGGTCGACTACGTTTGACAATTCGTTTGTATTGTATTGGTTAACAATGATTTATAACAAATAATATAGAAACTGTTCGTATTTCGTGATGTGTATTCAAACGCATTTGTATCAATAGAAAGTGCTGCTTCTGCTCTTGTTCCCGTGTCATAATGTTCAATACAGGAGAAATATATTATACCATAGGAGGGCTTTACTGATCAGTGGGGCTTAAAAAGAAATTATTGCAAATCTTGATATTTGTTTGCACTTAATTTTCTCTGAAATGCTACAATTTGACAAATAAAATTTTGTGAGAGATAAATAAACGTAGTAGAATATGAAGAGTGTCGTAGAATAACCGATAGCAAAATGAACAATGAAGCTCGTGACTTATCATATTTAGATCATGATCAGTATTATTCAAGTTTATTTTGATTTCAGATATTTACGAATGATAATAATGTGGATAAGATGAATGTTTTAATGTTTTGGTTGAGATTATAGAACAAAATTCAACTTTCAGAACATGGAAATGGTGTTTAAATTTAGAATATAGAAAGGCCCGAAAATGTGTTGATCAATCGGTAGTTATGGAACCTTCAATGTGACACTTTCTTGAACTTTCTCAATGTCTAACAGTGAACTTTTGAAAAAGTTATGATTCAACCACATTTCCTTTTTATATTTACTTATCTGTTATGTATTCACTTCAAGTGTCTATTTGTTGACGGATTCTCACTTTTCTTAGATAATTTTATGTTTAATAAATATTGACATAATCAGTGTGACAGGGCTTTGAGTTTTTTGATGGCTTCTGTCACTGGATAGGTGGAATTGTCTGTTTAGATTAAACAAACTTTGCTGTTATTATGTTAATTTTATGATAACCATATGTTTACAGAGTACATCTACGAGTTCTCAAATATAAATTTCAAGAGATAATGTCATATCAATTTCGTCTTAAAGACGTTTATAAGCTGTGTTTTTTATGTAGGAGTTGAGAGAACGGCAGTGTTGTTAAGCTACTTTAAATACGTTGATATGTTATATATGGGGTACTCATAATGTATGTTATCTTTCTATCTTATTTTAATAATTAGTTTTGTTTCAATATGATTTGTTATTGTTATTAACAATATTTTTTTATAATTTCAAATGATAAAGTTTTAAGGCATGACTACTTTTTTGGCGTTATGATGATAACATTTACTTGTTGCCCCTTTATGTTTTGTTTATGTGTTTTATCTTTGGCAATCATTCACGAACAATTATTTGTAGTTTGTTGAGTCATATAATTAATACATGTTTTATACATTTTCTTTTTATAATTTTTAAAAGTTCCAACGAGACTCACTGGCATTGATAGCTATTACCTAAAAAAACTGATAAACAAATTAAAAATCAAAAGGATTTTTTTTTGTTCTGATTTTCTGAAGGTTCCGTAACATTCTCTTTTTATTTATTTATCTATTGTTTTGAGATAAAGATCAATATTTAAAATACACATAATAATGCATGCTTTTCAATTTAGAAAAATAAATAACTTAAGTCATTCAAAATATAACAATTGATGATAAACTGGTACGATGTGAGAGACAGAATATTGTGCCCCTATGTGCATGTTTCAATCACTTAGCGATTAGGTCGATAATCTCGTATACGAACATAACTTTCTCCCCTTTGTTCTGATAATGATAGTTTAAACACGTGTCGTTTCTAAAACAGTATAATTTAAATTTATTAAAAAGTTACAATTTACGACGAACTCTTAGTTTTACTGCATTTTCAAGTACTCTCTAAATCTAATGACCAACATAAGAGGTTGTGATAAATTAAAGCAAAGAAATTCATATTTGAAATCGAAGCGGTCATTACTTTTGAGTGTAAATAATTCATTATTTTGACATTTACCATTTACATTGGTAATTCTAAAATATTTTCGCTATTAACACACGTTACCTATTCAAAAAAGAAAAACAAGGAAGATGAAATGGGTTTTGTTTGTTTCATTGTAAGTTCATTTACGGCGCTAGAATACAGGTATTGGCTAATTAATTTTTATGCCAAAAGGATATAAACTGTATTTCAAAAATGTTTGAAAAAAAAACACACATTAATACATAATTCCATTGTTATGTTGTTCTTTGTTTTATTCTTATATACTATACGCTTTTTTACTGAAGAATCATACAATATCTATATGATATATATTTAATTGTATTTTCAGTGTACCGTCATAATGTGTGAGTGCTTTTGAAAAACAATAAACTGTGTTTGTTTAAGTAATATTTCAATCATTAATTATCTTAGCGCGTCAGTTCTGTCCTGCATCTAGTTCTCTAAATGTCTTCTACTTTTTCTGGCACAAAGTAGCATAATATTCTTTTTCGGAACATTTTATTCTGTTTTCGAAAAATATGCACGTGTATTAAATAATAAGAAATTGAGGCATTTGTGAGAATGGACCTTAAATGATGAAATCAAGGTATTTTTGCTGTTGGTAAATTTTATAGATTAAAATATTATTTCATAAACCTCAGCCTTATATCGTTTCAGCAACACTGTGTGGTTAAAGAGGCAGCTTCGTATTTGCTATTTACATTTGTATATTTCAAGTGTTTAATTATGAATATGACACCACTTTGTGACATCCATCTTGCACTTGTCTTGTTTAATCTCTACATAGAGACACTCAAGTTATTTACCATACTTTCATTCTCTTTCCGTTCTCATTCAATCACTCTTTACATCTCAATGTAAATAGATCTTAGTTGTTCTCTTGGTATATCGTGTTTGATTTAACAGCGGGGATTAAACTGGCTTCTCTCATTGATTGTATTGACAGACCTTTAAGTAAAACAAATACGAAATATTATAATTACTGTGCGTGATTATTAAGAATATTTATCAGACATTGTATTTCAAAATGTTTTATATCTCATGTTTGATCAATACAAAAGTGTGTGTAGAAAGTACCTTTGAATTATCAGATTGAAACGACATGAACATGTTTGCAAGAAATACTTTTCTTACAATGCAAAACTCTGTCAATGATATGTCATGATGTCAGTTAGTAAACAACCATGAAAAACCTACTCTGCTTTTGCTACTTCGAACCCGTGCATGTGTCGCAGGTGAAATGAGATAAAACTATGATAATATTCAGCTCTGAAAATCACGTGATGATCAATTGTTGTTGAATATGATTATAATTAATATGTAACCATAGAGTATAAATACACGACTCAGCTACATATTTTAAGAACTTGTCTGAGAAAGTGCTTAACAGTGCTTTTATCATTCTATAAAACTAATTAATAGTTGTTCTTATTTTCGGTATATATTAATTAAACAATCATGTTATTAAAGGTTACACATTGAATGAATTATTTGCTTTAGGTGATTTAAGGATGGACTGTACATTAAACGCTAGTACATACAAAATGTATATTAAGAACTACAGAGTTGCTATGTACTTTTTACACAGATAAAGAGTTTAATTATGACAAATTGACAAACACGCAACTCAATCTCTCACTTGTCGTGTCTCATCTTCATAAAGACAAATATATTCACCTCTGTAATGTTTATTTTGCTTTCATCTAATATTCTACCAATGTTATCTCATTTAACATTATTGTAATCCAGTCACTCACCGTGTATCAGAGCAAATACTCTCGTATCATCCTAGTGTTGTTTTGTATTTGATTTATATATTACCGGTGTTAATAAAGCACCGTGCCGGCTTCTATTGGTAACAATTATTGACATATAACTATTGAACAATGATTTGACAAAAAGCAAAAACGCACAGTTACGAATGAGTGTATAAAATATATATTCAACTGATACTGTGATATTCTACTGATATCATTACATATGAAGCATGTGAGTTGTTAGGTTTAATTCATTTACGATTATAGAAACAAGAGAACGTAGGATATATAATTATATACAAACGCCTGTAAATTCGGAAGAAAGATATTCGTTTCATTTAACTTTTAATTTTTAAAAGTTAAATCAACTTATTTCTCTAATGAAGAATACATAAAGAAAGAACGATGTGTTATATCTGTTGTATCAAATTGCACTTTTCTAATTATTATGTTAATTTATTAAAATTCTTTATCGATGTATTACATGATTGTCAGGCTAATAATGGATATTAACCTGAACAGATTTCCAGTTTTCAATCATGCATATACATTACATGTAAACAGTAATCTTTTGTGAAATTTTGAAAGCGATAGATATTTCGTTTAGCTGAAAACAGACTTTATTAAACAAAATGACATGATCATAAGAGTTCATCATTGTCTTCAGACAGAGGTACACATCATAATATTATTACGTCGTCATTAAAGCGGTTTTCAAACTTTCTTACATGTAAGGGAAACAGAGTTGTTATTAGGAATTTCAGTTGAAATGGTCAAAATGGAAACCTTAACGAATGCCTAATATAGAAAATATTGCAGGTTCAGTTTGATTATGTTCATGGCCATAGAGGTTAATGTGAGATATCGCCAAACCTTATAATTCATAAAATCGTCTTATATTTTTATAGCAAATGAACACATTTATGAAAACATAAGCGGTTAGTCATAATATGAATTTTCATTACAGTAAAAAATTATCTGGATTGACTTTTTAATAATTCAATATGTTAATTGTATTTGTATTTTTTAAATTTTGTATTGAATAACACTTTCCATTTTCATCTTGAGTGTTAAAATAGTCATAAATAATGTAACAAATCTTGATGACTATAAGATTTAAAAAAAAATAAAATAATGGACAATGTGCAAAATATATCAGAACATTCGTGAAATAATTCTTCTTCTATGTTTACTCTTTAAATAAAAGTAGTTTTATTTTAAAACAAAAACATTTTTAAACAAAATTTAATCAATTTGTCTCAAAATAAGAACAATTAAACATAAAGCGATCAAATTTCGCAGGTAGTTTTGACTTGATGATAAGTGTTTTATTGATTGTTGTGACAGATGAATGCCCGTGTGTCACGTTAAACATGAACATGATTTAACCCCCTCCATACCTTCCTGTTTAACCTTTCCTTTTTTGACGCTTAAATTATACGATTTTTTTTACATTTACATTATTGATATTTGACAAAATTTGCAAACATCATTGTTTATAATGTTTGTTTTAACCAGTGCTTATATCAATATAGCTATATTTTGCTCATTTAAATAAGCTGTTTTTAAGTTATTCATGAACGAACTGAACTTATCTTTTTATTCATCTTTTTTGGTAGAAGGGGAATTAATTATTAAATTATAGAGGATAAAACGGATTGAAACATTTTGTTATTCCCGACGTGCACCTATGATGAATCAATCTACTAGTCAATTACGAATATCGCTACAGTAGGCACACATTCCTGTTTCATTCTCCTGTCAATGAATACAATTTTGGTAATATGTTCAAGTGTCCGCCGGTTTTAAAAATGTGACTACTGTCCGAACATGATTTCTGTGAAATCATTCTTCACTGATTCATTATTTTCTAGGATCGACTATTAATTACAAAACATTAGAAAACAACAAAGAAATGAAAAACAAATATATACAAAACCACAAGGGTGTACATTTGTAAAGCTAGATATATCTGAAGTACTGTGCTGTTGTATTAATTGCCCTTCTTACACTGCATTATTTCAAATAAGGTTACATTATACATGTATATTAAAGTATATTATGATATCAATGAATCCAAATATAGAACACAGATTAATATTAAAATGCATTTGTCAATTAATTTGTCTGCACCAACAAACTGATTTTTAAAGGCATTATACGTTCAAAAATGTACTTTAACAGAACATAAAGAAACAAAATATTTAAAATTTTTCAAAAACTCGTTATTACTCCTGCTTTATAATAATTTCTTCATATGGAGATTTTTTGAATTGTCTGGTTATCCCTTTTAAAGCAAATTATAGAACCTTAGCCTTTAATTAGTGGACGGTAAACGCAGACATATTTTACTATTAAGAACGCTATATAAAGCGAAGAACTTGTTAGTCATTCAAATATTTGTTTTGCATAATTTTGTTTTTCTTTATCAAATTTATGACGTCCGTATAAAATGTCGATGTACATGAAAATTACAATGGAATCGGAAATACTTTAATTGTTACTATTTAATTACTAATAGGAGTACTTTGAGAATGGCAAGAAATCATTTTTAATGATTGCGGCATTCAAAAAAACAGCAAATGAAACAGTATATGAAGACACAATTGCTTTGAAAAGCTTCAGTAATCATGAATGTACGTTAATGATATGTACATATACATGTTTGTATTATGAAATTAGGGACTAAGGTAAAAGCACGCTTTAGTAAAGTGTTTTTACATAAAAAAAAAACAGTTAATCATAATTTCCAGCATTTAGAGTTTTCAGTTGTTAATTTTATGCTTTATCAAGTAAATACATATTTCTTTTTCAGACCAGTTTTGCGTTTTTTCCTGATTTAACGGAATTATAACACGCCTGCTGGCGGTTTTGTAATAGTTTCTTTTGGAAACCGTTTTTATCATTTTAAAGTTTATCTTATATCTTTTAACACATCTATGTGAAGTGTTCTTATAAATTAAAATTTCGAACGTTAGTGTCGGATAGGATTGACTGATACAATAAAGTCAATATTAATTTTTATCTCGCCGATATTCATCAATTGTTCATTGAATCGTTTACTAATAGCG
Organism: Ruditapes philippinarum; assembly: GCF_026571515.1. Classification (NCBI taxonomy): domain Eukaryota; kingdom Metazoa; phylum Mollusca; class Bivalvia; order Venerida; family Veneridae; genus Ruditapes; species Ruditapes philippinarum. The sequence goes on along the minus strand of NW_026860662.1, from coordinate 326,436 downwards.
ATAAGATATTCATTTAACTGTTTGAATTGTTTGGATAGCTCTTATACCATTTGGATCGGTGCCCTGCTGGGATTCGTGTCGCTGCTTCTTTGTTAAGAGGAGAGTTGGATAACTGTGTTAGCTTCTTTGTTGATCTATTTATATCTTTTCATATTTTGTTCACACGTTTTGTTTTTAAGTGCACCAAGTAAGTTTGCTGTTCTGTTCTCAATATTTATCGTCATGATCAAAAAGAGTAAAGGGTGAATACGTTTGACGATTCGTTTGTATTGTATTGGTAAGCAATGATTTATAACAAATCATATAGAAACTATTCGTATTTCGTGATGTACATTCAAACGCATTTGTATCAATAGAAAGTGCTGCTTCTGCTCTCGTGTCATCATGTTCAATGCAAGAGAAATATATTATACCATAGGAGGGCTTTACTGAACAGTAGGGCTTAAAAAGACATTATTGCAAATCTTGATATTTGTTTGCACTTAATTTTCTCTGAAATGCTACAATTTGACAAATAAAATTTTGTGAGAGATAAATAAACGAAGTAGAATATGAAGAGTATCATAGAATAACCGATAGCAAAATGAACAATGAAGCTCGTGCCTTATCATATTTAGATCATGATTGGTATTATTCAAGTTTATGTTGATTTCAGACATTTACGAATGATAATAATATGGATAAGATGAACGTTATAATGTTTTGGTTGAGATCATAGAACAAAATTCAACTTTCAGAACATGGAAATGGTGTTTAAATTTAGAATATAAGAAGGCCCGAAAATGTGTTGATCAATCGGTAGTTATGGAATCTTCAATGTGACACTTTCTTGAACTTTCTCAAAGTATTTAGGTGTACTTTTAAAAAAGTGTTGATTCAACCACTTTCCTTTTTGACATTAACAACCATGTCATGTATTCACTTCAAGTGTCTCTTTGTTGACGGATTCTCGCTTTTCTTAGATAATTTTATGTTTTATAAATATTGACATAAACAGTGTGACAGGGCGTTGAGATTCTTTGATGGCTTCTGTCACTGGATATGTGGAATTGTCTGTTTAGATTAAACAAACTTTGCTGTTATTATGTTAATTTTATGATAACCATATGTTTACAGAGTACATCTACGAGTTCTCAAATATATATTTCAAGAGATAATGCTATATCAATTTCGTCATATAAACGTATATAAGCTGTGATTTTCATGTAGGAGTTGAGAGAACGGCAGTGTTGTTAAGCTACTTTAAATACGTTGATATCTTATATGTGGGATAATCGTAATGTATGTTATCTTTCTATCTTGTTTTATTAATCAGTTTTGTATCAATATGATTTTTTATTGTTATAAACAATATGTTTTTTTTTATAATTTCGAATGATAAAGTTTTAAGGCATGACTAATTTTTGATGTAATGCTGATACATATTTACTTGTTGCTCCTTAATGTTTTGTTTACCTGTTTTATCTTTGGCAATCATTCACGAACAATCATTTGTAGTTTGTAAAGTTTTACAACTAATACATTTTTAATACATGATCTTTTTTTAAATTTTAAAAGTTCCAACAAGACTCACTGACATTGATAGTTATTAACTAAAAATAATATACAAATTAAAAATAAAATTAAAATTTTGTTTATTTTTGTTCAGGTTCAGTAATATTCTCTTTGTATATATTTATCTATTATTTTGAGAAAAGGATCAATATTTAAACTACACATAATTGTGCATGCCTTTCAATTAAAAAAACAAACTTTAGTCATACAAAATATAACAATTGATAATAAACTGCTACGATGTGAGAGACAGAATATTGTGCCCCTATGAGCATGTTTTTATCAATTAACGATTAGGTCGATATTCCCGTATACGAACATTAATTCTCCCCTTTGTTCTGATCATGATAGTTTAAACACGTGCCGTTTCTAAAACAGTATAATTTAGAATCAATTGAAAAGTTACAATTTACGACGAACTCTAAGTTTTATTGCATTTTCAAGTACTCTCTAAATCTAATGTCCAACATAAGAGGTTGTGATAAATTAAAGCAAAGAAATTCATATTTAAAATTTAAGCGAAATTACTTTTGAGTGTAAATAATTCATTATTTTGACATTTACCATTTAAATTGGTAATTCTAAAACATTTTCGCCATTAACACACGTTACCTTATCAAAAAAGAAAAAAAGAAAGAAAGATAAAATAGGTTTTATTTGTTTCATTGTAAGTTCATATTCGGCGCTGGGATTCAGGTATGTACTTTCTTCTTTTGATATTTCATTTTTATGCCAAAAGGATATAAACTGTATTTCATAATGTTTGGGCAAAAAAAACAACAACAACAAAAAACAAAATCATACAATACGTATATGATATAAATTTCATAACATGTGAGTGCTTTTGAAAATACAATAAACTGTGTTTGTTTAAGTAATATTTCAATCATTAATTATTTTAGCGCGTCAGTTCTCTAAATGTCTTATACTTTTTCTGGCAAAAGTAGCATAATATTTTTTTTCGGAATATCTTATTCTGTTTATGTGTATTAAATAATAAAAAATTGAGACATTTATGAGAATGGACCTAAAATGATGGAATCAATGCATTTTTGCTATTGGTAAATTTTATAGATTAAAATATTATTTCATAAGCTTCAGCCTTATACCGTTTAAGCAAAACTTTGTAGGTAAAGAGGCAGCTTCGTATTTGCTATTTACATTTGTGTATTTCCAGTGTTTAATTATGAATATGACACCACTTTGCGACATTCATCTTGCACTTGTCCTGTTTAATCTCCACATAGATCAATGCCGTTACCGACACTCAAGTTATTTACCGTACTTTCATTCTCTTTCCGTTCTTATTCAATCACACTTTACATCTCAATGTAAATAGATCTCAGTTGTTCTCTTAGCATATCGTGTTTGATTTAACAGCGGGGATTAAACTGGCTTCTCTTATTGATTGTATTGACAGACATTTAAGTAAAACAAATACTAAAAATTATAATTACTCTGCGTGATTTAAGAATATTTATCGGACATTTTATTTCAAAATAGTTTATATCTCATGTTTGATCAATAGAAAATTGTGTGTAGATATACTAAAAATTGTGTTTAATTATCAGATTGAAACGACATGAACATTTTTGCCAGAAATAGTTTTCTTACAATGTAAATCTCTGTCAATGACATGTCATGATGTCAGTTAGTTAACAGCCATAAAAAACCTATTCTGCTTTTGCTTCGTCTAACCCGTGCATGTGCCGCATATGAAATGAGATAAAACTTTGATAATTTTTAGCTTAGAAAATCACTTGATGATCAGTTTTGTTGAATATGATTATAATATATACATATCTGACCAAAGAACCAAAATACACGACGATAAACTGCATGTTTCATTCTAATAAACTAATTAATCAATGTTCTCATTTTTGGTATAAATGTCGTCGGTAGTTGATCAGATTTGTATATACGAAGCGCTTCACTTATAAGATAAAGATAGATAAAGATGAATAAAGGAAAGCTTTAGAAATCAATTATTTCCTTCCAAAGATCAAATCTCGTGCGAATAAACCCCATGGATTATATAGATTATATCAATAAAACGTCACGCTGCCATTTATCTTAACTCTCTCTCTTATGCACAATTTGACATAATTCTGTCTTACTTTCTTTATCAAATCCGAATAATCCTAGAAACAAGATGATACATTTTTACCTTTTTTATAAGGCATGTAAGGCATCAAGTCAATAAAGGATCAATTCCTAATATCACTTTATGTATTCATCCAATCTCATTATTATACTCATTCAATGCAAGAAGATAAAGACATGACTCGTTTCTTGAACAGAAAGAGTTAAATGGTATAAAACTTTATCTATCTAGAAAATATCTTTATAGAAATTATTAATGGTAAATGTATGTTGTTCACATTACCTTATTGTAAATTCTTGAAATAGCTGAAACATAGAAGAATGCCTTTTTTATTTAACAAAGTCACATGAAAAATGTTTGTACACGGAATAAAATGTTCAAAAATAAAATATTATGCTGCTTTTATAAGGTTTTTAACTGCGGAGCTATAATTTTGCGCATGCTTCATTCGCTAAAAAGGGAAATATTTTAATACCAACATCTTTAATTTCTTATAGGTATTTTTCAGTTGTTCTTTTTTTAAGTAACAAGTAAAAGTTAGCATAGATAATGCTAGTTGTATGAACTGATATATTCGATAGCACAATAGTAAACATGTATTGTATATATGTTGTCATAGATAAGACACGTGGAATGCCCCTCTAAGAAATGTTGTCTTTGTACGTTTCTATCTTTCTGAGATAGAAAAGGAACATTTCTATACCTAGTCCAATACTTATGTTTATACTAGGTATACATGAGATTGTTTAAACTTGCATGTATTTAGACTGATTTTTTTTGTAGTTAGCTAATTTGTAAGTAGATCTATACACACTATCGATTCCATTTTATGAATGAATATTTCCTTCCCTGATAACTTTTTAGTTAAAGAGTACGTTTATATTTTTCAGATATGTCTTAACGACAGAAGTTTTTAATCAGTTATTTTTATGTTTTACATGAATTTTTCATGATTAACAGTATTGTCAGATATCCTGACACAGTTGTTTATAGACATAAGTCACGGCTCTTTAGATATTTAAAAAAGTCCATCCCTGAACAACAATGGATACCTATTTTAAGTGATAATCCCCAAAAGTGTTTCTAATTTTGTCTTAAATCGCCTATATTACGTTCTGAGCTCCTAATATATATTAGTGTATAATATTACACGAATATCCTTTTATTATAATATTATAACAAAAATATATTAAACTGCTTAACAACCAGTTTGTACGTTTCAATTGATTCTTCCGTTGGATTTAGCTGCAGACAGTTCACAGAGTAATATCATGGACACTAAATTAGTAAACATGTGTGTCAGTAATAGGGATAATAACAGTAAAGTGAGTCGTTATGTTTACCTTTATATCAATATATCAATATGCATGTATAATTATTCTAATATGACAAACAAATCAGATGTATGGTGAAATAATATTCTAGCAAGCTTACTTAAGAATCCCGTATATACATTTTATTACATTTAGTTTGGTGTGTGTGTTCAAGCTTTTATTCTTTGTAAACTGCTTGAAACAGTTGGTGAAGGTGGACAATAATTTTGAGGAATATGCTATGTTTATATTTGGTTGCAATGAATGTAAATATTGACGTAAAATTAAATAATACTCACTTCAGTAACATTGTCCGAATAAAACAATTTTATTATCAGTTTTATTATCAGTTTTTTATTTTACTCGTATATATTTGTTAAATGTAAACCTTAAAAACCAAGTATGAAGTATAAATATGAGTTTGTTTGCATATTAAATATTGTTTTGAAGCATGCTTTGATAAAAGTGTCCCTCATCGGCTATTTATTATTTCATATTATGATTTACTGCGATTTCATATGACGTGACTTGTAATATATGACCATGTGGAGTGCATTTATTAATTAGAACTTCAATTTCCAAGTGGTTTTATGGAATGACTGGTAAATAAATAAAGTTTATCTTACATCACACGGCGTGATAAATGGATGCTTGAGGGTTGTGCTAATAACACTCTTATTCCAGTCAAGTGTGTTTGCTATGTGAAGAATTATTTACAATACATGTTAAACATTTAGGCCAGTTAGTTCTTAGTGTGTAGTCATGGGACAGTTTTATAGATATATATCAACATGTCATAAACTTCATACTGACATGACCATTGCACGTTCTTGTTCTTATGGAGAAAAATGTTGTAAATTGCATGCAATGTTGTTTTTGTTGTAAACATGTACTGTACAAAAATCAAAGTTTAAACGATTACAATGTTATATTTAACAATAGTCCCTGGAACGTATTTTACGTAGTACTTTTTGCGATGTATTGTTCAACGTTATTAAGAGTTAGGGATCTTCTTTTAATCTGTCTCCTTCCCAACATGTGCCAATTTTATATATAAATCAAAGGGCTGCATGCTCTGTGGTATTTTCTGATCTTTCCTGCATAAGTTTATTTTTATATACTATTATTCATCTTACGCAGCGACTGCGTTTAACAGTTTGTGATTGATACATATGGAATTTTGCATGCCTAGAGTTGCATCAAAAATCATTTTTCATTTTTTATTACAGCCACACTTTATCATTGCATATCGTGGCTACTTCCTTAAAAAAGACACTTCAAAAAAAAATGTTGCCTCGACAAGGATTTTAACCTTAGGCCTCTCACACCCTAAACGAGCGCGCTACCTCTGCACCAAAGTGAAGTAATACGTATGTAGCGTGAATAAAAACAAATATATTGTAATTCTAAAATTGAGAATTTTCATTTCGTATTTGTAATCCTTATTAATGTCGAGGTATTTTGTTCACGATAAACCTGTTGTTAAACACTGATGAAAATAATTTAGCGAAAATTTTCTCGCCAAAACAGTCCGACATGTATATATTCCATTACTCGACAGTCAGATTTATTTGTGTACTACGCCCTGGTGTATTCGGTAATCGACATAGCTAAAAATAGCATTTTCATTAATAAAGCTTTACGGAAATAGTCGAACATTTTTCATTGGGTAAATGCACTGTAATTCGTTTAATGCCTACATTAAAAATTTTTCTTTTTTTTAAATTGCTGGTTTTTAAGCAGTTTTGAGTGAGAACTACTTTGCGTTGTTAGGTCTGTGAGGAAATTTTGTGTTAGACCGTGGATGTTAGCTATGTATTTACTGATCTTGCGATCAGAAAATACAAAAAAGAACACAAGGAATATATTCACCTCTGCAATGTTTATTTTGCTTTCTCCATTGGTGTTTGCTAAATTAGCTCATTTTACGAAACTGTTATCGAATCACTGTTCGTGAATCAAAGCAAACAGTATTTTGTTTACTTTGCGGTGTGCTACGTTTGATTAATATATTTGGGTTCATGAAGAGTCGTGCTATCTAAGAGGAACGTGTAATAAAAGAATGCAGAGAAAATGTGAAAATATATTTGTTTAAAAAAATCTTTAAATCGACTTTCTCGGAATTCTGGTTTCAAACTATTTTCCTGTGGTATTATATTTCTGGTAAATCATACATTATAAATGAGCTTGTTTTAAACAATCAAATTATTCTGTTTATGCCATATGATCTGTTGTAACAGTAGCTTTGAAAACACTGAAATATTTCAATGTGTGTGTGGTAAATTTAAGCTGACTCATACAAACGTTCCTTTTTTTTTACTTTTTCAATACGAGTTTTATGAAGATAACATAGCTTTGTCCGATACTATGTTTCATTCAAATTTTCGCTGATACTTTCCTTATATGGCATTTTAATGAATTATTTATACCAGTTTCAAGTAGGTTTTATCAAACGTGATAGCTTTATATTTTTAAAGTGGATATGATTTATAATTAATTGTTTCGTTTTTAATTACTGTATATAAACACTTATGTTTTGTTGCTAAAATAGTATATGACACTAATATCTTTTTTGTTCAAAAATATAAAAGTACAGAAGTACACGGTAATCTTTTTCTATTGATTTATTTTAGGTTATCCAATGAGTTTCGTTAGGGTTTACATCTTTAAAGATAGTAATACATATGAGCCGCGTCATGACAAAACCAACATAGTACGTTTTCGACCAGCATGGATCCAGACCAGCCTGCGCATCCGCGCAGTCTGATCAGGGTCCATGCTGTTCGTTATCAGTTTCTCTACTTGATATAGGGTTTGTAAGCGAACATCATGGATCCTGATCAGACTGCGCGGATGCGCAGGCTGGTCTGGATCAATGCTGGTCGCAAACGCACTATGTTGGTTTTGTCGTGACGCGGCTCATATATTGTGTCATAGAAATATATGTTTATTCTACAAATAATTAATGCACCTTGGTGACAATTTGTATGTTGATCCTTTATATGCCAATTTTAATTGAAGTATTAAGTTGATACACATCCAAAAGATCGTCTTTTATGATAACGATAGTGAAATAGCGTATGTATTCACTTCTTGTATTTAACATAGCATTTTCATCAATTACGCTTATAGTTAAAATATAAGTGCCTTCATCGTACCAAAAATTATCTCGCAAAACATTTTTGTATTTTCTTACTTAAAGATTTACAAGGACAACGCTATTATTTTGAAGATCCTATATGTTGTCAGTGAAGTGGTTAACCACATTCCGTGAAATGATATATACGTATATAATGATGCTAATAAAACAATGTTCAAACATCAAAGAATATGTAAAATATGTATTGCAAATATTTGTGCATATTATATGTAATGATTAAAATATATGCATTCATTTCGTATTGGAAAGTTTGACTAAGTCTTTATAGAATATAATTTTTTTATTACCTCCCTTTATTTACATGAAATGTTTAATTCTGATATATTTTATAAATAATGCTTTTTTGAACCTATTATATGGAAAATCTTAATTTGAGCATCATATTTATGATTTAAAACCATAGAAAATTGTGTTACAGGATCTTTAACTTAAACAAGTGGTACGACATTAAACAAAAATATATTTTGATCTATTCTTTTACTGTTTACACACATGCCTGTCATACACTACCTCCTAATGTCTCACTATATAGGAGTTTCACTGTATTTGAATCGTTCAATTTTTGAAATAAATATTGTTAAAAGGATTGGAGTCTTTTGCCGGCTTCTGTTGGTGAATAATTAAAGCTAGATATTTAAAAATAGTATAAATAAAACAAACTCAGCGTTTGTCAAGGAAACTCAAATGAAGGCTTTTATTTGCAGAGTGCCTTTTTTAAGAGTTTATCAATACAGTGTATAGATATTAGGTCATATCTATTTCGTTAATAGTTGTTTTAATCGGCATTTCAAATCAGGGGAGTTAAAGGAATATAAAGTGTTATTTTTCTAAATCTATAATAATAAATAACGGTGAGTTTGTTTGAATGATTTTATTAAAAACAATAGTTATTATCTTAATACAATGTTTAATATATTCCTGTAAAGACATGTCAATGTATCCTGATACATTGTTATAAATATTTAATATTTTATTTTCAGCGTTGAAATTATTTTGTTTAAGTTTGCTGTTGCTGTGCGGATGTCTATATATAGGAATGTTTATTTTCTATGTATTATACAATAATGTACAAATTATGCAAGAAATTAATCAGATGCTAAAACGAGACCTCTGTAGATCTTTTAATCATCTCGTATACATCCATTGGTGTTATTTTACTTCTTGATATGTTTGCTATACTCAAATTGTCAACGTTTGAATATTAAGAAAATTATAATTTAATATACAATTTGCACTCTGTCAACAGCGGTTAAAATTTTAACAACGGAAAACAATTTGATTTCTATTTTTAAAGTTTGTCTACAATTTCATGAACATTTTTACTTGTAAACTCTATTGGTTCATTGTTTCTCTCACATCAGACCGTTTGCTTCATTTGAAAGAAACAAATTCCTAAGTTATTTCAGCTGATTGGATGCATTCAAAAGTGCAGTCGCGAAACCTTTAATGTTCAAAGTTTTGATTATATGTTTAAAATGTCATTTCAATTTATTGTTATACGACATATAAGAAATCTAAATTAAGTAAGAAAAAATTATTTGAGTTAATGAAAGTACAAATTTATATCAAACATGAATATTGATTGCAAATGACACATTATCAGGAAATGTTTACTCTATATTCGGTTATATCATTTGTATACTTATGGGGTGCTATATAGAGAAATATAGAGAGACAAAACGTAGACATCATTATTGAAGTTTGTATTAAGCAGACAATCTCACAACGAGGCAAATAGTTCAGTCTCATAGCGACTTATAAACAGACAATACATTCTCAATTCAGTTCACAATATAATAACAATAACACGTGTCTTATCTGAAATATATTGTTGAAATCTTAAAACGTTACAATTTACGACAAAAGTTCAGTTTTATAACTTTCTCAAGTATTCTTTAATTTTAATATTAAACATAAGTGGTCGTAAAGGTATTAAAGAATGATAAATCTTACTTAAGTGCAAATAGATATTTTATACACGCGCAGTAATTGTTTTTGAGAGATATAAATGCATGACTTGGCAATACAACTTTGACTTGATTGGTCAATTTCAAAAGATATTTCACATGATAAAAAGCGGCTAAATGTAAATGTGTATCACTGTGGATGTACCGGGTAATCTAACAATGTCTTCAGGTATGCAGTTTATTCTAGACATTATTTTTTTCTCTGAAAGGCTACAGTATTATGCATTTTTTTTCAAATATTAAATCACTTAAAATATCATTAATTTATTTTGCTTTTTCAATTGTTTAATCTTTTTTATATGATTATATACCGTTGAATTTGTGTTTCCTATTGTTGTTTTCGCAACCACAAAGCATTCGTGTATTAAAGAATATTATTATCGTCATTAAACTTTGCAAGAATAAGATGATGTGATTCATTTGTATGATTTTTACATGAAAATCTTTGTATTAAGTTATAGTCGATGTATTTTTCAATCAACTGTTTTATAGTATCTTTAAAGATGAAAGCTTAACTTGAAGTTATACATTAATGCTTGCATGATGTAAATATAAAAAAAATGTATCTGTTTCTTTTAGATCAATTTTCATAAAGTATTGCATACTTAAAATCAGGCATAGGTTACGTTCTTATATATAGTAAAAAATTATTGTATTCTCCAGTGTAGTTTCAATTTAGTAGTTGACACTCACTAAGGTTAAATACGCATTTAACATTATTTAGTAAAACTTTTGTTAAAATACTTTACGTATAATTCATTATTCAGGAACAATGTTATTCCTTTAATATAAATGTAAATAAATACATATATAGGACAGAAAAGAACAGCATTTTATTTACAGCCTTGTACATATGTACATCGTTTTGATAACAAAGAATTGATATATAAAGTTTAAATTTAATATTGTTTTAACTTTTTATTTTTAAGTTATTCAAATCTGGTGTGTTACAAAATAAACGTACGAATAAAAGCGAGACATGTAGAGTACTAGTTCATGTATAATACACATATATGGACAAATGTGGTCAATTTAGCAATGTTTCTAATAATTTAGGGAAAGTTTTGATTTGAAAAGTGATGACCCTGCATCAGAAAGGTACCATGTAATGAATCATAATGCAGTCTGAAAAAAGAAAGTTCAAAACAGTCATTGTTGCACATACTTACACCAACACTTGTGATCTATAACTTAAACAGATTTATTGAATATTTTATTATTAAATCACTTTGTTTATTCACAAAACATAAATAAACGATTAACAAAGTCATTACGGCGTACTTAAAACGTGTTGACCGAGTACAAGTGGCGATTAATTGTAGAGTTCAGACATCATTGAACAAATATGTTATTTTACATACCTGTAGCAAAATAATATCCAGGCTTATTATTTGGCATTAATGTTGTTTTTCTGATGTGTGGATTGCTGACTTTCAATAATTTTCATATTTCGTATACATGTATACTAAAAGTTCTAAGAACATATACAATAACAAAAAGAAACGAGAAAATGTTCTATTTTATTTCCTTTACATGTATTTATCTTTGTTCTGGCACTTTCTTAATAAACGATTTGTATTTTGTATTTTCTTTCCATTGACACATTTGTTACTTGTTTTAGATTACCTTTAAGTACGAAAGCAAAACAATCGGCATTGTTTAAAAAACGTATGAAGTGTTTGATTATGAATGTTTTACCATGTTTCAATTTCAAAGAATGTCCTGGTATATTAAACACTGTCAGTAATTAAAGTAAATAAAATATTGCATACTAAATTCGCTCTGTATGAACGTAAGGTATATCTATTGGATGGAATTTTACATGTCATAATTTCCTTAGTGTATACATGCAATCTGTAGATATTGTAGTCGTTTTTTCATCTTTTAATTAATTATTTATTGGTGTCATTCTATATGTGTATAGAAAACCGTCAAAAATGGCAATGTCATATATGCACTTACAAAGTTCCTGTACACTATAATAATTAAGTTTTTATTCTATGTTTTGCCGCCATGATTAAATAGGCTAATCCGTAGGTACTGTAAGGTCAATTTTATTCACGTAAAATTTGTTAACAATTAATTAAAACCGTTAATCTTACTTACGTAAAATGATTTTATAATGTAAGCTGATTAGGTATAGTTGTTCGGCAAAAAGTCTGCTCGAAAAAATAAAATGATATAATATAGGGGCATTTTTAATTCTTGAACGGGAATAACAATAAATAACAATTAAAACAATTACGGACTAAAACAAGCATATACTGACAACGAAAATATTTATATTTTCTTGCGTTTATTTTGTTTTCAGACGGTGAAAATGGTGCTAGTGAATAAAAGTAAAACTTTAGATCTTGCTGGATTACCACCCGATGAACCGGATCCCGGACTGCCAGACGATTTGCGTATACAAGTTATTTCAGCGACTGTTCAGAAAATGGAGGAAAATGAAAAAGTGTTCTTTTCGAAACGTGATACATTTTCTTCTTCTCTAATGAGTAAATCCGGATCTTTACCAGTGACTCCTCGGTCTTCACGGCCGTGTTCGAAACATGATACCGGTATAAATAGAACAATACAAAACTCTGAAGTGGCTTTAAACCATAAAAATAGTGCAATATCAAGGAGCTATTCTAGTCCGAGACAATATACTCTTTCCGCTTCCCGGGGATATAGATCCGCTAATGGTATAGTTGACAATCTCAGACCTAGCACACGATCAAATCTTCTATCAAGGGATGCTTCTTATTTTGACTATGATGTGAATGAAGGTAATATTTTATATGGTATTTACATGATAGGATATTATATGGCTTGTCATACCATATACTACCATATCAAACAAGTATGGGGATATAACAAAAAGCGAGCATATCTCTAGTTAAATATATATGTCTAAATTAAAAGAAGCACATTTGCACTGGTAGAACGCGTTGACAAATTGCAAAATGGGCGTTTCTCTGTCCATTGTGATATCTTGTTTATAATATAAAGAACTTGTGAGGGTAACATAGCATAGCACGTAATGAAATCTTGATCATGCTTATTATGTATGACAAGTGTTACCATGCTCATCTTATTCCGTCTGTTACCAGATTCACAGACGGTCTAGATCGTTTGAAATTCTTTGTAAACATGTCGCCATTTATTCTCAACCTTTTTAAGGAAAGATCTTTAACTTGTTCAATATTTTCAATCTGCTTTTTTCTCTCAATGTTTGGATGCCACAAATACACACATGATAAACTATAAAAGAGAGTTACAATATTCATATGAGATATACAATAATTTACTAAAGTATTTCAGCATATTTACCTGTCATATTCTCTGAAGTAATGTTAAGTTGAATATTTCATGTGCTTAAAAACAAAGCTTTATACATAATTGAATGACTCTGTAGCAGTTTATCATGTTGTGTCCATACATTTTTTCTTTGAAATACTACCATGTAAAACTATTGTTAGACAAACAAACCCTTTTTCTATTTTATGGTTTTATGAGGAAACACAATCAGTATTAGCAAACATAATAAAAAGATCCTTCCTTTTATATGAATGCAATATCATGTATTACAGATGTGCCGTTAGAATCGTTACGAACATACAAGCCACGGAAGATCCGTGTCGTACAGACGGACGATATCTACGTGCGAGCTTGCTCATTCCTCGGTATAACGGCGTCACAGACATATATCAAACAAGTGACAACAACTAGAGAAGTGTGCATGGCTAACACTTCACTCAGTTACCTCACTATCAAACCTATAGCAATCTCTCTAGTGGTATGTAAAAACATTCTTTCTTACTTATATTAATTAATTACACATTTCTAAAATATTTTGAAATATGGAATTGTAACGTGTATAATTGCTTCTCTCTTCATTGCGATGTCAAATGACAAATAATAAACATACAAATAGATAAACATTAGAGGATATAACTGTTTGATATACCAACATTGTATATATCGAATATTAAAGAAAAAGGATTAAGTAGAATTAAATTATCGCTTACAACTTTTTCTTTGTATTTATATATATATTCAAAACTATTTTGTTTCACTTTCAATGTGTAAGGATTTATTTAAATAAATATTGATTCCAACACGAAAATTGAGTACCACCCAAGCCGGTACTAGGGGCGTAAGGATGTTGCAATTTTTGCCTTATCCCTCATGTACAGACTCAATCAAACCGAGTCTGAAATGTTCATGTTATTTTGTTGTGGATAATGTTCCCGAGGAATCACAGTTTATCCAGATTTTAAAGTTAAATCATATAATAATTATTTTGTCGGTAATGAATTATAACAATAAAATACTTGTCTCGTTGAACAAAGTGATAAAAGGCATAAATAGATTGCATATATAGATTATACAAAATATAATGATTGTTTTAATTGTTTTGTTTTAGCGTGATTATTATATTCAAGTGTTGGACGTATCAGGCAATGATTTAGGACCTCTAGGAGTGATGTACCTGTCGGAAATGCTCGTTATGAACGACTCAATCATTGAGCTGGTGAATATTATCATCAATCTTTTATATCATCTTATTTTGTTAACATAAATTCATCCCATCAACCTATGATAAATAATTTTATTTTTCGCGTTAAGTGCTTTAATATAAAAATCTTTTAAAGTTTAGTTAACGTTTTTGCTTTATATACATCGGTTTCCGTAATATAAAACATATCATTAAATCGATATTATGTAAAATTCTTCTTTATTTTCAGAATATATCAAACACCAATCCGGGAAGACCTGGACTTGAGGCTTTAGCAAAGAATCTTCCACAAAACAAAACTTTAACTATTCTGAGATTAGAATGTAAGTTTTTGTTTGTTTTGTTTTTTTTGTTGTTTTAAACGATACGTTTAGGTAAAATTGCACCATAGATACGTCTAAACATACATCGGTGCAGAACTTCGAAAAATGTATTTACTTTTGTATGAACTAATTCATCTCAACCATTTATCTATACTGTTTCTTTTCTTAAAATAATTAATTTTATTATTTATTTCAGCAAATTCATTGGATCACACAGAAACCGACTTTCTCGTGCAAATTATGAAGGTTAGTGTGAAACGTTCGTGAAACCTTGCCGACTTAACAATAAGTGTGTTAAGAACAATATTAAAACATACAAAAAATCATACTAGACTGAATGATACAGGTTGCTGACAAACATATGCGGAATATCAAAGCCTATGTGGAATAGATATCACCGATGTCGCTAAGTTATTATTTTTTCTCTGGACACATGCGTTATTACTACTCTTGACAAATGCGTCATTACTGCTCTAGAAAAATGCGTTATTTTTGCTTCTGACAAATGCGTTATAACTGCTCTAGAAAAATGCGTTATTTTTACTTCTGACAAATGCGTTATTACTGCTCTAGTAAAATGCGTTATTTTTGCTTCTGACAAATGCGTTATTACTGCTCTAGAAAATTGCGTTATTTTTGCTTCTTACAAATGCGTTATTACTGCTCTAGAAAAATGCGTTATTTTTGCTTCTGACAAATGCGTCATTACTACTCTAGAAAAATGCGTTATTTTTGCTTCTGACAAATGAGTTATTACTGCTCTAGAAAAATGCGTTATTTTTGCCTCTGACAAATGCGTTATTACTGCTCTAGAAAAATGTGTATTTTTTTGCTTCTGACAAATGCGTTATTACTGCTCTAGAAAAATGCATTATAACTGCTTTAGACAAATGCGTTATTACTGCTTTAGACAAATGCGTTATTACTGCTTTAGACAAATGCGTTATAAATGCTTTAGACAAATGCGTTATTACTTCTTTTTTCCAAATGCGTTATTATTACTCTTGACAAATGCGTTATTACTACTCTTGAAAATTCGTTGTTACTGCTCTTGAGAATTCCTTATTAAATCTCAAAACAAATGCGTTATTACTGCTCTAGACAAATGTATTATTGTAACTATTGACAAATGCGTTATTACTACTCTAGACAAATGCGTTATTGTAACTCTTGACAAATGCGTTATTACTACTCTAGACAAATGCGTTATTGTAACTCTTGACAAATGCGTTATTACTTCTCTAGACAAATGCGTTATTGTTACTCTTGACAAATGCGTTATTACTACTCTAGACAAATGCGTTATTACTACTCTTGACAAATGCGTTATTACTACTCTAGACAAATGCGTTATTGTAACTCTTGACAAATGCGTTATTACTACTCTAGACCAATGCCTAGAATAGTAACTAGGAATTTGTCAAGATCTGACATTCTAGTAGGCTTTATAGACCTTGTACGAACGGGCCTTTACAACATAACCCTCTGTATACGAAATGACATTCCAATGCGTGGATTTTGTACCAGTTGAAAACATCTTAGTTGATAAATATTTAATTGTATACACCAAATTTGCGCTGGGCGTTCAATCGTGTCATTTACTTCAGTTCTTGTATCACTTGTCTTGTGAAAAAAAACCGTATACACTTTTGTGACTGAATAAATTTGTAAATGGTTTTCATTCAAATATGTGACATGAGCTATAATGGCTTTGTCAGTTGTGTAATGTGATATTTGTGAACGAATAAAGATTTTTCTTTTTCATGAAGGTTTATTTTCAATAAACTATATAAACATATGTATTACACTCTCGATAAAATCTAATAATAGCATACTGTTAGAGACAAAATCGTCACATTTTTAATAATTCCATTCGATATGAATGTATGAAGACAAAATAAATATATGCATTTTTCTATTTTTGTATGAACAGTATATGATAATAATTAATGTTGAATGTTCATTATCTGTTACTTATTTTATTTTCTAGAATGCCCCCACCATAACAGAACTATATCTAGGGCATAACAATTTAGGCTACGAAGGTGCTAAACTGTTAGCGCAGGAATTGGGTAAGTCAATAACAGTGTACCAATATAGAAAAACAAAATCTTTAATTGTGATTAATCAAATAATTTAGCTGAATTAAGCCTAATATAAGCCGATTATTTCTAAATTATTTAAAGATTTGTAACATTACAGACTAATACAGTAATATATTATACGAAAGAAATCAATTTAAGGTGTAGTTTTAAAATATTTATGTTTATTTATTACAAAATAGCTTGGTCTCTAGGTGTGTTTTTAGACACGTGTTTAGTAAACAAAATGTATAAAATTAATTTTATCAGTTGCTTTATTATCAGTATTACATTTTAGTTTCAAACGACAATGTTTATACAGTTGATTTATTTTGAATCATGTTCCACTATATCTTTATGAATTAGATTCACTGAGAAAAAAAACTACAAACTACTTGTAACAAACATCACGGATCTTAAACAGATATGAATAAATACAGATTTACTTCATATTTTACACTATGTAAAAGCACTTAACACACGGAATGTAAAATGTTCAAAAGAGGAATAGATTTACCGCCTATATAATAGGTACTAGCAGAAGCAAATTATTTAGAGGAACTGCAATAAAGGCCCGAAGATATGCCTGGTTGTCTGAGGGCCAGTGACTACTGAACAGTTCATTTAACGATTGCAGACAATCATCTTGAAAGTCACTGAGAACTGATCACGTCATTTTGCACGTGCGCTCATTTACTCGCCCATTATAAAAAAATAATGCTGAGTAGCAAGGCAGCCAAGATTGCATAACGACCTGAATCTTGCTATAATGACCAAGAAGTAGGGCCCACCCTAGAATTTGTTACTATTGTAACATATGTGTTAAAGGAATTTTTGGGGTTATTGATCAATATTTAATACACAATGATACGTTGTTAGCCAGTATCAGTCTAATCGCGTCATGACGTTAACGTCAGAATTGTAACTTAGTACTGGTATAATCCTTTCTTGCATATCACACTGGCGTTTCCGTGAGTTTTACCCATGCCGGAAATTTCATCTGGCATGGGGGGTGCCAGATGAGTCGCGTGCCAAACAACAACGTCATTTTAGCGCGCTTTATGAATGAACCGCGTTAAAATGACGTAGTGTTAGAAGGGAAATATGTGCTAAGGATGACGTCATTTCGCCGTTGTTATTTTAGTTGTAAGTTCATACGCTATTGTTAGAAAATGGTTATGGATGAAATGACTTTAATTTCCATGAAAATATATCATATTGAGGTAAACCATTTTAATTATGAAATAATATGGCAGAATATGCAAGAAAAAATATCTAACATATGTTTGCGGTTCGGTTCGGAATATCCGTCCCTCGGGAACCCGCCCATGGGCGGTAACTCGGCAAGCCTCGTTACCGCCCAATGGGCGGGTCCCCTCGGGACGGATATTCCGGTCCGAACCGCAACATATGACAGATATTATTACTCCCATTTCAGAAGAGAACACTACCTTGCGGACATTAGATCTACAATGGAATCATTTCAGAAAACAAAGTGCGTCACAATTATGTAATGCAATAAAGGTAAACTATGATTTTAAAGCCCCAATCAAAGCCGAGTATTTATGATAAAGAGAAAACATTCTATAAATATGACCAAAATAGTGTACAGAATTATGTCAATGTTGCATACCAACCCGACTGTTAATAAAATTACGGAAAAAAAATTTATACAGAAAGAAAATTATCTTCAAAATATTTCTAACCACACTAAACAATGATACTTAATTTAACATTACCTGAACGTTATAAATGAAATAATATGATTTTTCTAACTTTCAGATGAACAAAGGTCTACACATGTTGAATTTATCATGGAATGGGCTCGGCAAAGAGGGTTGTATTGCCCTGGCACGATCCTTGCCTAAGAATACCAGCCTACAAAATCTGGATCTAACTAACAACCGAATTGACGTGGTAGCACTTCCATTTCTGCTGCATGGACTTGTGCGCAACACCTCGATACAATCCCTAAATGTAACTATTTCAGTTTTTGCGGTAATCTTATACCCTGCTAAAAAATTAATTATTAACTTCCAAGTTAATTAGATCCTTTTCATGAAAATATAGTGAATACAGTTTAGTGATAAGACTGAATTCACTATAGAGGCTGGATCCCGTTACTTTTCCATATGAAATTTGGTTATTGGCAACACAGCGCACCAAAACTAGTGAATTTCGCTTGTTTGTCGTCTTTCGTCGAAAAATATCACCAGATCTTATATAAATCACAACACAATAAATTATTTGAATTTTATGTTAACAGGTTAATAAATGAATCGTATTAAAATATCATGTACAATTATGTTAAATTACAGCTTAGTAAAAATCCTATGACAACAGAGGGTGCTAAGGCGGTTGTGCGAGCAATTACAGGGGCACCTAAACTCAACATCAAATATTTAAATATAGACGTATGTATACTTTGTCATTATATCTTAATAACTCCCATTAAAATGTTTGATACACACATGCTGAGTCAGAATACATGAACTATAATGTATATGTACTGCAATTAACACAATGATTATATGAAATAACTACACAGTGTTTTACGTCTCATGTCATATATAAGTTATATTTATGCAAAAATCCAGATATTTATGTGATTAAACTATGCACTATTATCGGTTAGTTTATTTTTATTGACCAGGATATTCCAGTGGATAAAGATTTCACCAGACTTGTTAAGAAGTTGCAAGAGAAGAAGTATATCACCGTGGAGCACGGTGTAGAGATGTATAGTGCAATAGAGCTAGAAATGAAAGAGCATGACCCACATGACTTAAACAGATTTGATCCGGTCATGGTTATTATAGAGTACATGCGTATTGACAATCTAAGACTTATTGATATGTTTGGGTATTTAGACATTGATGGGCGTGGGCTAGTGAGCCGGGACAACCTCAGACAGGGTGTAGCGGTTAGTATATTTGTTCTTACATTCTTAAATTTAATTAACATTCTTATATTTATTTTTGTGAGGAAGCTATTCTAGTTAACGGAATGTAGGTGGTTCCGCTCAGTTTCTCGCTTAATCTAGGACTGATGCTAGGGAAGGTTACTGAGATCTTCCTTTAACATTAAAGCTGGAAAATCGCCATATGACTTGATAATATCGACGTGTCTTGAAACCCAAGCAAAACTCAAGTAAATCAAAGTTAAGATTCGAATTATTTATTGAAAAATAAATGAACAAAGTTGTATACTAAGTATTTTATTATCATCTTTTTTTAATGACGTTCGCAAACCAAAGACCCGCTATTGCCCGTCTAAAAGTAAGAGACATATAGAGGATATTTGTTTAGTTCAGTGTAAGATCGGAATATATTTCACCGAGTGGGCACCAAAAGGTATATTTCACGAGTGGCGCAGCCACGAGTGAAATATGTACTTTTGGTGTTCACAAGGTGAAATATATTTCGATCTTACACTAAACTAAACAAATTTTCTTTTTATTACATGCAAAGAAACGTTTTAAAAAGACATTAAACCTAATACTGAATGAAAAGCGCGCCAAATAATAATACAACGTGACGTCATTTACGACGTCACGTCATTAAGTTGGTACCCAGTACTGTGCACGCTGGTATTTCACTGAAACAACGTAAGGGGCTTAAATTCAAAACAGTGAAATTATCAAAGTGGTAATTTCACTGTTTCAAACAGTGAAATTACCAATTTTATATCACTGATATATTTCTATAAACCACCGAAAAGCATGTAATAAATGTACGTACTTATATTACAGTAGTATGTAGTTCTAAGCAGATATAGATATGTATATTATTTCTACTATTAACTGTTTCAGACCCTAGGTTTACCTCTAACAGAATATCATCTAGACTGTATAATGCACGACATAGATTCGAAGAAGGATGGCTATCTCGATTTAGAGTAATGAAATATCACAATTTTATACTTTATTATTTTAGATATGAGCAGAAGTCTCTCTGTTCACATTATATTACACGTATGAATCTCTGCATAAAAATAATTAAGGAAAATAAAGAAAACATTCTTCCACATTGAAAACATTTTGATTAAATGACATAAGTATTTAAGATTTATATGTTGATGATTTTAGTTATATGTCAGATAGATTGTGATGACTTTGTGTCTTCATAACAATGACTTATTGTACAGCTAATACTAATATAATTATCATATTTGATGTTTCTGAATATTTATCTTTTCAGAGAGTTTATGGTAGCTCAAAGAGATATGTCAAAAGTTATTATCCAACGAACAACAAAGGCAAAGAAAAAAGGCAAGGAGGATCAAGGACTCAAAGAATTGCGGAAAATTCTCAAAGAACTTGTTGAGAAAAGAAACAAACGAAACAAGGAAAAGGCGAGTACACGTGTGAAATCTGCCGCCTTGGCACGTGCACGATCTGCTAGCAGTAAACCCGGTACCCCACAAAGAGATCGCGTCAGGACAAAACGTGCCTCTTTAACTGTCACTAAACCTAAACTTTCTACAAGACCGAGCAAAAATCGTTAATATTCTTCCATCATGTAACATTTTTGTTTATAACGATACTGCATAAAACATTTAATTTAATATTTGATAATATCACAAAATAAATCATTTTATCATGATCACATTATTTTTGTTTTCATTATCACGTTTGTTTGTTGCCAATCACCGATTGCTCATCATCTACTAGAGTTTAACATTCTACACACGATGTACTAATTATTTTTACATTCTTGCGTGTGGTAAGTTTTTTGTTGTTGTTATTTTGTGTTTTGAATTAAAAGATAAATTACACAATACTCGTTATTGATAAAAGACGCGTTTTGTTCATTCAATCATATGGCAAGATTTATTTGGAAAGACAAAAATTATAATGTCTACATTATCTTAAGGCTCAATAAGTGGTGTTTATTTTTATTAATGAGCATGTAATTCTATTTGAAAAGCGACCTTACTTAATGTTGTTGTAACGTTGTCGTCACCTGCACTATTTTTGTTTGCAACAAGGATTGTTGATTCAAACATGAATGTGTAATCATGTGCATATTTTATTTAGGCTCAAAGCAAGATGAATTCTGCATTCACTGGTGCCGTCAACAAGGTAAAAGCAATCAACAAAGAGGAGAAACGCCGAGCTTCTATCATTTCGGCTGGTGAATCAAATAGCTCAACAGAAACTAATGATCAAAACAATTTAGGTAAATCAGTATCATTGGCAAACATTTTGCAGAGTTCGGATAAATTGTCAACGTTACAGCTACCTTCCCTGCAACGAGAAGACACTTTTGATATAGAGACTCTGCCATTACATGAACTGGAGAGTAACGAAGATGGCTTTAAGACAAGCCGGGCACAATTTGATAACTTTGTTATGGAAACTGTTAGAGAAACCACAGAAACGAATTTTGGAAACGAGATAAGTTTTGTCGTGTAGCTGATTCTAATTTGGTTATGATTTGTTGCTGTTTATTTATTCAATAAAATATGATCATTTTGTTATATTCTTTGATTCTATTATATGTTGTGTATAATGATTTCTGCACCTTCCGGAATGATATTCCTTAATAGCAATAATAAGAATATGAAATATCACACTATCTGCTACATGAAAATGATACATCATCAAACATACCTTTGGAAAGATAACTACAGTCAAGACTTAGGTAGAATCATAGACTCTGTATACATTAGACAGAGCTCATTATTGTGATCTGAAATCGAAACGCCAGAGACACTTACCGGTTTTAATAAAAAATGAAGCCGTGAAGAACTTTGGCTAAAAACACTTGATAACAGAATTTTATTAACGTGCAACAACAACAACAAATGAGCCGCGTCATGACAAAACCAACATAGTGCGTTTGCGACCATCATGGATCCACACCAGCCTCCGCATCCGCGCAGTTTGATCAGGATCCATGCAGTTCGCTTACAAACCCTAATGCAAGTAAAGACTCTGATAGCAAACAAAATGGATCCTGATCAAACTGCGCGGATACGCAGGCTGGTCTTGATCCATGTGGTCGCACTATGTGGGTTTTGTCATGACGCGGCTCAAAATTTATTCAGCATATCTATAACTGACAAAAATACAAACATACTTACAGTAGTGGTAAGCGTTACTCAAACAATGTAATAGGGTTTACAGAGAAATATATTTGTTTAAAATCATTCTATCCCGTGCTTTAAAAATATACTATGCTCATCTTTGAGTAAAATAATTGTATAGCAAAATCTTATTGAAATGTATGCTTACTGAATATGTTTAATTTTAATAAAAGAATGTTCAAACTATGTATGGGAATCTGCATTTCTTATTGCAGGTCAAGTAAAGTTGATCTTTTCTATAAAACAACTAGCAGTTTTTTATGATACTATATATTCATATTGTGACCAACTATAGTGCGGAGAGTTTAAAACAACGTATCTACTTTGTATGACGTCGAAATATGTTGGTTTTATATTAATCAAGAGACTCTGTAGCAATTTTCAATATTTTTAGATATCAAATGTGAGCACAGTATATCTTTATGTGCAAAATACAAATATATTGACAGGTTATATAAGCTTTACAATACATGTATCTTATTAATACAACATAAAATTACACACTATGTAATGCACGTGATAAGCAAACATGTTTTTAATATTTCTCATAGAATTAACAAATTATCATAATTGAAATAATTTGGTACACGTTATGAAAATTGTATGTGATAAATATATTTATTTAAATATAACATAAGAAAGGGCATTACTTCGTTTCAAACGTGTCAAGATAGAATAGAGAGAAATACTCAAAAATGGTTGAGTACATGTATTTATTTAGGTACTCAAATTGATTAACATGCATTTATTGCTTGACTAATTTATATATACTTGTATGAATATAATGATAACGTTTAACATATTTAGTTCGCTATTCTTAATACGCTTTATATTTAAGTACAAAATGAAATTCGTCTGCAATTTTGTTGATATAACATACTCTGTCATTCCAACATATTCCGGCCATACTTGGCAGATTCAATTCTTAACTTATGGGCAGATATGCACAATTTCGTGATACATATTCTTGAAGATTTACGAGATAGCAAATTCAGATAATTTTCCATACCAAAGCCAGTTTTCACATATGCATAAAATAATAATAACATTATTAACAACTATATCAGAAAACCATTTTGTTTAAAACAATCTACTTGTCTTTGTCTGAACATTGATATAAATACTTTTACTTCAAATCGTCTTGAACAATTCAATACATCAGGAAATCCATATCCATTGATAAATACCTATTTAAATAATATCATCTGTTTACATTTGATTAAACCAATACTTTGATAATTCAAAGCAAATGAATCTGTATAGTTAAAGACAACTCCTAAATAGTTAAAATTATTTAAAACCTCTAAGGGCTTATTGTCATAAATTCATTATATCATTTCAACTCACTTGTCTATTCTAGCCTTCAGAATTTTGTATATATTTCCCAAAACTTCCTAAGTAAAGTTATTCTCCTGTAATGTTTTCTTAACCAGTAAAGGTTAAGAAAAATTAATTCAAACCTTTATAATAAGTTTGATAGGCTTTTTCCAGCCAATCTGTACACATTGTGGTGAAACTGATCGCATATTCATTTAAGATATCTTTTAGATTAATGATCAAGTTTAAAAAGAAAAGAAAAAAATCTTCAATGTTACTAGTTACTACAAACTTCTAGCTAACATTTCTAACTGTTTTCTGTTTATTTATAGTCTTTGTTTAAAGGACTATACCTCTTCAGTTTCATTATCTTGCGTGACTAAAGGTTGTCTATCGTCGACTGTAGTCTCTGCATTTTCATCATCAATACTCTCGTCCATGTGTTTCTTGTAACTCTCGTCTGTCTAGAAACAGAAACAGATAAAAAAATTAATATAGTTACAGATGTAGCTAGTATTGAATAAGTGGTACTTATTGCAATCATGTGTATATATTAAATTGTCTTTTAGTCGAAATGTGAATATTTAGAACTGTGAAGGGGTGTAGCAATAATGACTGGCCAATTGTGATTTAGTTCATATTTATGCAGTACTCTTAGCAAATTAATTTTCTTAATAAGTGACTTTGATCTTTGACCGTCCGATCTGAAACGCAGCAATGTACATTCTAGTTTTCTAGGTCAATGCACGTTGATTCAATGGCAAGTTAAATGTTTTGTTATTACAGATCCATGTTCACTTGACTTTTGACCTGAAAATAAGTTTGTCAAATAAAGCCTATCTAGGTTCATATACATACAATGTTTCAAGTTACTTGATCAAAGCATTTTCCTTTAGAGGCTAGTTTAATGTTTTGTTATTAGAAATCAATGTGACATCAACCTTTGGTCTGTTTAAAACATGTGAATTTGTGCAGCTGGTAGGACTTCTCAAGGTACATCTATAGACACATATTTAAGTTTCTATGTCAATGCATCTTGTGAAAATGGCCAGTTGTAATTTTGTTACTACAGGTCCTGTGAACTAGACATTTTTATCTATTAACCTTGTTATAGGTGTGACAACTAGAACTCATTTAGGGTTCATCCATATTATTGAAAGTGTCAATGAAAATAGCTTTAAAAGTATTGAAGTTTAATGACCATAAACGAAAACTTAACCAAAGCAGATGCCGACGATTCGGTCAAAACAATTGCTCAGAATTTCCTTCGAAAATTGAAGTTTAAAAATTAGTTATTTAATCCATAATTTGATAAGAAAACAACAAATTATATATATATATATCATTTTCTTGAGTGGGTATTACTACTCTTTTGTAGGTCGACATGAATAAAATTTGTTATAACATTTTTGTATTTATTATTTGAAAGAATACTACCTTAATTGCAACAAAGCCTTTTATTTGTCACGTATTTAGGAAAGAATACTATTAATGGAAATATTAACCAAAATGAGTAAGTAAGTAGAAATAATTGTTACCTTAAACAGAATCATCGATAAAACAATGAAGTATTCTTTAAGCGCAGTTCTAGACCACATTAACAGTACAACCCACACTCCAAGAAGAGTAGCAATAATTGTTGTGTCAGGCGTATCCCATCTTTTTATACATGTTTGTAACCAGAAATAACCATCAGGACAAGAAAGGATGCAGCTTGTCCCAAAGATAAAGTATGGTTCATCACAATCTGATTCATATATACAACTTCCGTTTTTAAATGTTTTGTAGCTTTCACTACAACTTTTAATGCAACGCCATTTTTCGTCTCTTAATCCTAATGGAGCCGACTTTGGGCATTCACAAACGCACCTGGAGTCGTTGTAATTGTAAGTATATTTCGGACATATCGACAGACATGTATCATTGAAACGAACATACTTAGGTGGACATTTATCAACGCATTTAATGCCTTCATTAACTTTTAAAGCTGCATTTCCTTTCGGACAACCTGGTTGGCATAACTTTTTTGATGTAATTAGTTTGTTTTCGTTCGAACATGTTAGTTCACATAATATTGTGATTCAACAGAAATATCTTGGAAATTTACAATTTTAACAAAATTTGCAAAAAAATTTCGTTCTTTGTCACTGTTTTATTAACACCCCGGAACATAAATTGTTGAAACGGGTTTCGCCGCGCGGTTGGACAATTTAGAAACAGCCATCTGTTTCAAAAAAAAAAATAGGAAGGTGGACCAGGTAGGTTAACATAGGTTTTGTGACAAAACCCAAATATTCAGGCATCCGTGCGCTGAATTCAACTTTAAATTTATTGTTTTCAGTTTCCACTTGTCATGGCTAATTTTGCACTTGGCGGGATTTTTCGTAATATGTATGATTCAATTGGAACGGACAGGTTACCCCACGTTTCATTAAAAACGTAATTGGGACACTGCAAAAAACATTAAACCAATTTTTATTCAGAATTGTAAATCCAAAGTGAACAATCGTTGGTGCAACGTACAGCAGTAAAATGTCGTATGTATTATAATGATTTTGACATTTGTTAACAAAATGGCGTTAATCAGTTATTGTTAAGTCTTTTTTTCGGTCGGACATCCCTCACACAAGTATTGTTCAAAATGAAGTCTGCATCGTCACATGAATCTGTACAGATAATATATGAAGACTTATTGTACTGATATGCTGTTGAACAGCCATCCATTTTACAATTTTTGTTTTCAATAAAATGATGACTGGGAGGACATTCCGACACACATGTAGAGTTAAAAGTAAAAAGTTCCCCGGACATTCAAAACCATTCTGAGTTTTTTTTGGGTTTTTGTTTCTGAAAACCACGGGTATATTTCTGTACAGTCTTGTAGATATCGTTTTTTTTTTCAAAAAAAAAGTTCTCGGGACTTTTCTCGCAACTTGCCCAAGAAACTCGATACTAATGGACAATTATTTACACTGTTTTGTTGAAAAAAAATGCACCATGTGGACACTTGAAAACACATTTGAAATTTCTTCTAGATTACATGTCAGCCCCATACATTTTTAATCATTAAAACGAAAAAATCATTGGAAACTTGAAGGACATTCGTTGTACACAGTTCATTTCTAAAAAAAGGGGAAAACCTGTCAAAAACCCTTCCCATTAAAAAAAACAAATTATTCTTTGGGGGCAAATTTTCACACAGTTCCCAATATAGTTATAGTCCTCTTTTTGTTCAAGATAGTCTGACGGACATTTCTCTTGGCATGTTTTATTCAAGTAAAATAAATAGTAATTTCTTTTACCGTCATCGGCACATGAATTAAGGCAGGTGTTTTTATATGTGTACTCTCCGTTACGACACTTGTCTTCACAGAAAATAATTCCATTTCGGTTTGTGGTGTAAAAGCTTTCCGGACACGTCTTTAAACAGGTTTGATTGTTAAAGAAAGGTGTTTCTTTACTGCAGTTTTGTAGGCATACGTCTTTGTCAATATATACTGTTGTGTCTGGACAAGTCTCAACACATTTCCTTTCTGATATAAACGGAAATGCTTCCGGACACTTCTCTACACACGTCGAATTAAGCACAAGCTTTTCAACGCATTTGTCTGTGCAATAAATATCATTAACAAGTCTAGGACATACACTAACGCATTTAAAATATGTCAATGAATTAATTGAAAAATTCTGTAGTAAATGTTTTTCATCTGAACAATGAGCGCTACAGTTACGGTTATTTACGTATGGGAATTCTAAAGGACATGCCTCAACACAAGTATTGTTAAATACATATTCAAATGTACTACAGTTCTCCACGCATTTCTTCTCCATGTACTCCTGACCATTATGCAATGTGAGTAATTCCTTAACGAGCCATGTTTCTGGGCACTGTTGAACACATTTTTGATCGTGTATATACCAGTCTCCACAAGATAACACACAATTTGTACCGTTTATATAAAATTGCCCTGGGCATTCAAACACACAACCAACCTTTGAACAATATGGCTTGTATTTCGGACAAATGTCTACGTCATCGCATTTCATGTCACATAATATAGAACGAAAGATAACCTGAAAAGAAAATAACAATGTTATTTGTTTAAGTCGTACATTAGTTTAAAGAAAAGAACATAAATCAGACTGTTCGGCAGACGAAGTTTAACTTCATATACTACGAGAGAAATATGCAACACAAAATATATCATTAACGGTTCTGTACACAAAAGGGCAATAACCTAAAAACAAAACAAGCTCTAGTATATGACAGCTATTCAGTCTTGAAGTATTTTGAGTTAGAAAATAAAATTTGCAAATCACGCATAAGAAATATCAAAGGGCAAAAACTTATGACGTGGAGGCCTGTCATTCTTGTCAACAGCATTCTGTCTTTTTGTGACCTTTTTTCCTGTAAAAGTTTCGTAATACATAATATGTCACATGCTTAATAGATTATGTCAGAATAAAAAAGTTATTATTCTTGTAATTCTAAAGAGGATGTTTCCAATATATTTCTCAAAAGGTTCTTATCACTTATGAAGTTTCAAGTTGGTATCTCAATGTCGTGATTACTTTTTGAGTTATACACCAAATAAGAATTACAATGAAGAAACAAAAGAAAATCACTTAAAATGATTAGGATTGTCATAGTATCTAACAAGTTGCAAATTGTTATCCCAAATATTTCTTTGTGGAAAATATTATGTACAAAAATATAAAATATGGTAAGTAGAGCTATCATGTATGTACATTACATTCCCCTATATTAAACTATTAAAGTTTGAGTTGATACCTTACTTGCTTTACGAGTTATGCTGTGGACAAACAAGAGCCAACGCCTAGTTGGGGCCACGCAGTCAAACACATTGAAAGAAGAATATTGTTGAAAAGAATACTCCCAGAAAACGTATTTTTCATGTACAAAAAAATAAGTAAAATTTCATATTTGACTAACATTTCATAAGTCAAGGTCATATCTGAACAATTCAACTTGTTGGTTTTGGTCAAATGTATTCCTTTTGCCAAATATCAATCAAATCGATAATCAAATAGCAAAATTAGAAAAATTAGGCAAATATCAGTAATCTGACCTTGACCAATGAAAAAATAAAGATCAAGATCATATTTGAATTATTCAACAAACGAGGTTCGTCAAAAGGGTTCTGTTGTCAAAGTATACAGTTAACCCGTAAAAAATAACAAAGTTGCTAAATTCAGTATTTGATCTTGACTGCCAATGTCATTTAAATGTCAATGTCATATCTTAATAACTAATGTTCAAAGAATTGATGTACCTAAGTATGATGATTTCCCATATTTACTTACACAAATATAGACAATTGTGGCAAAACACTTTTAAATTACAATAATTTGACCTCCAAGGCCAAGGTAATTTATGCAACAAGGGCAAATTGAGATTGATCTCCAGTAATTCATTGTCCTGTAGGGTTTTGTTTTGAAGTATGTTGACAATCCATTAATGCGTTTTAGCCAATTAAAGCAGAAGATCGGGAAAAATTCAAATATTGACCTGAAAAGTCAAGATAAATGATGAGTGAAGGTCATTATCAATAAGCTATACTTAAAGGTATTGTCCTAACGGTTGTTGTGTTCAATTATGAAGATAATCCAGTCATAAATAATAAAGCTATAACCAATTATAGCTTTAATCAAGCAAAATTCAAGATCTATTGAAGGTCAATGTCATTTATCATCTAGTCAACTTGAGGGTCTTGTCCAAAGGGTTGTTGTATCTAAGTACGAAGGCAATCCATTGAGAAATAAACAAAATATGACTAACGTTTGAGCTTTCGGACGGCAACGTCGACGACAACAAGACTTTAGCAATAGCATATTTTTTTCTTCAAAACGGTGAGCTAAGTGAAAAAATAACTAAGGACTATAACTCAAAATAACTATAATAGTGTATTAACTACCTATGTAATATTGGGTGTGTAATTAATTTGTTGTATCTGTTTGTAATAGAAAAGTGAAACCATTATATTTTATCACAGGGTTAATATGAGAGTTCAGGGCCAATGCGAAGACAGCAGGGCCAATTCTGAAGCAGAGTCGATACTTAAATCAATTTAAGAAGCAGGACCATTACGAAGGACATTGATAAGAAAGCCTCCATTTTGTTTCTGTTTGGTTATCTTATTAACTTACAAATGATGGATGCTCATGAATAAAGTATGCAGGTTGGAACAGCGGATTGCCATTAAATAACTATATTAAGATAGTATTTATATAGTCAACTGCATTTCAAATACAACTTGTGCCAAAACGTAACATAATGAAATGCAAAAATTCAACTAACGTAATTGAAATACGGCGCTAGCCTATATCAATTTGATCAAATATAAGAGGTAAAATTATTTTGATACATAAAACGATTTTTTTATGAAGATGCATACTTTTTCCAGCGAAACGGGTTCTAAAGTTGTGTGAGGAATAATCAGTTGTATATACATGTATATATCGTTAAATTCTGATCAAAATAATTTCATTTTTAACTGTTAGTTTCAATTTAGTTTAACCTTTGCATTGTAATTTGTAGAAGAAACATAATTTCACAAGCATAACAAGAAACTGACCAGAGGAAGTAACCGTTGATCTCAAATTTAATTGGTGAATGAACAACTGAGTCAAAAACACAATTAAAACAAGTACAAATGTTGCTGCAATGCAGCAATTGAGAAGCTCCGCGCAAAAAAATGCGCTCATTACAGATATCTTGCCAAATTATTCCTACGGACAGGTCATGTTATATTCAGAATAAGTATATACTATTGTAGATTTTTTCCTAATGTTTTGTAAACCATTTTTTGCATAATTATACATATCTTATGCACTGTCCATAATTAAAAAGAGGGACCAGATATTTAATTTGAAAATATGCTTTCACTGTTGCCTACCTGTTAAGGAAAGTAATTCCATTGAATACAAACAAAATAAAGAGAAATAAGAATCCCTAAAGAAAGTACAACACAACAAAATTGAAAATGTTGCAGGCTAGGTTTGATTGAGCCTGTTCATGGACGGTACTGGAAAGTGCAAGTTACCGTCCACGCCCCCTAGCACCGGCTTAAGCAGAATTCAACATTTAACATGAACTGGTAAAATTTAGAATTTTTAAACATCCGCAGATGTGTTCATATGGCGGTTATCATGGAACCTTCAATGTGTTACGTTAGTGCCATTCGATGAAAAACGGCATATGGTCCCCAAGTAAAAAAAATGCATGTACCCTAAACGAAAAAACAAGACTTACAAGACTTGTAAATGTCATGTGACTTGACTGTACTGTGTTCTGTTTGTGTCACTACTGTAGTCAGTAACATAAGATGATAAAAATATCAAAGCCCGTTTTTTTATTAGTATAATTGTAACAAATATACAAATTGTAACAAAAGGGACTAATATTATAATATAGTAATATTACATGAATTTTTTCCATGTCAAATTAAAAAAGGGTTTCTTTCAATACTGATGGAAGATTGCTACCTGAATTTTAGGCATGTATGAGGAAATTCGATAACATCTTGTTCAGGCGAGTCAAATATATTAAAGCTACCTGACATTGGTATATAAAATACATATATAAAACGCTATTGTTAATTGATTTTTTGGGAGATCAATACACTTTTTTTGCTGAATTGCTTTAAAATTATTCATAAAAAAAACAAAACACCTCATGTTCAAACTGCAGATAAAAGTTTCTGTTTTTACCAATGATGCGATCTATATATCTATAGTCTATGCTTAATGAGGGTCCATCCGCCCGTACGGGCACTAATTGCAGCTTTCGCTGTCGAGTACGGACCCCGGATTTTTGCCAATGAAATATAACTTTATATAATAAAGTTATAATTATTTCAAAACAACCAATATATCAACATGTTATTATAAAACATTTAGATTCATAAATATACATTAAGAATAATTATCGGAAGCAAAATTATTAAAGTCTTATGCCTGAAATCTTCTTTATATTGACAAATTCAATCACTAATAGTATACTTGATATGCTGTGTGTAAATGTAATTCAAAATGTAACAAATTATAATTTCATGTACATGTACTATCAATAAAAAAGGTGTCAAAAAATCAGAACATTTATAGCTATTTAAAGCTTTCGAATTCATGTACAGCAGAACTGCTTTCTGGTTCTCATTCGTTAATATCACCGAAGGGGGAACAATATAATAATCGGAAGGAGCTATTGAATCCAATTTTTTACTGTCAATCGAAGGGATTAATTGATAAAATCCAGGCCCATGGACAAAAAAATAGTAAACACAAAATTTAATAGCTCCGCGCCTATGGACGCGGAGCAATAACACTGCATTCTAAGAGGGTAGATGGATTATAACTAGAGTGATATTTTTTTAAATATTGACAGTGAATTTCACATTAGGAGACGATCCCCTGTGATAGCGCTTATTCTACAAGCAATATAATTATAAGAGTTTTCTACATAAGTAGGATATCAAAGTTATTGCCAATGGATTGACAAATGTCATTAGCGCCTGGTCTACTGAAATAACATAAATAAATATTCATCATTAAAAAAAATCTGAAAGGAATACAGATTTCTGCTTCATATGTATGAATATCGGCATATTTCGAATAAAAAATATTAGAGTAAAAATCTAATGTTACACCATTGTCGGTCATTAAAACAAGCACACACGCACAAAATACATGTATCATATTTCTACTTATCAGAGTACATGTATTTATAAATCAGGCGTTGAAAATTTATATATTTAAACATAGGGAAATCCTTAAGTTGTAACTATAAATAAATAACCACAGTAAGTTATCATAGGCATTCTTTTGTTAAGACTTCATATGTAGAATTGTGTTCTTCCTTATTTAATTGTTTATCGAGAGAAAAATCTTGGAAACTGGAAGGCGCATTTACTTTAAAAAAACATAATAATGTACATGTAGCTGGAAACCCAGTTCTATAAATAACTTGTCTGTAGTTTAGAATTTTAAATGTTTTTTTATAACTATGCATTTTCACAATAAATTTGTTAAATCTAATTTACTTACCAGTAAAGATAAAAGCGCTTTAATCGACAAAAGCATGCTGCTTTTCTTCAAATTCCAGGCTTTAAACGAATTTATTCCGATTCCTTTTTGCTAAGTGACTTTAGCTATGTCGTAGATGAGTAATCGTTCCGAGCTTTATTTTCCGAAAATGCGCAATGACATGTAACATTATCTTTCGGAAAGTACGATTAAACATGGCGGCGGAGTGTTATAATTTTAGGGAATTGATTCCTGTGAAATGTGAAGAAAATACGGATATTGAAATAGCAGATATAAAAAGATATACGGACAATAGAAGTGAATATAGGAATATACCACCGTTACCCAATAATAAAGATTATCACATGTTTATATGTTATATTCAAGACGACGCAGAGGATGTGAGAATTATCGTTGACAATTTAGAACGACACGGTGTAAAATGTTGTTATCACGAACGCGATTTTTTACCAGGACAGCAAGTCTTAGGAAATATAAATGAGTCTATCAACAGAAGTATGAGCACACTAATTGTTCTATCACCAAACTTCATTCAGAGTCGTTTCTGTAAACACGAAATAGAACAAGCATTGCATGCCAAGATTGAAGAGGATTATACAATAATTCCCATCAAGATTCAACAATGTGAAGTTCCAAATGTGCTGAAGAATTATACACACATTGACGCCGGATGTATAGACCCTGCTGACATGCACACCAAAATCCTTGATGCTTTTATATCAAACGGTTAGCATTTTATTTGAAATATTTGGAATAAAATCATTAAATATTAAGTATTATTTTACATATCTGTTTGCAAACGTCAACGTACTCACTATCTTAAATTCCATGTAAAGTGACATTATGCTAATTATTTCATTGTCAATTTGACCTGAATTGACTACATGTATATATATTTCAAAAGATTGACAGTTTTAATGATGTTTGACCAACAGTTGATATTCGAAAATGTTTAGGATAAAATATCAATCTGACTTAAATGTGAAAAGACCGCCCTACTCTTTTTAAAGAGTGAACATAAATTCGGGTGTTAGCCTACAGAAACTTTCTTGGGTCACATAAGTTATTAATTAATCGTTCATGCCAAGTATATTATTAAATAGAAAGGAACTATGGCATTGAAAATGTAAACTATTTTTTTACTTTCTATCGTGATACTCACTATGTGCTCTTTGATGACATAATGTCACTTTAAATGTTTTGTTCTGTCTATCAATTTCGTTTTGTAAAGGTATACATTTTGGATGGTATGAATGCTGGTAGAACATACATGATAAAGTAAGTCTCCGATAGAAAAAATCCATGTGATGTTTCTGCCCACACTTAACTTACGTGTATTTATATTATTTTAGATGATTTTGCACTGCCTAGTATACATTTTCGTGTTATTTCTTTTCAATATTTGCTGATTTTTTGAAACGTTAATTTTCAGAGTGGAACAGTCGTCAACTTGTTGGTATGTTGTTGTCTTGTATCTAGGACAGAATAATGTCAAAATAACATCTAATATAAAACAATTAAAAAGAATTGTTCTTATCTTTTTAATTTCAAAATTAAAACGAAGTTAGCTCGTATACCAAAGAAGTATGTATCATGTATTGCGGTTGCACTGATAGTTGATGATAGTTCGACGTAAACAATACAATTTAAAAAAACAAATTTCTTTGCTCGACCAGAAGCAACTGAAATTGTTTTTCTGTATATTTTATTTTTGGTTTAATTTCACTTTTAGTTAATCATTATATGTCAGCAATTAGCTTAGTTTTACAATTATAAGCTAAAAGGTTTCAATATATAATATAATTAATGAAAATAAAAAGAATACACGATGTTTACTTGTCATTGACACTGTGGTAAATTGATATTTTATTGTATGTATTTAAGAAAGCAATGGATATACGCTGGAGTTCTTGCTGTCAAAATATACTATTTCATGGAGATGGTTGTCATTGTGCCGGTATACAATGATTTTTAATGCTGCAAATCGACGCTCAATTAGGAGGAATGGCTTTGAGGTGAGTTGAACAATGACATGCTAACATTCCAGCAATAGTCAATATGCTGGTATAGTCCTGATGAGCCATAAAGGTAATGTATGTATTGTAATGTATTATACGTATGTAAAACATGAGCCGCGTCACGACAAAACCAACATAGTGCGTTTGCGGCCAGCATGGATCCGCGCAGTCTGATCAGGATCCATGCTGTTCGCATACCAACCCTTTTACAAGTAGAGAATAATTATGATAGCGAACAGCATGGATCCTGATCAGACTGACGCGGCTTATATTATAATATTGCAGTGATTAAACAAAATCAGGTTTACTTTGTGCTGAACCTTGTCGCTTCCAACGAAATGTAATGTTACCACTGATGATATAATAGCCATACTTCATTGTTATTTTCTAGTTTATATATTTTTATTTTTTTAAATCATTTAAAGCACATGAATAATTAAAGGCCCTGTCACACTAGTAAGCGCTTTCACTGCGTTTGCACGGCGTTGTTAAATTTAACAAAGCGCCGCGAGATCGCTATAAACATTGTGATATTTTGATGACATGGAGACTTCACGGTGTCTTCACGGCGTCCTCATGGCGATGCTTCGGAGCTTCCATGATTGGCGATTATCTGCGTTCGGACTGCGCTTCTATTGCGTTCTTTGTGCTTCCACTGCGCTTTTACAGCGCTCACACTGCGCTGAAATATTAAAGCTCCGTAAAAACGCCGTGCACACGCAGTATGAGCGCGGTAGAGACGCCACTCAATCTCCGTGCAAGCGCCATTGATAATCAACGGGTTCATTCGGTCCCTTTGCGCTCTCACGGCGCTCCTGTTACGTTGTAAGATATGCTACTGAATTGCTACGGTGTCCTTACTGCGATCCAACTGCGCTCTTATCAAAACGCCAATTGGCGGTGTTTATTTTGAGCATGCTCAAAATGCGCGTCGTCGGTCGGCGTTCTATTCGATGTCAATACGATGCTGTGGCGATGCTTCGGCGTTGTTTGCGATTTTACTGCGCTCACATCGGCGTTCTGAATTTTCTTTGGACGCCGGGAGAACACCGCCCTAGTGTGACAGGGTGTAAGCCATTATTTGTGTATGCTTATTACACAATTTTAGAATTTATATAGTTAACAGATGTGTTTAATTCAGATTTCAGACACACTATTGAATGAAATACAACAGATTGTGAGGGAGTCCGACTTAGTAAAGTATGCCCATATTAACATCATTTTTTCACGCATGACAACATTTGTATTCTTCATGGCGGGTTTTCTCTATTTTGATGTGAGTGCCGCCATTATGGAACAGTCATTTAAGCCAACAGTGGACAAACATTTAGCAACAGTACAACACGGAATTCTGTATGGCTTATTATCTATGTTTATTCTGTGGCTTTGTGTAATTATCGTGCACACATGTGGATCGCTTGGAAACTTTAAAAGATGGAAAGGAATGACAAAGGGTTTGAAACAGCGGGTACTAGTATTCATATTTATTGTTTTTGTAGATAAAATAAACTTGATCATTGTAATATAATGACTACATGTAAGACGGTAAAGTTTGCCGAAATTGAAGTGCTCGTGCACTCAAGGCATGCGACGTTATTGCAACAAAATTTATATAATTATGGATCTATATTTGAAGGACTTTAAATTATATTGGTTATAAAAACAAAACAAAATAAAAAGTTAATTGTTATAAGCTGAACAAGAACAACACTACGACTACACTGTCGAGTACAGTATATTCAAAAGAACGTTGATAGGTCTTAGATTCCTATAAACTAAATGTTGTTTTTACAGACAATTACTTTTGTTTCTTCTTGACAGTTCTTTTGCTATGAACACATTAAAATAGAAGTAGATGTTTATTCTATTGGTATCATTGTTATCTTATATTGCACGACTTATCGTTATGATGGTTACTGCTCTCTTGGCATTTTCTACGGTATACGTGATTATACTACTGAACTTTAGAACCAAGCCGTGCAATGTTATACTGCTTATGTATTAAGGTAACGGTGAATATCCAAGTCACAATCTACGGACATGACTAATTATTGCATTAAGGTAACGGTGAATATCCAAGTCACAATCTACGGACATGACTAATTATTGCATTAAGGTAACGGTGAATATCCAAGTCACAATCTACGGACATGACTAATTATTGCATTAAGGTAACGGTGAATATCCAAGTCACAATCTACGGACATGACTAATTATTGCATTAAGGTAACGGTGAATATCCAAGTCACAATCTACGGACATGACTAATTAATGCATTATGGTAACGGTGAATATCCAAGTCACAATCTCCTGACATGACTAATTATTGCATTAAGGTTACGGTGAATATCCAAGTCACAATCTACGGACATGACTAATTATTGCATTAAGGTAACGGTGAATATCCAAGTCACAGTCTACGGACATGACTAATTGATGCATTAAGGTAACGGTGAATATCCAAGTCACAGTCTACGGACATGACTAATTAATGCATTAAGGTAACGGTGAATATCCAAGTCACAATCTACGGACATGACTAATTATTGCATTAAGGTAACGGTGAATATCCAAGTCACAGTCTACGGACATGACTAATTAATGCATTAAGGTAACGGTGAATATCCAAGTCACAGTCTACGGACATGAATCATTAATGCATTAAGGTAACGGTGAATATCCAAGTCACAGTCTACGGACATGACTAATTAATGCATTAAGGTAACGGTGAATATCCAAGTCACAGTCTACGGACATGACTAATTAATGCATTAAGGTAACGGTGAATATCCAAGTCACAGTCTACGGACATGAACTAATTAATGCATTAAGGTAACGGTGGAATATCCAAGTCACAGTCTACGGACATGAACTAATTAATGCATTAAGGTAAACGGTGAATATCCAAGTCACAATCTACGGACATGACTAATTAATGCATTAAGGTAACGGTGAATATCCAAGTCACAGTCTACGGACATGACTAATTAATGCATTAAGGTTTACGATGAATATCCAAAGTCACAATCTACTGACATGACTAATTAATGCATTAAGGTAACGGTGAATATCCAAGTCACAATCTACGGACATGACTAATTATTGCATTAAGGTAACGGTGAATATCCAAGTCACAGTCTACGGACACGACTAATGCATTAAGGTAACGGTGAAAATCCAAGTCACAATCTATGGACATGACTAATTATTGCATTAAGGTAACGGTGAATATCCAAGTCACAGTCTACTGACATGACTAATTATTGCATTAAGGTAACGGTGAATATCCAAGTCACAATCTACGGACATGACTAATTATTGCATTAAGGTAACGGTGAAAATCCAAGTCACAATCTACGGACATGACTAATTAATGCATTAAGGTAACGGTGAATATCCAAGTCACAATCTACGGACATGACTAATTATTGCATTAAGGTAACGGTGAAATCCAAGTCACAATCTACGGACATGACTAATTATTGCATTAAGGTAACGGTGAATATCCAAGTCACAATCTACGGACATGACTAATTATTGCATTAAGGTAACGGTGAATATCAAGTCACAATCTACGGACAAGACTAATTAATGCATTAAGGTAACGGTGAATATCCAAGTCACAATCTACGGACATGACTAATTATTGCATTAAGGTAATGGTGAATATCCAAGTCACAATCTACGGACATTACTAATTATTGCATTAAGGTAACGGTGAATATCCAAGTCACAGTCTACGGACATGACTAATTGATGCATTAAGGTAACGGTGAATATCCAAGTCACAGTCTACGGACATTGACTAATTAATGCATTAAGGTAACGGTGAATATCCAAGTCACAATCTACGGACATGACTAATTATTGCATTAAGGTAACGGTGAATATCCAAGTCACAATCTACGGACATGACTAATTAATGCATTAAGGTAACGGTGAATATCCAAGTCAAAGTCTACGGACATGACTAATTAATGCATTAAGGTAACGGTGAATATCCAAGTCACAGTCTACGGACATGACTAATTAATGCATTAAGGTAACGGTGAATATCCAAGTCACAGTCTACGGACATGACTAATTAATGCATTAAGGTAACGGTGAATATCCAAGTCACAGTCTACGGACATGACTAATTAATGCATTAAAGGTAACGGTGAATATCCAAGTCACAGTCTACGGACATGACTAATTAATGCATTAAGGTAACGGTGAATATCCAAGTCACAATCTACGGACATGACTAATTAATGCATTAAGGTAACAGTGAATATCCAAGTCACAATCTACGGACATGACTAATTATTGCATTAAGGTAACGGTGAAAATCCAAGTCACAATCTATGGACATGACTAATTATTGCATTAAGGTAACGGTGAATATCCAAGTCACAGTCTACTGACATGACTAATTATTGGCATTAAGGTAACGGTGAATATCCAAGTCACAATATATGGACATGACTAATTATTACATTAAGGTAACGGTGAAAATCCAAGTCACAATCTACGGACATGACTAATTAATGCATTAAGGTAACGGTGAATATCCAAGTCACAATCTACTGACATGACTAATTAATGCATTCAAGGTAAGGGTGAATATCCAAGTCACAATCTACGGACATGACTAATTATTGCATTAAGGTAACGGTTAAAATCCAAGTCACAATCTACGGACATGACTAATTATTGCATTTAGGTAACGGTGAATATCCAAGTCACAATCTACTGACATGACTAATTAATGCATTTAGGTAACGGTGAATATCCAAGTCACAATCTACGGACATGACTAATTAATGCATTAAGGTAACGGTGAATATCCAAGTCACAATCTACGGACATGACTAATTAATGCATTAAGGTAACGGTGAATATCCAAGTCACAATCTAAGGACATGACTAATTATTGCATTAAGGTAATGATTAATATCCAAGTCACAATTTACGGACATGACTAATTAATGATATTCACCTCGGCCTAAGGAATGTC
Organism: Ruditapes philippinarum; assembly: GCF_026571515.1. NCBI lineage: Eukaryota > Metazoa > Mollusca > Bivalvia > Venerida > Veneridae > Ruditapes > Ruditapes philippinarum. The sequence continues at coordinate 285,943 of NW_026860662.1, read as the reverse complement.
CAATAAGCCGTATCCAAAGTATTTCACTTGGACATTAACCGAAATCCTTAGTTCATGTAACCGTTTTGTTTTTATTATATAACAAGATTGAAAGTGTTCTGATGCTTTTATTTAGGTGAGGTAAGGGTTTATCTAATTTATGAACGTAATAATTGTGCGACATTTCTCTTTCAGACTAAATTACACCTGATGCGGAAATTATGGACAAAAATAAACAGGAAGACTGTTGACACTGGCAAATTTGTTGTAATATTCAAAGCAGGGGTATATGTTATAACTTTTATATTAAATATATTTTATTACATTTAAACATTAATGTATTCATTATTGTCCTGTTATAATTAAAATGTCAAATAATGTCGCCTGTCATTTAATAGCATGAATGTTACTACGAGCTGCAATAATCTATCGAGATGAAATTAGTTACTTATAACACCTACCATAAACATGTTCATTCTTTACGTGTGCAAATGGACCTTGAGTGGTTATGTTTATATATCTACCACAAACTTTGTAAGTCATTTATGGATTTGATTGATACTTGGACAAAAAGAACCCTTATGACAAAAACAATATCTGGAGCAAAATATGATACATTATTATTATATTTTTGTCAAATTGATTTTAAGATATTTAATAATGTTTCTATTTTAGAAGCTGCACATAATGAGGTTCGACAAAAAACCATGCCGTGTAAGTCTTAATTTTCTTTCCTTCATTGTTTCCTGATAAATTTACTTAGATTACTATTTGGTAGAAATCAACATATTCAAATCGAACTCAAGTCTAGAAAAAAATTCTAACAACAAAATCTTGCTGTCACCGAAAAGAACGTACATTTTTATAGCGGCATTTACTTACATATTTCTGAAATAAATAATGTGTAAGATATATTTGGCCGCGTCACGACAAAACAAACACAGTGCGTTTGCGAACAGCATGGATCCAGACCAGCCTGCGCATCTGCGCAGTCTGATCAGTATCCATGCTGTTCGCTATCAGTTTCTCTACTTGTAAAAGGTTGGTAAGCGAACAGCATGGATCCTGATCAGACTGCGCGGATGCGCAGGCTGGTATGGTTCCATGCTGGTCGCAAACGCACTATGTTGGTTTTGTCGTGACGCGGCTCATTTGATAAGATATTCATGCATTTTTTTTTGTCTTTTTGTAGAATTATTTTGTACGTAGATGTACTGAAAAGGAAAGCTTTGAAGAACACATGTTGCCGACAGAATCAAACTGCAGGTATTCCAATAATACATCCTCATTTTAATTGATTAATTAAGTTTTAGAGTTTAGTTTGCTATCTATGGGTGATTACAATGCATGACTTTTATTACTTATTGTCTACAGTGTTACTTCCCATCTACCATTCGCCAATTAAGAACGTCTTTTCATTATGTAAGATGAATAAAGATTTTGTTTTTAATTAAACTTTTTTTCAAAATGACACTCCTATATTGGTATGTAAATCAATTAGTGTTTAGCTATTTTACCTTTCTTTACTGTTGATTTAGTCTGTACCCAGATAGCATAGATATGAAATACTCTTGTTTTTTCCGTCCTACCTTTTGACATGTTTATTTATCCAAATAATTATAAACCATTTATCACAAGATTTTTCCATGAAGTACCTTCAAGTATAAATAATCTATTTTATAAAACATTGTTAACACATCCATTTTTATTATCAATATACCGGCGTAATTTAAATGTTATTTACAGGAATATACAGACCGACTATTTGATGACTTCATGAGAGACAATATTGATTTGATGTTGGTAGAGAGTGAAGCACAAGGACGACATACAATGAAGAACGGAGCTAAATGCTTGTGTCAATTAGTACATGACCAACTTCTACCGGACGAAATTTAAAGTTTATATAATTCAAATGGAGAATGAGTATGATGGAAATTTAAAGTTTATATCATTCAAATGGAGAATGATGGAAATTTAAAGTTTATATCATTCAAATGGAGAATGAGTATGATGAAATTTTCAGTTAAATAATACAACTCTTTGCCGAACTCGATACTTGAAACGTCACTTAATTAACATCCGAATATATCTCTCAAAAAGTTTTTTATCATTTCTTTATTATTTGTATAATGTTGAAGAACGGAGAACACTCAATATAAAGTGTACATTATTTTACTTATTTTATTACTATTATTTTGTCATTTATTTTTTAACGTTTTTCTTTATTAGTTTGTATGAATGTAATTTATTATTTATATAATTCTTATTCAATGTCCAATTGAAACAATATACTAGCTGGTGTACTACAAGGTTCAATCTTGGTATATCTTTATTTCTCATTTATATAAGTTGAATTGTCAATAAAGTAAAACCAAATATCAGGCCTATATTTTGCCGGTTTAAGTAGCTTTTATTCTCTTGGTGACGATACTTTTTTTAAGTGGTAGATGGGTTTAAACTAGTGTGCTATCTTTTAAACATTAATACCAGTAGAAGGCAATCACTTAAATACTCGCAGGCGACTCCCGATGAAAATAAATAATTAAACATTATTCTGCATAATGCCTAAGTCACACATTCAGGATTTTTACTGTCGTCCTTGATAGGATCATTCCCGATTAAAATGTGTCAAAAGTCTGATCAAGATCCTGTGATTCGTGACTGGAAATTCAAATTTTTATCAAAATTTGTAAAAACATTTATTTAATCACGACAACGATCAGATATTGTTCAGGAGGCGTCCCGATCCAGCCGTCACAGCAGAATTCGTCCCGATTATCCCGTTCTCAATCCGATTCTGATCCGATTTGTATCTTTGTCATGGTAAAAAAAGACCGAATCTGTCCAGACAGCGTCCCGATTCTCCCGAATGCGATCCGACATAGATCAGACTGACGAGACAATGAACCGACTCTGACGGAAGACATTCGTTAGAAAACCGTTTCACGTGATAGTCCCGTGATGGTTGCGTCCTATAAGAATTTTAACTTGTCGCATTTTAATTTTAAACTGCTTGCTAATATGCTGTATTTATATTACAGCAAACTTGTATAATTCAAAAGTAATCTCTATAATCTGTATAATTATTGCAGAACACTTGTAAGATTTGAAATAATCTGTATTAAGATTACAGAAAAAATGTTGCTTCTTATTATTGAATGTGATAACATATTTATCAGACATAATCATTGTTCATGATAAAAAATATTTATTGAGTTTTTTGTTCATTATTGTATGAAATTTTAACTTTTAAACTTTATTAAAGCTATTAAATTTTAACTTTAACATTTTGCCAAACCAGTGGCCTTTAATTATAAAGTAGTCCAAACTAGGAGTTAACCCTTTCGTAAATAAAATAAATTTCAATAAACATTAAACAAAATTTTATTTTGCTACACAATAAGTAATGTCACAAGTTAAACTCCGCTGTTATATTTAAAAGCCAATGATACAAGATGTGACACATAATAGCATAGTGTTTTGTCCTTTAATTATATGGTCTTCATTCACGGCGAGGGTTGACCATACTCATCTGCCAAGGTACAGATCCAGCGGCAGAGTTAAGATAATGTTTGAGATATTCAATATTAGCACCATTAACCGGTTTAAACTCCCCAGCAGTCATTATTATGCTGCTGACCGTTCCAAGGCGGCGCCCCTCTGTGTTCTTCAGATGTATGTCTATGTCGTTTCATACTGTTTTGGTGACACTTTTGCTTGTGTCCCTTGTTGTTTTCTCGTCTTCGGTAGGTGTCTTCCCCATTGCCTCTAGTTTTTATTTCTTTGATTAACCCCCTCCCCCCGGTCTCCTGTCCCCTTCCCCTTTGTGGGCCTATTATTATTTTCTTTGAATTCCTAATCAGTTACAAATTATTTATCTTTTAATGATTAACCTGTCCGTGCTCTGTCTTTGCCCTGTCCTGTTTTTGTTTGGGGTCCGCCTGGGGTCCTTGCCATTGGTTCTTGTTGCTGGGTCATATGGGGGTTGCGTTCATTGAACGCCGCTTTTCCTTGTTGATCTTGTTTATCATATTTTATTATATTGTCTCTGCTTCTTGCCCTGTATTGTTGCACGGTTAGCACCCTGAACATTGACAACGTCAAACATGTTTCGGCCCAGTCTCCATTCTCCGGGTACGATCCTTGCGTCCTCGACATCTTCACGATCAACCTGGTTGATGTTCATGTTTGGGTAGCGTATTCTCATTAAGTTGTGGAGACAGACACATGCCTGTACGATGATTTTCACATTGTCAGGAGTATGTTGCATGGTTGACAACAGTATTTGAAATCTCTGAGCCAAGATGCCAAACGCATTTTCCACAACTCTGCGTGCTCTTGACAGCCTGTAATTAAAGATCCTTTCTTCTACTGTCATGTTACGGAAGGGAAAGGCTTCATCATTGTCAGCAACAATGAACTATTGCATATTTCTGTCTTCTCTAGGAAGTGGCTCAGGATCAGGAAAGCCAATGGTCTTGTTCTGCAGGACTTCTTTCAGATCACACTCGTTGTATATTTGTGCGTCAGAAGCTGCTCCATCTGGCCCAACATCAAGCCAAATAAATGTATAGTCCGCATTTACAAGGGCCATCAGGACTATGGAGAAGAAGTCCTCGTAGTTATGGTAGGTAGATCCAGTATTCGGTGGGCACTTGCACGCAACGTGCTTTCCGTCCAATGCACCGCACACATTGTGGGAAGTTCCATCTGCGGAGACATTCATTTGCGATTTCTTTCCACTCCGCTGGGGTAGTGGGGCAGGCGATTACCTCTGCAGCGTACTCATCAATGATAGCTTGGCAGACTTCAGTGTCAAACATTGACATAGTGTTACTGGGAACCCTGAAGTCCCACTTTATGCTGCTGTAACTGTCGCCGGATGGCAGATGCCTCATGGAAGAGGCAAACTTCAGTCCTGGATCAAGGGCTTGCCTCCACCAGGTATCTTGTTTGGTGATGCGGGGTGTGATCCGAGCCAGGACTTCATCGTATAGTTCCATGGGCAGTCTCATGTAGTTGATGAAAGCTTCTGGATCTTTTTCTCTTAGCTCCCTCATTAATGTGTCATACTGGCCGAGCTGCTCCCTTCTGTATATCCAGGGCTTGACCAAGTATCTTCTATTTCTACAGGGTCGCAGTGCCCTTCTGTTCAAACAGTAATTGGCAAACAGAAGGTCTTCTTCCTCTTCTTCCATTTCCATGAGAGCAACCTGCTGCAGAAGTCTCCGTCTACGAGCAGCATTCATGGTGGACCGGTCAAAGTACTGTCAATGAATAACACACACACACACACACACAAACACATGTTATATATATACTCCATACGTAAGCAGCTCAGCCGAATCTGTAAATTCACGTATCTGGAATCCTACAACTGTCGCCATATTCGGGATGATCGGGACATTGCCGGAACGCAATTCTATCACAGTCTGCTGTACCGCATTGCACACGCCTTTGTCTGGACTCAGTCGTAACGTGTTCTGTAATTGTCGTGACTCTGGCGTGGGTATTATTGCCGAATTTCGTATTAATTACTGAACTGTCCCGGAACGGATTCGGCAAAGACGGTTCGCATTCGGCAAGATCTGGACGCAATCTGGACTCAATCGACAAGAAACGATAATGCAAAATTTCTCCAGATCATGCCCGTTCCACCGGACACTGACCAGACAACACAGGACATCGTTACGATTTTGATCCGATACAGCAGAATCTGTCACGACATAGTCACGATTGTAATCCGACTAGTCACGAATGTAATCCGACTAGACAAAATCTCCTGAGTTTCCCGAATGTTACGGGACGCACCTAATTGTCGGTAGTGCTTGGTCGATCTCTCTGGACCAGTCCCGATCCGTAGGACTCTGTTACGAACATATACGACTGCGTTCAGACAATGATAGGACATTCTAGATCAATGAGGATAGTAATCCGACTGTTTTGCTTTTCGTGTCGTAGCGCTGTCTGATCTCAAACAGGAGCCGTAATCGGCACTGTGTGAACGCCGGATTAAGCTGCGGTCTCACTTACTCCCGGCAGAGCCCTGGACCATCCCGGTAAGTTACCGGGATGATCCGGGGTGAAATTATTGTTGCAGTCACACTTACCCCGGCAGCACTACGGTAATTCCCAACTTACCACCCGGGATGCGCTCCGAACCATCAAGGCAGAGCCCAGGCGGAGCTACGGTTCGTGCTGGTGCTTCCCAGCTCGTTCTCGGATGACGTCGGAAGAGCACCGGTTGACCCAGGCAGAGCTCCGGTCGATCTAGGCAGAGCCCAAGACGATCCAGGCAGAGCCCCGGTGGAATGAAAACGGGCGCAAATGATTACATTGATACATAAATTTTATTTAATATAATATCTATTGTTCCAGAATAGTAATTCATGATGATTTTCTTAAAAATCTTTATACAAGACTGGATAGAAGAGAAATTGGGAAGGGTTTTAAATACAAACAAGTGCAATCATCGTAGATTGTCGTAATTCTTTTGAAATGAACCGGGCTTTGCCGGGGCTCTACCAGGATCAACCGTTGCTCCATAGTCATTTTTCCGGAGCTCTACCGGCTAAAACATGCCCCGGATCATCCCGGTTTGTGCCGACAGAGCTACGGTGTTTCCCCGGTGTAACCCCGGTCGTTCCCGGCAGAGCTAAGGATGAAGCCGGCAAAGTTATACTTCCCGGACCACCCCGGTGATATTAAATATTTTGTTCCATCCAGGGTCGAATGCCGAATGTTCCCGGATCATCCCGGACGTTGCCGGCAGAGTTACGGATGTACCCCAGTTGTTCCCGGTCGTTCCCGGATCACCGCGGACGTCTACCAGGGCTCTGCCGGGATGTTAGTGAGACTGTAGCTTTAGTTCACTACATACTACATAATTATAGACACTTAAACGACGCGGTTCGTTGCTATGAAAAAGGGGCGTCCGTGGCCGAGTAGTTAATGTCGTTGACTTCAAACCACTTTCCGCTCACCGCTGTTGATTCGAATCCCGACTCTTTCATGCGAGGAAGCTATCCAGCTAGCTTACGGACGTCGGTGGTTCTAATGAAATTTAAAATAATGCACGGAAGGGCACCACCAGTTAAGCTGGAACCACGCCATATGACCTACACTGTGTTGGTGTGACGTTAGACCCAATTAAAACAAACAAACAAAACAGCTATGAAACATCGACCGGAAGTAGTCTGCGCACGTGCAAACAGCATAAAATATGATAAACAAGATCGACAAGGAAAGCCGGCGTTCAATGAACGCAGCCCCCACCCGACCCAGTAACAAGCGTCAGTGGCAAGGAGCCCAGGAGGACCCCAATCAAAAATAGGACACGGCACAAGACAGAGCACGGGCAGGCAAACCACTACATAAGAATAAATAATTGGTAACTGATAAGGAACTAAAAGAAAACAAATAAATGATTGAACATTAGGCCCATAAAGTCAAAAGGCACAGGGGGAGGGGACATGAGACTCGGGAAGGGGGGGATAAGTAAAATAAATAAAAACTAGGGGCAAAAGGGAAGATACTGACCGTAGACGAGAAATTACAAGAGACATAAAAGTGTCACCATAACAGTATAAAACAACATAGACATACATCTGAGGAACATAGAGGGGCGCCGCCTTGGAACGGTCAGCAGCATAAATACTGCTGGGGAGTTTAAACCGGTTAATGGTGCACCAAACCTCGCTCTTAGCCCCACCATGTTCCTATAAACAAGACAGTGTAAATAAAATGAATCCCCGCCAAGTGAAATTCTAACAGTTGTTATGGTTACAAAAGGTTAAATAAGTAAAACACCAAAATGATCATGTAGAACCATATAAAAGTAAGCCCAATGACCATAACAAAAGTACTCAATGTCCTTAAGGAAGACAGAGCAACAGGAAAATCACCTACAAGGGCCCGACGAAGCAAGACAGAAGACAAACATTAAGGCAATTCAGTCCCAAAGGGCTTTAAGATCTGTCCATCATAGAGTCTCCCACTTGGTCCGTCAGATGTAATCAAAAGAGGAAAGCGTAGTGTCCAACTGTAAATGGGTTGAACACTAAGCACTAACACTGAACACTAAGACAAAAAATGCATCGCCGAACATAGAAATGAAATTAAAGTTCATAGACAGTTCCGAGTCAGTTTAAGGTAAAAGTTGAAAATTATATAAAAATAGCTTTAAAAAACACAAAAGATGTCCTTATAGTTGTGGTGCCTAGATAGCCATAAAAAAAGCATGGGCAAGATGATTATTTTAGAATTCCACTTAAAAAGAGGTTCAACTTAATTGTTGTTGAAATAGTTCATATAAAAACTATGGAAATTTTATAATATATAAATTCGAGGTTAATAATCATTCTGAAAAAAAAGTCAGAACATGTGACATAGCAATTCATGTTTTAAGTATTTACCGCTTAAATGCATCCAAGAACTACTGTTTTATGGGTGACATAACTTGAAACCACGTCTATTTTAGCCTTTAAGTATGGCAAAATGTAGTCTTAGTCAATAGGTAGAACGTTGAACTGTGAATCGGGCAACCCGGGTTCGATTCCCAGACGGCGCAGGTCACTTTATTTGTAATTGATCACGATATCCTTTCTACGGTCATTCGCTTTGTACCTCTGCTCTGGCATGTATAAAAGTTTCAGTTCCTTGCGAAAGTGTAGGCAACTAGTATTGGTAAACTGCTTGACAGCCTGCCCGGGAACGATGCGGTGGTTGAACTGTGCTCTGATGAATTCAATGTGGCTTACTGTTGTGATCCGGAGTAAAAACTACCAATAACAACACCACCAAAATGCAGTCTCTCGTTATTGTGTTTTTGTCTAACGCAGAATGCGCATGCGCGAAATGAAACATCCGTTATTATGGAAAATTGTATTGTAAAAAGGTCTTTAGTTGTCCGTTATCAGTTTTGCCGAGTTACTTGAATAAGATGAATAAATATTTCATCACTTAAAGATCTGGAAAGAATACATATTTATTACTATTTTATGTGTATGACCGTATATAGGCATGTTTGGCATTAATATTTTGATCACTGATCAATGTTTAAGAATAGCCTGTCTATTTTTGATCAATTTTTTGCAACTGAGGGGCATTCTTATCACGCGTCAATGGGTCACAAAATAGAAGTAGAATTAGTAGTAATAGTATTAAATCCGAAAAACTTTAGAATATACACGCAGCAAATTTCACATTAATGTTTGATAAACCACTTCATGAAGGAAAAACAAGATAAAAAATAAAATAAATAATATTTGAGTCCTGAGTCAATCTCAGTTTGCGTTTTACGGATAGTTAAAAATTGTCCAGTTGTCGGCTTTCTATAATTATACACAAAATGTTTGTTACTGTAGTTGGCTCGCACACACTTTAAGCCAGGTAAGAAGATGGATAGTGTCACCGTAAGACCGACATACCGTTGGAACCCTGTAAAGTATTGATGAGTCTACGGAAGGTTACTGCAATTTTCAATAATATTCGTAATGAACAGTTGATTACCTTTAAATAGAAAATAAAATCGGAGTTGCATGGACTGACAAGTACTGACAAAGTGTCTCTAATTTAAAGAGCTAATGTTCGTACTATGCATAAATATTAGCAAGTAAACAAATATATTGTACCCAGAGATGATTATTAATGTACGTCGTATCAGTTGTTTTTGATTGTCAAATCGAGGTATATGATATTTGCAATTGTTCTATACCGCTGTCGGTCTGTTTTTCATTACTGAGTGTTCGTCTGTTACTGAGTGTTCGTCTGGAATTTTTCAAAATTATTCGTTTAGTTATATTTCATTCCAATTTACGATGCTTTGCTATATTATCTACATTATAATTATGTATTGTTCAATGCATGTTACATAAAGGGAAAGCAAAACGAAAAGAATCATTAGCATTATAAAGTATTTGATATAATTTTTGTGACACTACATTTGAAGTTTTGACCACTGTTGCAACACTATATTATTTAGAGATCTTTGGCACTGTTTATACTTTATATTTACTTCACAATTTGTATTTTCATCCACTGCAGTTTATCAGTTTATATGTCATTTGACATGCATTCTAGCAAAGGTTTGTTATTTTAGATATATGTAGGTTGTTCAACAGCTTTACCAAATTGTGTGCGACGAAATGCAGTGAAAGACAATAAATGTAAAAATAGATAAATAAGTAAATAAATAAATGAAAAAAATAAATAAAGTAAAGTTAAAAATAAACTGTACACGTATAATCGGTGTGCCCTATATTTTATAAGTTACTATATTGAGTGATCTCCCTTTATCCGTGCGATTTTATTTTGTGTGTACATACGAAGCAATGGAAGTACTTTTAAATATTCTGTCGTGCCAGTCTCCTGCATATGACTAAATAACACTAAACAATATAATGCAATGCTATTTAAGAAAATCAAAAAAAAAAAAAAAAACATTCAAAACTATAAACATAATAATTGTTTTCTTGTTGTCTTTATTTCATTTTTTTTAAATATTTTGTATTCTATATGAAATGTTATTAAAGTCATCGTGGCTTTTCTTAAAAATACTGTTTGTTTCAGACACTCGCAATTTTTTTATCTGGCCAGAATATAACCCATCCACGGACGTTACGTTCCTTGATCAGTACAGTGGCGTGTCATGACGGTGTGAGGGTCAGACTGTTGCAGTTGAATAACATCTATCGGACCTAACTCTTCAAAAGAAATAGTTCCACGTGTGAGAACTTGATAAAATAGCAAATCTTTTAATAAATTATCTTGCATGATGACTAAACTGTGCTCTGGTGAATTCAAGGTGGCTTACTGCCGTGATCCGGAGGATAAACTATCTGCACCAACACCATACAAAATGCTTCCATCAGTATTTTAGATACCTTAGCTATGATAGCTAGTTCTTTATTGTTGATGGTGATGTTGTTGAGTTTTGAATAACGCCAGAACTTTCATATGGCAATTTTGCAGCTGTTATGGTGGATGAGGACCCCGGGTGCCTCTATATGATGATGGATGAGGACCTCGGGTGTCTCAATATGATGGTGGATGAGGACCTCGGTGCCTCTATATGTTTTGGTGGATGAGGACCTCGGGTATGGTGGATGAGGACCTCGGGTGCCTCTATATGATGGGGGATGAGGACCTCGGGTGCCTCTATATGATGGGGGATGAGGACCTCGGGTGCTTCTATATGATGGTGGATGAGGACCTCGGGTGACTCTATATGTTATAGTGGATGAGGACCTCGGGTGCCTCTATATGAATCATCTCAGACACGAGATGGCACCACAGTAGAACCGCCGACCTTTCTCTAGTGGTTCAAGTGTTTGTCATTGTTTATTTGACTATGTATGATTTAGTGAAAGAAATTGACGATATAGTTAAAATATTCATCATTAATGAATGTCAGATATAATGTTGAACGGCATAAGTATATTGTCAGATATAGGCTGAACCGATGATGTCAGATATTGGCGAAATGATATAAATCTAGCGGTGTTGTCAGATATAGGCTGAACGGTATAAATCTAGCGGTGTTGTCAGATATAGGCTGAACGGTATAAATCTAGCGGTGTTGTCAGATATAGGCTGAACGATATAAATCTAGCGGTGTTGTCAGATATAGGCTGAACGGTATAAATCTAGCGGTGTTGTCAGGTATAGGCTAAACGGTATAAATCTAGCGGTGTTGTCAGATATAGGCTGAACGATATAAATCTAGCGGTGTTGTCAGATATAGGCTGAACGGTATAAATCTAGCGGTGTTGTCAGGTATAGGCTGAACGGTATAAATCTAGCGGTGTTGTCAGATATAGGCTGAACGATATAAATCTAGCGGTGTTGTCAGATATAGGCTGAACGGTATAAATCTAGCGGTGTTGTCAGATATAGGCTGAACGGTATAAATCTAGCGGTGTTGTCAGATATATGACTTATGTATAAATCTAGCGGTGTTGTCAGATATAATATGAACGGTATAAATCTAGCGGTGTTGTCAGATATAGGCTGAACGGTATAAATCTAGCGGTGTTGTCAGATATATGACTTATGTATAAATCTAGCGGTGTTGTCAGATATAATATGAACGGTATAAATCTAGCGGTGGTGTCAGATATAGATTGTTGTCAGTTATAGACTGACCGGTATAAATCTAGCTGTGTTGTCAGATATATGTTGAATGGTATAAATCCAGCGGTGTTATTCTAAATGTTTTATTGTTTCAAAGTTGTAATTGATTTAAATAAATGTTAACACAGTTGTGTGAAGAAAATCCATCTTCGATGAAATCTCAGAACCCATTCAGATTCGTAGGATATAGCACTGTCCATGTATTTATAAGAAACGAGCCGCTTTTATGTATCTGTGGAGAATTGTTCTCAAATAAAATGCGAGAGTCATTTTTGTTATTTTGCTTTCGTCTTGAATAGTACATATTTCTCAGCATACACTTACAAGATTAAAAAAGCTTACTTCCTTCTCTTTAAAATATTATTATGTTCAATGATAATAAAAGCAAATAACAAATCGTAAGTCTTTTATTCTTTTATTGCCGCTTTTCGTGAACAAAAAGCATAATATGAACACAGATTTCAGTTTAATATCAACAATATAGAGTCTAAATAAATATACCCCACAAAGTTCCTCCTCTTACACCACGTAATGATAGTGACCTCAATGATTTGCAAATTAACACAAATGATACAAAATACTGAAAATATTCTGAAGAAAAATGTTTGAATTTAAAGAAATCCTCAGAAAACATCTGCCATGAGTTTATATTTTAAGTACATTTATATGCAGGGGTATCTATTAAGTGGGTATTACAGATTCTGGCTTGAAAATTAAATCATATCACTAAGTATTTTCAGGATTTTGTCTTTTTTTTAGTTATATTTCCTTTTCAAATATAAGTTTGACCCAGGCTTGTGTTGAATGATAATTTACTCAGATTTTTCAACCCCAACACTGTTTTTGAACCTTACGATATTTTATCTGTCCTTAATTTATAAAGCAAATTTACTCTTATACATTGTTTTTTACTTAAAATATATTATTATGTATCATAGTTCAAAACCTTTCCGACTTCCTTATGTATTTTATATAATCAAAGGGAGATAACTACAGATTAAGAACATAAATAGCACTAAAGTGTGTGTAAAATTAAACATACATCATCAAACTTGCCTATTACAACAATAATTGACAAAAAAACATTATAGCATGATTGTTCTAATAAAACAAACTAGTTATTCCAAACTGGCAAAAAGCCCTACGAGTCCAACTGAGGTATATAGCTTTAAAGTTTCTCTAATACTGAACAAAAAAATAATAATTCAACAAGAAATTAAATATTCAAATAAACAGAGATGATAAATTTAACAGGAAATGGTACAATATTTACTGCCAGTATCGGTGTTTACAGTATGTGATACAACTTAACAGGAATGTGAAACGAACGAATTATAATTGCCCTACCTGAACATTTAAGCAATGATTTTGCATATCCCGGAAACATATATTGAATAACAAGAATGATTTCTAATGTTGTAAAACGTACAGGAGTCAGTGACCTATCAATAATATAAAGATTTAATATTTTTTGGGGGAAATTCCTAGAACGCTCCATAGTCACAAGAAAGCAACGTATATAACATTTCTGTATATCCGTATAACAACGAATAACGTATATTACACAGAAATGTCCTAGAAAATGCCGACCCTGGTTTTCTTAAACAGTCTGTTAAATTGTTAATATGCAATAAAGTTGTCGATGTTTTAGAAAAAGAAAGAATTTTAAGCGACTACAATTGCCATAACAAATAAAAATGAAGATTCGATTTAATGAGAATCATCTTATATAATAAGAATGATGATTATTTGAACAACATGTATACTTTCTGTATAATCCAGTTTAATAAATCAGGTATATATATTATTATTTTCTGTTTCATTCCGGTACAGGCAGTTAACAGTTTAACTATATATAGCACAAGTTTCGTATCTTATAATGATGTAAACTTTTCTTGGATTTCTGATTCTATCTTGCATAATATGTTATTGCATAAAATTCAAATGTCTAAAAATGCATATACATATGATTATTGCATTATTACATGATGATAAACCCCACCCGCCATATACAAAATATAAATATATATATGTACATTAAAAATTATTTTCTCTTATGTTTAGAGTTAGTAGCACATAATGGTTACAGTAACAACGGCATTTATTCCCGTCTCTTCTGTGACGGAAACACACAAAATATAATTCCAAAAATGCCACTTAAATATAAAAAGCTGAGCCTTAAAACTTTGTCATTGGTCACTCTGTCTTTAATTACTGACCACTTTGTTCTATTATCTGACCACATTGTCCGTATTTACAATATATTCCTGATCTATGAATTCACACAAGAGTTTCTTGTTCATATCCTTCCACTGGCTTGTCAGCCGCCATATCGTCCCACTGCCGCCATCTATTTTTCTGCCATTCATTTTCTACTTCCGGTGTACCCCGATTAAAGTTTAAAGGTCTCTGAATTGATGACGTCACTCGTGGAGAGCTCGACCCAGCCCGACCTCCACCGTAATTTGAACTATTAAAACTTTCTGAACGTGACGGTGGATTCGATGAATTTGATCTACATGGTTCTGCAGAATGAAGTCTCATATAACTAGGTGGGGGAATGGATAATGTTTTCGGTGTACAATACAGTTCAGAATGAGGTCGTTCAATATGAATAGAATGCGGCCTCGAAGATAGATCTGGACTAGAATTGTCACGTGTCATTTTATTGCGCGTAGTTCGTGAAACTTGTGGTGTTTTATTCACTTCCGGTGGGCTGGGAGAGTTTTCAATCACAAGATGGAACTTCGGGCGTTCCATGGGATTATTTACGTCACTTTTGCGTCTCTGGTGTACTTTCTCCTCTTCCGGGGGAGAATAAAAGAATTTCCGCCTAGCAACAGGTGTAAGAATTTCGGCACTTCTGGCAACCCGTAATGTCGGGGTAGATTGTAGTCCACATGGTTCTTTTATATGTAAGTTATTTTCACTGACTGGCGAATGTGGCAAGGAGGCGTCACTGTCATCAAAGAGACTGCTAGAAGTGTCTGGGTCTGGTTCGATCCTGAAATATACAATATAATGTGGTTACTACTCAAAACTGAATTCCTTGTACATTATGTACAATTAATGTAAAATGTACAATTGATTTCACTTAATTTATCATTATGATGACATTCCAATTTGTAAAAGCCGCTACGCTTCGTGTAAATCATAAGAAAATCCGACATTAAATAAATCAGATTATAAGTTCATAAAACAGGAACTAACAATTTTGTTCAAAACAGTAAAATTTAGTTACATTGAAGATCAAAATAAACAAACAAAATCAAATGCACATACCCATTATCACTAGAAATTCTTTTGAGTATTTGTTCTGTGGTATCCGGATCGGTTTCCAGTAGCAACTTTAATATCTCATCGTGTAAGCTAGCTGGAATCTGAAATATTGAGAAAAAAAAACAACAATTATTACCTCCCTTTCACCAGAGCGCACATCATATCAACATGGCTGATAAAGCAAATTTACCGTTTTCATTTTTTTTCATTCATCAATGGCCAAATAAGAAACGTTTTCTTGAATCCTCTTTTTAATCAGATAAGCATAAGTGTTGATTTTATGAACTATGTATATTATTCAGAACAATAGTATATCAACTATAGTGCGTAGAGAATAAATTTGTAAATACAGACTCGACAATTTGCAATAAAAGGCCAACGTCATATGTCTAATACCTGAAAAAGTTGTTGATGTTTATCAACCATTGCTTGTACAACCTCTATCACTTCCTTTCTCTCCTCTAATCTTTCCACACTTTCAACACTAAACTCCTTCTCAGTCGACTTGGACTTGTGTAGAATGTTAGGGCCAAACAATGTTGCCAAATTGTGAGAATCCATCTTGTTACCTGGCAACTGAAAAAAATATATATGTGTGTGTAATAGTTTATATATAGCACAGTTTGAAAAACCCGAACAGCTGCTGGGTTGAACAATGGTAGTTGTGTTTCATGAATAATACTGGCATTTCATGAAATATTACTACAGCAACCTTATGGAAAATAGACGCGCCAGCCTGTGACAAGATATAATTGTCACTAAAGCGCGTGGTCATTTCAAGGTCAGGGTAATATGAAAAATACTAAAAAGTTAACTTGTTGTTGTGTCTATGGATGCGTGTTTGGTGGTCCAGTGACTAATGGGCTATTTTAATGCAATAAAAATGTAATAATGTTCCGTCCATAGTGTGGTCAACGACCCATTAATGTTCTGTTCAACTTAAACTGCGATGCTTCACGACATGCTAATTTTAAAGCTGGGTTGATTAGTGCATGATAATGAAGGAAGAACAGTATTTATTTCTCATTTCACTCATGTTTTGGTTTCATAATATTAAAAAATATTTAGTAGTGGATGTTTTGCATTATTCAATTAATGAAGTAAACAAAACAAATAAGCCCTCAACATCTTTTTAACTGAAAGGCACATTATGAATCAGAAACAAATACATGTAATATTTTGCTCTTTAGAAAGTCAAGCATATCTCTGATAACGTATAAATAATGGTAATAGCTATATAGCATGGTAGATGCTCTTCTGAAGAAATCAGCGCTATGTTAAATTATTTGTCATAAAAGTAGCAAAAATGTAAACAAAATAGTATTTTGACTTCCATACAAAACAACTACTAGTTAATCACTATAACTGTACTCATTGCTAAATGCAACAGAAGCAAAGATGAGTTCAGGTAATTGACCAGTGGACTAGAACAGAATACTAAAGCTAAAAATGTTTTTGAGAAATAAAAATAAAAGCATGTCAGAGGTGGGCATCTAACACTTGAGGTATCCACATTCTGAATTATTGAATATAATTATACTACCTGCAACAAATATAACATAATCAGTCGTAGAGAACGGTTAAGATAATATCATACTTTATCTTCCCTTGATAAGAATAGATGACATCGATCGTAAAGTTATACGATATTGAACATTTAAATATTCTTTTACATGATTGAAATTGATTGCATCGTTTCACGACTGGATTTTAAACTGACAATAGAAATCAACATATCATGTAGCCGTGCATTCAATGAAGGCGATTTTGATTTAATGTTGGAGATACTCCAATCTTTTATTGTAATATCATATTTTAAGATAAGTATCTTTATAAACTATGATAAGATATACAACATAATCAAGTGAAGGGCGAATTATGTAGCAGATACCCGCTAGTTGAGGGAGCATTATAATTATACCCAGTAGTTAAGCTCCAATTATGTAACAGATACCCACCAGTGAAACGCGCATTGCTTTATAGGTAAATACCCTTGCACAAATTATGAAGTAAATACAGGACAATTTTATACCCTATATTAAAGTGACAAGATATGCATCTAATATACACATTCATGAAAATGCAAGAACTAGTTGTATATGTAATAGAAGACTACTTGTAGAGAACGTAAATTCCATCAGTTACTAGTTATTATACGTTTATATATACTAATACGTTCAGCATGAACGTGGAAAATGCACCACTAAATGTTAATTGGTTTTCCAGCACTTGTTTCGCATTTAGATATCAGAATATAATGCATTATCCCTATAGATAAAACTACAAATAGTTAATGGAAACATTATTGTGTATGGAATTTTGTGTGATAACTAAGTTATATTACATGTTTCTCAAGTCAAGTCGGCAATAAATCGTGTCACAAAATTTACATCTGCCAGACACTTTATGTTTCCATGCTTGTTTTAGACATTTATTGTCCTGAAAATCTTGCCAGAATTTTACTTACTGTTTGGCCATTCTCATCCAAAACATCGGTGGAATGTTCGGCAACCTTATACAAAAATTGTAACAATGCCCACAAGGTGTCGCGGTTTGCCACCGGAAGTAGTGAAATCAACATCCGGGTTACTTCAACCTGTTTTTCGACGTCATATAAACCTGTAAGAATGAGCAATGAATTAAAAGTTTAACTTGAATGACAGACAGAAAATTTACTCTTTTATATAATACACTTTTTAAGTTCTGTGTTCATCAAAATAAGAAAAGTTTTAACTATTGTCTAAGTCTTTTATATTATAACAGGACGACAAATTTACAAATCTGCCAATTAAGAAATATTATCTCCATACAAAATTTAAAACTGTACTTATTAGATCAAAAGGTAAGTATTAACAAATGGTTTTGATTCTAATTTAGGATGAGATGTTATCTAATTACGTTGTAAAGATTAACATTCCAGTACACAGGCAACATATGAATGGTATTAATGCAGGCATTCCTTGTACACTGGTTCAATAAATAACTGTCTTTCTTTAACAGACATTTACAAAGTGCAAAGTTGACTAAAGTAATTATCTTATAATATTCAGATGATAGTTACTGTACCGAGTGTTCGATTCAATTATACTCGATATAGTATTAGTAATTAGTGTATGACGTCAATCAAACGTAGCTTTAATGGATTTGAATGATAATGATTTTTTATAAAAAGAACTTTAATTTGTATCGCACCTCTAGCTGCAATAAGGGGTGAATATAGATCCCTGGTTAGAAGGGGTTCGGGAAGGTCCCTGAAGTACTCTTTAAGGACGGAGCCTACTTCGTGTGGGTTGTGTGACTCGTTTAGCTTCACATCTCTCCCTGTATCGAACTCGTCCCGTAATTGTTTCGTTCTTTTCTTTGATGACCCGACTCTAAATATACCCAATACCCGTAAACCTGAAACAGTTACAATAAAAATAGCTATGACAAATTGACAGGCAGAACTATATAATTTTGTTTGAAACTTACAACAAGATGTTTCTTGGCAGAATGCCATATTTTATATTTGTAATAAAATATAAAAGTAGTAACATATACTCTTGTCCTCGACGTGCATCTCTTTTATGCTGAGATAAAAACTTATATTTATGTAATAATAAACTATACTTATAAAATAATATGTGTGTTTCTACAGACCAGATAATAGTAATGGCTATCTTACCATAAGTTTCTATATGTTTAAAACACACTCGGACGATGTGCGGGACCTGTGGTGGTCCAGTAGCATATAAAGGGAGGTAATCTTGCCCAAGATTGTCGCTGCGGCTGTTTGATAAAACCAAGGCATCGATAAGACTAGAATTGTTCCGACTGTTCTCGGATTCCGACAGTGAGTCGCTACTAGCATTTCTCTAGAAATTTAAAAATAGTTAATATTGTATGAGAAAACTTGAAAAATGATCACGACTATACAATTCATCATTTTAAACGAAAGTGTGAAAAGAATTTATTCCGAAGTTCATTCACTATTCTATAAAATAATTGGTTTCTAAAACTTTTAATGGCACGTTTCGGATTTATTTGATATATTTTCTAAGAACGCATGTGATGTTTTAAGCAGCTGTAAGAATTTCCTTCATAAATAGTTGATTTATAGAGCAGCTGGGAGTATAAACGCTGCACTAAAGTCTATTACACAATACAGCTTTAATTACATTCATATGTTAATACATTATATATTACTATATCATATGGAAAGTACCTGTATATTTCAAGAAAATAAAACGTATGTAAAATTGTTTAAAGTAATGTCTTAAACAGAAACACACCTTCTGGCTCTCCGAAAATGATGTCCCATTATGAGTTATGTTTTCTAAGGACCCCTGTGACGAACTGCTAGATTTTCGAGGTCCTTGTCGTGTCAAAATGACGTCAGAACCTTTACGTTCCTTTAAAGCTGAGCTGTTACGTTTGCGTTGTTCAGCGTCATTTGCGATACATTTTTGCAATGGTATTCCAAACACAAGACCTGATGTCTGGTTATCTGAAATAAAGAATGAGTCTATTGAAAATATTTGTTTGAATTGCTGTTATAAACAATACAAAATGCTTTTTCATTTTGTACTTGGTAATTTCCCAAAACAAAAAACAAAAATGATAATACTGCAATGGCTTATCTGATAGGTAAATAACCAATGGTATCATCAAAAACAAAAACTAACCATTTAATTTCAAGCGAAACACTTGTACAATGCAACTTGGAAGAATTCTCTCTTAGAATTGCAAACAAATTTAACTAATGATATGAATTAAATGCAACAAATTAATGAAGAGCAAATATTTCAGAGAGAAATGACTGGTGAAGTTTATTTGCTATATCAATATTATTTCTGAATTGCCAAAGCTTATTCTCTCAAGAGACCGTTCAATAACTATCTTATTTAATTGCTCGTTAGATATTTTCATTTAGAATATAGCAGAGTGATTGGATTTCTATATACATTATTTAAGTACAAACCTTTCTCCCTATCGGACAGACTATGAATGAACCCACTTAGGTTGGCAGACTTACTCCGCTTGATTGACAATAAATGCTTCTTTCTTCTGCCAGATTCTCGTTGTTCTGTAAAATATAAACATTGAAAACATTAAATCGTGACTCAGAATATTAATGTATCAAGAACAATGGTCAGTCAAAGGTCTGAATCAAATAATTGTCAATTGCTAATATAGTAAAAATTGGCAGATCTACTAAAGCGATATTTTTGGGGAAGAAACCATATGACGGCTCGACTATTGAGCTATTATATCAGACCATTCCTTCATATAAACATAAAGGCATACCAAAAACTATTTTAGAAATTAACTTACATGGATCTACGTGTGAAAGTTTAAAACATAATCAGTTTATTCACACCGTATTTATTGTCTCAAAGCATTTGAACAGATGAGTGGCCGAAAATAAGAGAAATTATTCCAATTGCTCAAGTATTTTAATCCAGTAAGTTATAGTTAATTCCATAGTTAAGCTTCATTTAATTCTCGGTTAGTCTTAATTATGTCATAACTAGTATTGTGTAATGATAACACAACCACTTTGAAGTCATGCCCATTGATTGATCTTCTTTGTTTAATCTAAAGGCTTCATCTTGGCACATTTGATAATGAGATGTTATTAGACGCTTGATTTATACCCCACTTTATCTGACCAAAGAGGATTTCCATATCGTTTACTTAACTTTTATCTTAATAATATATTCTCACAGTAAACAACAAACCACAAACATTTGCTAAAGTCCTTTTGGAATTTTCAGTTAATGGTGCATATCATGATGAAGGGGACTTGCTTACTGTATCTTTATGAGCAAAGAAAACAAAACACTCGTAATTAACAACATAGAGAGAGAGGGTTGTGCGCCAGGCAATCACAATATTACCTTTTTGCATCAAAATCACTTTCTGAAATTACAGTTATAACCCTTTCTTTTACAAAATTATTTGCAAAAACCTTTCTCCACTCATTTAATGGAGGCAATTAGTTGGAACAAATGGAGAAAGCAGATCCCGCGAAGAAGAAAAAAACATAGATTCGTAATGCGTTTTCCACCGAGTTGAACTATTAGGACTTTTTTCTTTTCTTATGGAAGGGATAATGGTCTAATAACGAAATTCAGGGACAATCTAAAAGTGCAAACCGTGAAACAAGATTTCCTTTGTTTTTCTAGATTACAATTGAATGAAAGAACCACTGCCAATAGGTCAGTGTTATATATCATCCCTATAAATGACCATTTCTATATATAGCACACCCAACACTATAAAGTAAATATTATAACAAAGTATAAAAAACACGGCGCCAATTTAATTTGTTCACGGTCACTGGAAATCGAAGCCATTGGACTACGAAAAGAACAAGATATCCGTTTAACAAATTATGTTATCAGGTAAAGTGTATACATTTAATTGCCTAAACTGTCAGCAAAGTAAAACTAAAACTTGCATGATCATATACAGATAACTAAATTCATATATCCACCATTAATAGCGTATTTATCTTGATAAAATATATCCTACACGACAAGTTGCTAATCCTTCAAATCGCAGTCAAGATAACTGGAATACCTGTTTTGTTCTAGCGAAGTTTTTTTTTATAAATGTTGAATATGTCTTAAAGTATGTCTTGAATTCTCCATGTGTCCTCCTTTGATCCTACTTTATAAGGCGTATTAACTTGTCAAACTTGCACAAACGAGAGATTTGCTGATGTTAAACCTTCTTTGAGTCAAATATGACATTTTAGAATGCATCGACGATTGTTTTTATGACATGCAAATAAAATGATAACCAACAGACAAGTGACACTTGTACGTTATAAAACTACAAGATGTATGTCAGTAAAACAATTGAACTGGCGAATTAAACTATTTATAAATTATTCATAGAACTTTAGATAGATTAAGTGCAAGCCCTTCAGACACCCGCATTCATGAGGCTGACACGATCAGAGGAACGGGGACGCTTTCAAAATAATTGTATCAAACAATCAGTATATATGTATATACATTCAATATCATTAGAAATGACATGGTTTGTGTATATAGAACACTTTGAAGGATTTTTCATCAAACATATGAGCACATACATGTATATGTGATTGAATCACATGTTATACACCCTTAAAGTAAATGGGTGTAATCATAGCTTTTAGTTTCTCTTATCTTAATCAAGATCTCAGGTTTTCTTGCAATTTATGATAGACAGCGATATATCGTAATTTTATAAAGGCTTGAATGTATTTACATGTTCCTACCATGGATTTTCTTCATATTTACATGTATAATAACGCAAGGGCAGATAAGTATGCATCAGGTTCATTCCTATCAAACTTTTCATGAGTTATCCTCCCATGAAAGTGAAGCGATCTTCGTAACAACCAGTAACTAGATAATCAATGAAAGAAAATGGAGAAAAATATCTTTTATGAAAATAAAAATATTAATTAAATTTTCGCATTCATGATATAAAATTTACCGGAATATGAAAACTGTAACAAAAGAAGACAAGGCTGATAATAAGATTGTTTTGATATTCTTAAAAAATAAATCAACTTACTTTCTGACACCTTGTGCAGCATATTACGACTAGAGATAAAAAGTTAATGTCATTCTAAAGTATATGTCAATGTGAACACGTTATAAACTGTATTTAAAACATAAAAGAGATTTCGTACTGATAAATCAGAAATGTGTTATTAAGTTTTCTCTCCCATTTATATTACAGTATTAAAGTTAAGATAATTGAATATAAAATGTAAATGTAGCGTTGACAAATTTCTCCAAATCGTCAGTTAGCACGGTAGATTTAATGGCCGCTCGCGTATCAACTTTCTACCTGACTTTCTCACATAAACGACTTTTATATGTGGGAAAATAAATAAAATATGGACATTTTTCTGCTTGACATACGATGATCTATATCATTATAAATCATATAATATCATCATCTCCGGGGCCTACTCATTCCCCATCTAAATGCCTGCCTAATGAAGCAGTCGCCGAGTTGACAACGCGTATATGTAGATGACAGTGATATTTAATGTATTCGCCGAATTTAAACTATGCCTAACGGTATCCTTAACCTTTACGTTTTTGATGTCATTAATAAAACAGTCAGATAGTTAAATATCCTCATTAAGATGTATCTTCAACTAGTCATCTAACATCTAATGAAGAAATGATGACACACTTCTTACAAACAATCACTTTACCACCACACTGGATGGAACGTTCAGATTAGTTAGACACTTTGTTAGATAGTGAAGGTAAGATATGCAAACCAAACTTAATGAATTTCATCGGACTGAGAATATTTTTGACAAGATAATCCATAACTTTTTATTAAAATGATTGTTTTCTTATATGACAGGAAGAACGCGTATGACATGTTGAAAAGATATGACTGTCAAATATAGTGTTATACATGACTATACGCCCAGAGTTTCCTCTATTCGTTTTTTAAATGAAATTATAGTTTTTATTTCGTTAAATGTATACTAGTAAACTGTAAGTTTCTTTCTTCTGATTAACTTGCATGTTGACCTAATTGATTCTCTATACTAATGCATGTATGACAGGAATGCAGTTATAATGATAATATAAAGAATTCTACATTATGTTCACTCCATATGGAGCCCGTCATCACCTGTAGTTGTATCTGAAGCTAAACATGGTGGGCGTAAATACAACGGCGTCCATGTAACTGTTAAATCAATGTTTATTTGTAATATTAGAGTAATTTGACCATTTACATATCCACGAGATCTTAATTGACACCTAAGGGGACCAATATTTTGTCCGAAAATTGAGATATATTGAAACAATAGCTTGGGGGACATAGCAATGGTGACTGTTTCATCCCTACACTATGAAGGACTGGCAAGAAAGGAGGGGTAAGTTCGTGGGTAAATATGCCCATGCGTCATGCCGATGTTTCTTTAATACAAAATGAAAGTACGTAATACCTAACAAAAATGCAAAGTTATATTAGTAAAAGAAATGTATTTTACACTGTGTCTGTGGAACTATTATAGTTTTATACCACATTTATCACCAACCGACTTGAAACATGTGTATCGAGCGAAATCACGTTTCACAAAGATTACATGGTGTATAATTTATTTATTGCGAGCGTTTATCCTCTTTACCATGTTAAAACTGTTACCATTTGAAATATGAAAGTTCATAAATTATTCGAATGCAGAAATTCCATCCGTGAAAATGTTGAATAATTGATAAGTTAGGAAAGCTCTGAGGATACATGATATACCCCTAAAGCTAAATAGTGTTGATATTTGTTGCAAAATTATTTCCTCGCAGAATTTAAATGGTTTCATTTCGAACTTTTGTTCATTAGAAAGCGTTTTATATTTATACAAGACAGAAAATCATTGTTCGACTTTGCGGTCAAAGTAAATATTACAGGCACTCCTCATTCCTAATTCATGTGAAGTGTTCCATTATTGATTGATTACCTATAAAAATTATTTGTTTTCTCTAAGAATTCACATACTTTGGATTAATGAAATATTTTCGCAGATAATTTCGCATGAAGATCGTAAATAACCGTGATGTCTACACACGATTTTAACTACATTGAAAGCACTACATTGGGAATATAACTATAGGCAGTTATTTATTATAAACAATATAATTTCTTGAATACGAGAGTTCAAATCAACAAAGAGCATTAATTAAAAGAAATTATGGAAATAGTTGCCCGATCATTTTTTTAACGTTGATTCTTTTTTAATTTTTACAAAGTGAATGAAAAGCTCGCAAAGCAAATATTTTACACAGGCTTTCATTAAAGGTAATCACAAAGTCACAAATATAGGGAAAATGCATTGATCGTTAGAAGTACAAACATGTATATAGAAATTAACGCTGTATTTAACAAAACGGACACCAGTTTAATTTAAATGTAATTGTATGATTTCATGCTAAACTTCAATTAAATGAGTCACAAGTTATAAATCTACATTTTATGGTGTCATGTAACCATAGCAACGCGATGTTAAATGTCCAGTGTCATATAACGCTTGAATGTACACTATGGGTCAGTGTCATTAATGATCAGAAAGGTGGGTGTAAAGTTAATGAGGCGATCCCAGGGTCACCAGGGTTTATACAAAGGTAAATGAGAAAATGTATTTTTCCATGAATGTTTCACGTTGACTTTACCAACCTGTATATAGGGTATAATTGTTGCTAATGTTGTGAAACTATTCATTTGAGCTCGATTGTAAATTAAACAAAACCATTAATTTAATCACTTTTAAGCTTACCATTACCGAGGTTAAAATATGATCATAAAGTAAAACTTGAACCCATGACCCCTTGAATGGGAGGCAAACAACTTTACTGTTTGGTAACCGTTGCCCTTATAGTAGTGTTCAGTCGACGTATTTATCATTGTACCGGGTTTGAATCAAAATACAGTTATCATTTATGTGGAATACACGTTGTAAATGTTACCCATGATTCGTATGTTAGAAATATGCAGACTTTACACATTCCTTAAATTTAATTCTGCAACTTGTGAATGTATCATGAAAGCAAGCAACATGTGATATAGCTAACGTGTATAAGATTTTTGACATTGCCAGTGAGTTCAAGGCTCTGTTTACATCAGCATTCCATCATTAACATCCGTGCCATAAGGCCATACATATCACTTTTAAGTGATATTCATCTAAGAGTCATTAATGTCACTTGTAATCTAAGTTTTGACATTCAAGAGGAAACTATACTACATCAGTATTTACCTATTGTATGTATATATAATTATATGTAAGCAGAGTTTAGACCTAAACCTAGCACTTATACAACAGTATTTGCAATGCAATGCCGTTATTTAACGTTTGGACATTAATTAAAACAAGTTCGCAATAAAACTGAACTTGGGCTGTGAGCTCAGAAAATGTAAAAAAGTGGTCTCTACACTAAATAGATGGATGTTTGTTGTCCATCATTTCGTCACCTTATCACATGAACACCGTGTCTAATAGACAACTTAAAACGTCCAGCGTTCAATCTTAGGTCATGGGCTCGTTGTATGTGTTTCATGAATATATATGGGCAAATTAAACTTCCCACTGAAAGTTCACTTGTATTTGAGATGACTCTACCGTATAATATTACCATCAATACGTTTTATTGCTTAAAGTATAGAACCGTTAAAAGTAATGAGGAAATTACTCTACACTAGTAACATATATATCTTTTTAATTGTCAAACAGTAGAACATCTATCCTGAATGTCGACAATGAAATGTATATTTATGGCTGAGAATGTAAATATATCAAGTCCAGATGAAAAATTCGACAAACGCGACAAGCACCCTTTTTTGCTTTCAATTTCATTTATCAAAATGTAATTCGACGTTATACACTTCACTAACAGGTAAACGAGTTCGGTTCCGTTGCCGTTATGGAGGAGTATTTTATGAGAGGATAAAACAGATCTTAATTTCGTGATTTCCATGCATTTATTTCTCTTGATAAAACACACTCTTGGTTTGTATCTTAAACATACAGATGTTGATATCTGGTAAGGCATACCATAAATAAAAATGATAAAACTTCAAACATATCATCTTTCAACTTAAATACCTTTGTCGTGTATAAAACTTCTGTAAAAACGACAAATTGTTCCCAAAATATTTATCTTGTCTAGCAACGTTATTTATAGGTTAAAATCTCTCTTTAAAAAATGAAATACGCAAATTATTATTGACACGTTATCTTCCTATCTCGGTAGTAGTACCTCTTTTATCGTAATTAATATTGTAACATTTATAATGAATCAAATACAGACACACCAGTGTATCTATGCTACCATTTGGAAAGCTGGCATGTAGGGCTTACATATATTACGTATTAAAACAGTGGTCTTCAGCACAGGTTTTACAACATTCCTAGATGCTTGTACTACTTACATTCAGTACAAAATTACGTTTAAATAAAAGACAGAAATGACATGTTTAAGAAGACAACCCTCAAATTGCCCATCATCTTTTTTTTTTAAATTAAATGAAAACTCCTGATAAATTTCCTATGCTTATACACTATCTCTAAATGATTATACAATGAAAATATTTATTACTTTACGTAATGATCAAATGGCTTTAAAATCGTGAGCTCCCAGCGAAAATAAATATGAATGGAATTTTTATGGCATCATACACATGCCTGTTCTAAACCTATAAAAAACATAGGTACAGTCATGTACATTGTATATAGAAGTTACAGAATTATAAACAAGTTACCTTCGCCAATACGTCTTTGTTTATAATTATATATTTTACCTATGACGTTAGGTCTAGCGTATCCAGAATGTCAAGGTTACGAGGGAAAACTTTGCATACAACTGTCGATCTCGAAATAACGGAAATTATATAATCTAGGAAAACAGGTAAACCTTTTAAAAGGTTTTCCCAGTAGAATTGCCTCTGGAATGTTGTAGAGTTTGTATTATTTTTCTTGTATTATTTTTCAGGAATGTGTATACTTCAGTTGTTACGTCTAATGTCTTTTGACAGGAACTACTTTCCATGGAAACAGTTACTACGATAGGACACGGAGACGTCACTTTTGACATCACATTTACATGTAATAATAGATATTTAACTAAAGGGTATTTATCATCTGTGTTATAAACGATTCTAAATTAGTTGCACATAAAACAAATCGGTGTTACATTACTTTAACTTATTGACACATACCTTTTGGTATTACAACAGGACATCCGAGATCTTCTGACTGAAGTTTTTGAAGAACTATTTTCTGCAGCGCAAGCCTCTCTGCCTCCGACAGCTGCAGTAAACTGACAGACCGAAGTACAACCCTCCGTCCGCTTACATTGCACCATGAACAGTTACCCTGCAAAAATACATAAGGAGTTTGAACAACTGTGAACGTATTTTATTAAATTATCATCTATAATCGTGATTCATAACTTTGATAAATGAATTTAAGATGGTTTGACAGTGTTTAAAAAAAACCTCTTAAATAAAAAATCATATTGCACAGGACTTATAAATTGTTATGTTATCAGTTATTGTATATTTTATATCATAAGCTTCTTTTGATCTGTGACGCAATGCCGACCGCTTTACTATTGTTATAATACAAGGACCATATTGTGTTTGTAGAAGATAAAAAAAATCTAAAACACTTCCTTTGTTGTTAAGAAAATGTTTATTTAGTATTATCTTTACACTAACACCGTTGACCCGGAAGGAGTGGTAACAGTGGACACCTTCTTAGTGAAGAGTTACCAAAAACTTGACAACTAGTGTTAACATTATCAGATGTAGACGGCGTGAGCCCGGGGGTCAGATTTTATAGACTTGACCACTTACCAGACATGATTTTAAAGCATTTGAAATTTAAAGGAATTTTATCATAATTAACATCGCTTACCATCATGTGAAGGTACAAACCTACTCTATTTATAAAATAATGACGGCCATTTTTCTTTCACCCATTAATGTCATTAAAATGAGAAATGTTAATAGCTTACAAATAGCGCTTGTCAGTTTTAAAAAAGAATAATTGTCTACATTGACATAATCTTTGTGATAAATAAATCAATCTAAATGTATCATTCATCTAGAAATTAAGACAAGTTAGTACTTATTTGTCAATGTTATTTACTATAAAAAGGACAAAATTTTATTAACAAAATCTGGCAAAGTGGAATATTTTATGGACAAGTTCTCAAAAAATAACATGCCGAGTTAAATAATGTATGTCAGTGATTTCGCTATAAATGTTCCCTGTAGCTGCTGTGACAGAGTGTTTTTGCATGCCAGTCCCGAGTATATAAGAAACATGATATAATAATTTTATAAAAACTGACTCTGAACTGAACGTCAAAGTGTATAGTTAACTGTATCATTTATATAATGTTATATGATCACATGTATTAATATGAAATTAAAAACGAACACTGACAAAAGTTTTAAATATCAGTAAGATTTATGTTTATTATATTTCACAATGGTGTTGAGAGGGGGGGGGGGGGCTCTTTAATAAGGAACCTCTGTTTTATTTCAAGTGTCTGTAAATCTAAAAACGACAATCAAACAATAAAAAGTGATTTAAAGATTTAAACTCTTTCACAATCACGCTGGGTAATGCAGCATTCTACCGTCACAACGTAATAATGGCATAATCAGGACACGTCAG
Organism: Ruditapes philippinarum; assembly: GCF_026571515.1. Taxonomy (NCBI): domain Eukaryota; kingdom Metazoa; phylum Mollusca; class Bivalvia; order Venerida; family Veneridae; genus Ruditapes; species Ruditapes philippinarum. The sequence goes on along the minus strand of NW_026860662.1, from coordinate 256,359 downwards.
TATATTAGTTAAATATATTAACTTACGTAAAATGTGAGGAAAATATCAAAATATGTGTTTTCTGTGAAGGAAACCCTTATATCTTATATCTCAACAGTCATACCTACATATGATACCATACTGACTGACGTACCACCAAACTCTGATTAAAGATATCTCTAAGTTTTTAATATTGTAAATGTTAGAATTCCGGGAGTTTTATATTTGTTAAGATATCTCTGAAGTTGTTAATAGAGTAAATGTTAGATTCCGGTGTGAACTGTTGGTGTGTTTTACATATTTTGTGCACTTCCTGACACCATTTCTACATTACGGCATAGCATTGAACTAATGTGAACAGTGGAAAAGTCAATGCGTTCTTTGATTTCTACATGGTATCATGCATATATTATAAACACATGTTTAATGCATTATAACTAAGAACAAAGATGCCATTCTGTGGTCTGTTAAAAAGCTACATATCGTTTGAATTGATGAGGAAAATATAGATTAGCCAAAAACAGGTAATGAGTCGGTGATTGCATTCCAAAGTATGTAACTTTGTTGCACCGGTCAACCCTCAGACGGTGCGTAATAATCCTCAACCATGATTTTGTGTTTGCACAAACATTTAGCGGTGTATTCTTTAAGGAAATTATTCCGGACGAACTCTCGTTGTGTCATAGTTATATCTCTTGATACACGCTATGTAACCTAACATAATATCGACAGACAGTGTAAACAAACATTCACTAATTTATCCAAAATGGATTAACGTAATATTATACCTTGATTTTGGTCAATGAACTTGGTTTAATGATGTTTTCCACTAGGAACAATTCAAGGTGCCATTCGGTGCAGCACCTAAAAGTTTACCTTACTATTTCACAGTGATACTATCTTAAAGGCAGATATGGTGTATATTGGTACAAGTTTGAACATTTTGATGGTATAGATGATAAGTTAGGGAAGTAATATAAACGATAAAATGATGACATGTTCAAGTACAAAATTCAGATAATAAGATATAATACAGTGTAAAAAACCCTGGTAACTGTATTACGCCATCATTTATATAGATAGTAACAAGTCAGTGGTTGTTTGAAATTGCAAACAAACTTATATACTTCATGTTTGTAGGTATCTAACTTTTTTCTACATTTACCATTTTTTCCGTTACAACAGTTTTAAATCAAACTTAGTTAGTGTTTTCATTTCAAATGTTCTCTATCATATTTGCTACCATTGGGTAGTCTCTAATTTAAGTTTCACTTATTAACGCATCAAATTATCCAGGTTTTTTAAAACATATTTCGTGTTCAAATGATTATATTTTTGTTTATTACATTCTATTCATTTTGTTCCTGGCCTTCTTTTCTCTTTCAGTTTCTTATTACACATTTAGTCATGTTACTTGATGACCCTATAATTTCATTTAAAATAACATTAACAATCTATCATAGCCATTTATAACACTGTAGAAATCAGCAAAGAAGATCTGTTAATATTAAATACAGTCTATCAAATTATAACACATTTACTAGTTTATCATTATAATCAGACTGTGTACCATATCACTACCAGTCATTATTTCAACCGTTTATATTCTGCTTAAACATTTTGACTAGTCGGCAATTACAGCAAATTTCAAAACATATGTTCGTATCAATAAAAAAATCAATTCACTTTCTATTATATCGAGTGCATCAATGTTACTTCAAAATGTTCGTAAATTCAATTAAAATAGTTGCAAGACCATAATTGCTTTTTAAATTTCTTTACTTAATTGTACAAAAAGTGTTAATATATATGTTGTGTTATTAAGGATTAAAGCTGATATGATTTAAAGTGAAGTAAATTACAGGATCTTCAGTATTTATAATTGACATGAGAATTACCCAGCATGGGGTCCGTCAACATTTATAATTCTATCCTGCATTATTGTTTATTTCATTATAATCGTATAATAATTTAAAATTGGGGCATTGAGAATCCATACTAATGACAAAATAATCCATAGGCGCGAACAAAGATTTACAAATATGATTTATATATATATATAGTATAATTTTGTGATCGCGCCAAATATTTGAGCTATTATAACCATCTGTACGCGCTTATTATGTGTAATTTTATAGATAGTGCCTATTTTGCATTCAAAGTTATTGAATAGTCTTAAACGGCTGGTTTCGATTTCAACAAAACCCACATATTTTCCAACTGAAGACACAAGGGGCAGATAAAGGTCTTGTGAAAGAATGTCGTATGGAGCTAATTGTGGTATACATGTATTTTGACATACAAAGTACCAAGACCGAAGAGAAAAGAACTTTGAGACATGGACACTATGAACGTGTGTAGGAAACTATAGGGAGTGTATTTCTAAACAAAAAGAGTGAAGAAAAAGACAAAAATTAAAGAAGTTAGATCAATTAAATAACAATACGTTGCTTAGGTTATTCTGGCTGATCGGCATTGTGTAAATACTTGAGTGGCTACAAAAACGGCAAAGACCATCTTACTAAGCATACTTGAAATAAGTAACGTCGCAATGAAAATAACATATTGTTTTATGCAGGAACACAATTTGTAACATTTGAAATAGTTATCTATACACAAGCAATCCAGCATTTAGAATAAAAGTAAAAGCTACCTTTGTTGATGGAATCATATGCATGATTTTTCCTAAGATATTTAAAACATCATCAAACAAAATCCATATAATATGTCCCGAAACCGTATCCAAATGAAATGCACAACACTAAAAGAGAGAAAGATAGGGCTACAGAAATCATGGAACTGTATACGAATAATACTTAGACGTAATGACGCGACACGTGCCTGCACGGGAAAATAACATATGTGAAGATTGTTCAGTATCACTTACATGTTTGTCTCCTCGTGTTCTATGATGCAAGATACAAGCGATAGTAATAAACAAGCACTCAACAACAATGATGATTAGCAACACAGGCAAACGATTGCAAAGTTAAGAAAGCTGGATTTGTGTCAAGAATTTCTGGCCCTATATCCAACCGGAAACCAGCTGACAACGATAGTTAGACTCAGTTGGACAAGACTTTAGCCTTATCCATTGTAATGGCGCGTGGTTATAGTGAAACAGACACACAGAACTAATTCTGGTAGTTGAAGAATCTGGTAATTGGAAATTTAGAAAGAATTATGAATTAATGATGTACTGTTGCCCTGACCGAATTTAAATGAATTTTCCAACACCATATGGTTTTCTACAAGATTCCAAAATCTTGTTATATCATGGCACTTGTTTCATACAAACATTGATATAGATTTGATAAAAGTCTAAAAATTCTTTCCCTTTCACAATCATCAATTACTACCAAGAAATTCGGTTAAGTAATTACAGGAATGACAACTGTTTCTAACTAAATAATAAGTTACGTTCATGTTCATGCGGACAGTTTGATATAGCAAAGTTTATACGATTATATCTAAACTTGTATCCATTACTGTGATACTATTGAAGATGTTTATTAAGAAGAAAATGAAAAGTGATAATGAGCTATTCTCGTGTCGTGTCAGTCCCCTATCATACCCCGTGGATACACAAAATCACTGCTTAATGTACTTAATACATGCGTTTCATTTCTTCCAGCAAACATCAATTTAAATGTACGTTCTTAACTGTTTACTTTTTCACAAATGTACCTTAACTGTTTACTTTTTCACAAATGTACCTTTCAAGGATCAAAGACAGGTTGATGTTTCTACTCTATCTTGATAAATAGACTTCCAGATACCGGTCAATATCAATTAAGATGACCAGTAGATACTGCGAGAAGTACATTGTCCACTAACGCATTTTATATCGATATGCACATTTTAATTTCTGTAGTAATGCAAGTCAATTAAATGCTATTAGTGGCGGCGGTCAGCGGGTAATCAAACGGCGCCATAAACTAAATCATTCTCGTGTAAATCACTTGAGGTCAAGCTAAAGTCAACTAATAACTGCTTTTTCTTAAATGAAAGAATGAAATGTTCATGAATAAATGTATCATGTTTACAATGATTTATTCAACCAATGCTTTAATAATTTATGTATTCATAACACCTGTGTAAAAAATCCATAAAATTTTATATATGCCGAAATTGTCCTATTTTAAAACGTTAAAGAGGATGAGAAATCTGATCGCGTGAAGATAGAGGCAAAAAATGTAACATTTTGCCACAACAATATTTACAAAATAAAATATTTTACAACGATTATAGCTGTTATCTGTATCTAGTATTAAAACCACGAGATCATTATGTACATTACAATATTGGTGATCTTTCATGTAAACATGCAATTCAAAGAAAGTTACACATATAAAAGAAGTCACTGTAAATACTAAAGTAATGAGAATTAAGTGCATTGTTTTATGTTTGTTTTTCTCTAGCAGCGGTTACTGTAAGCAATGATTTAACATCAAAACAAGCAGCAGGCACACTGCCAGCGTGTTCTCCACTAGACTGCCAAGTTACAAGTACACCTTTTCAACTTTAATATTTTATCTGATCTGGCTACATCAAACTTGTTATGGCTTTGAAATATTGGCAATGTCCTAACCTAATTTTTACGTGAACAGAAAGGACAAGAGAGGGACGATTTACTGCCAACATATCTCGACAATGTGTCATTCAGGCAGTGTCCCTGATAAGCCTACCAGGACAATGTGCTTGTCACTCAAAGGATCGTGCCATATGTAACCGCGATTAGACAGCAAACTTAGTTCCTGAATGACATCTCACCAGATATTATGACAGTTTAAATACAGTGTTCTTTAAATTGTATTTTTAAATTTGATTTTATCCTCATGTATCATACCCCTAAATTTAACTCTTACAAGATTACTACATCACTTCGGCGATGATCAAACAATGAAATACCAGTATTTTTGGAAGGGGCATACTTTGGTTACCAGAACTCATTGTTATAACGTCAGAATAACGTCTTAATTAAACGTCGAGATAACGTATGGTATAACGTCACGATAATTTCTGTAATTTTGATTTGTGATTAAAGTATTAGGAACTCGGTGAAGGGCATAATTTGTTGTCACCGGGTCTAATAAAGTACCAGTTATTACTGATAATTATAGACCTCGTGCTCTAACATATAAATGTTTGTTCACCTGAGCTTAGATGAGTGTTTCAATAAAATTGATAATTGGTGCTATAAAACCATCAGAAAATAGCTCGAGTGTAATAGGTAAACATTAGAACGACTTAAGAACTTTGAGAACTGGGTCATTTAAAGTACTTCAAAATATTGCTATACCACCAACATTAAGAAAATTAAAGTATTAGCGTAATTATCTGAAATTCCATTGGAAGTAACCATTTGTATTTATTAGATTTTTGCACGAAACTATTCCATACATAACCAACATAATGGTTACAAATTTTTATATTCCTCTAACAATATAAACAAATTATTTGATAACTGTAATCATGGGTGTATCTATAGTGATACTATTACATGGTTTTATCATGTTTTAAGTTCCGCATAACAATGACTGTGTCGTTATGTTGAGACACTACATTATATAACATAATAAAACATTTTATTTTATAATTTAGGTTATTTTTATATCTTATCTAAAACATTTGTCATTGTCAATTATTGTCAATCAGAATTATAATTGTCATTCTCTTGAAATCATATAACACATGTATATTACATATTCCATATAACTCAACAGCTGAAAAATGTCACTTTAAGTTATGCCATATTTTCAATTAACGGATCGGTAAAGTTGGTCTTAAGACAGAGTGATTGTGTTTGATATTGGAGAAGAAAGTTGTAAACCTGTCCAGTGGGTGTCGGAAGGTCTGAAACTGGACATTTCATGCTTCATATAAATACTGATGTGTACCGACCTAGTAACGGAGTTTATAGCTTCACGCGGTCGAAATGATCTGTTCCATGACACCAGGCGGAATGTTTATATTACTGTTTATACGTTTTGTACTGATTTAATGTATAACAGTGGTCATAAAATATGAGAAATAATATTGTAAAACGTATAATGATGTATTAGGACTAAGGTAATAATTGTTAGTGAAAAGTGCGCGATCATGTTATAAACGATGACATACATTAACGTCACTCACATAATTATCTCAGATCTGTGTATTACACGAACGTGTTCACGTAACGTAATATACGTTAGGAAACACGTAATGTAAAACATGCTTAACGTAAATACTAAATAGGTCAGTAAAAGTAATAACATTAGCTTATACTTTTTTATCAGACCGGATGACTTTTTTATGGGTTTTGTAAACACTCGTTATAAGTTACATCAAAGTTAAAGATGAAATATTTAGCTAATGTTTTGTTTAAAAATGTATCGAACAATTCATTAAGCGCAAAACCGTTTAATTATACCTATATTAATATGATACGTGTGGGCTAAATACAAACGTTAAAACAATACGACCAGCGAACTCAGAACGACTTTATCGTAGTTAATAGATATTAAGAGATCATCCGATAAGAGATAAATAAATCTGATATTCCATAGAGTACAGCGTGATCAGTTATCTGAATGAATCGTCAATTTAAATTTATCAATCATTTAAAACCTGAATGATACAACATCATAGTAACAAACTGGCATGTACTTCTACAGTAGCGCTTCAAGTCTCATCATATCTCGGTCGAGGCGAGACTTGTATAGTAGAGGCAGATCTTTTTACGTTGGAATGATGGTATCACACAAAATGAGTAACCTTATACAAAACAGTAGATAGTGCCCGATTGCCAAGCGTTTTGTTTGCCTTTGGACGCAAATACGATACGTGGTATATAACAAAAGGATTAGGAGTTAAACATGTACAAAGTATCACAACAATGTGTCTAATTGCATTGTCATTCTTTATACTATAGTAAAGCATCGAATTTCAGCCACATTGATCCAAATTGTTCAAATGACTGTGATTTATGACATTGTGTCACGATATGATGTTCACTTGACGGTTACAAGATCGAGTATAGGATGTTATAAAAGAGAAGAGTACATATCAGTAATTTAAGTTTCCACATTTTGATTATCTGCAGTTCCCATCAATATTTCATAAAGAAATAGTTTGTAAATTCAAAGTTTACATTGATTTAAATGTCGTTTATGTTTTGTCAAGGGTTCAGAAGTAGATTAACATAAATGTTTTATAAAATATTCTATATAATTTACCTAAGGTTACGATATTTTAACGTTTTCGCCATATGTTTACTTAAAGTGTAAATGTGTTTACTTATTCCGTAAGCTAACAGTCAAAATAGATTACGATACAGTTAGTGTAATAACAAATACTTCATACGATATCTAAACACTTTAAACTCCAATATAACATTATACAATATGTATACTTTGACGTTTAGATTCAACAAACTTAAGATTATACCTTGATTAAACAAATACATTCAACATAGCAAGAGGAATCTATCATTATTATAGTAAAAATTCAAAATATGTTTCGATTTATTTTTTTGACACCTCTTTGACTGATCAGTCTGATATATTGTTTCACCGTCACGTTCTTGAAATGGGAAATGAGTGTCACAATTTCATCCAACCCCAAAAAAGTGTCAGTTTTTGTACTGACAATGTTGACTTTGTACATAAACGAGAGTTCATGGACCTTCTTTGCTCTTTTGTCGTTTTATTCTTATAGTTTTCAATACAACTCGTCTTTGTTGTTTGACACGATGGGAAATTGAAGTTTACTATGGTCAATTCAATCAATTTAATGACAACAAACAGACAGTATCAACTTTCCATTTCATTACTTAAACAGTTGACGACACCGATATTATAATTACGACTGCATTTAGACCAGACCATCAATTGTGACTGGCTTCCGTAAGATACAGATCTGTGCAAGCGTTTGGTCAAATTTAATTAAGGGGCAGGTGGAACATTCGCAGTGAAGGAATATAAGTCGCCAATCACAATTTACTCTAAATAGATAACAATTTTCTACATTTTACTGCTTTTGTAAACATGTTGTGGTTGAACAGTTAGAAAAACGGACAAAGATAAGAATCAACGAACATGGCAGCTGCCGAATTTAGTTTACCATTCCGTGTATAGTTAAAACTGGACTTGAACAATAGTATAGAATTCTATTTGAAAGACTCTGACCCGATTTGTCAAAAAAGCTATTCATATTTGATCAATGTATCGTATCATTAACACGTCATACAGCTGGTTCGCTTTTTTCAGTTAAATATACCAATATATTCCTAATAAATGTAAATCTAAGTTTCACATTTAGATTATTAATAATACAAGAAAGTCATGAAACTTAAATAGTAAAGCCTTTCAATATGTTACATTTTCTGACGTAATTTACTCAAATGTTATTTTGTCAAACAATTGAAATAAAGAAACGAGTTGGATTCACATTAACACGCCCATACAAGAGACAAAAACATTGATGCATTCCATAACCACAAATAACCCTAACATTTCTAAAGCCTTTGTCTTATCGGTGCCCTTTACCCTAAAACAGACAACTGATAATAAACTGAATGTTTATCTTATATTAAAATCAAAGAAATTGTTACACTGGAACCTTTGTTAACGCTTTCAACAAAATTTAACACCCTGATGTGTTGCCGACAAGATAAAAATAATTCAAAACGCGTAAACGTTCCGTGATATGAGTAAATATAAAATACAAAACTGGAATTTGAAAGATGTCTGTGTCCCCGAATAGTGCATTTAGTTTAGACGATCATAATGCTTAGGCATTGTCTAAAGCTTGATATTTTTGTAATTTGTTTAATTTCTGTAGTTTCGTCTAAATACAACGTGTGTAATATCTACTATTCAAATATCAATCTAACCAAAAACATTAGAAACAAAGTATATAATTAAACTGTTTGATGTTTGAACGCGCGTGCAGTTGAAGTTTTTATAGTGAAAGGTATAATATATGCAGCACGTAGCAGGGTAATGCGCTTATCATGATTCTAAATGGCAAGTAAATGCACACAATTTGCATGTTGACATCACAAAGTGCTCCAATTAGACACAATTACAACTACTGGCACGAGATATGTTTACAGTGCATCAGGGACAACTTCATGGTGGTTTGTTAAATGAAAACAATAAAACGTCTGCTGTAAATTATCAGACAAACCGCCACCAGTCTAACGGTACAAACTTGACAGACGAAATGCTGAAAAATACTTTTCACAACGTAAGGCAGTCAGAATAAATCTTTTATATTTTGTTTAGGACAGAAAATTGACTGAATTTATTTTTGAATTGTTTTCTTTGTTTGACTTTCAGTCTCACAGACACTGTAACTTTCCAATTTTATTGGTAAAGAAAGACCTCAGGTTCCCCTTTGTCCAACAGCGGGCATAGCAGGATTGTGGTTTTTTAAATGAAACAATCCAAAGTACTTATCAGGATTCGAGCTCACAGCGATGAGGGACAAATGGGTTTAAGACACAGACTTGAACAACTCGACCACGGACGACCATTATTAGAATGGTAGAATAAGTAGGAATTTCGATACATGTAATGAAATATATAAAATGATAGAATTTCTCATGTACAAAACATGGATTAAGTTAACTATTTTATGACGTCACTATTTCAACGGGGACTAGAGTCAAAACAACCACAAAACTTCCGGTTGAATTTTGCAACAATAAACTGTAATTGATTATCCAAATTGTTGTCATTAAGAAATATTCTTAAGAAAGTAAAAAAAAAGTTTTATTCACATATCGCACATGGAGTTGGGACAATTATCTGGATCTACTATTACCTAGACCCGAATACACATAGTTAGAGGGTTGTTTACCTTCAGTGTGGGAAAGCTTTCTGCAATAACCTCTGGTGTAAAACGCTGAATGGTCTCTGTAAATGGGATGGCTCAGATTCACGAAATAAATGTTCGAAAATCTCGTTTAAAGCTTGAATAGAAGTTCAATGAATAATAAACAGTGATTTGAGAAACGACCCGCCCTATTCTCCCAACGTAGTAAAGCTGTTCAATAGTATACCTTGCACAGCAAGATTTTCATTGATGTTTCGAATTACAGCGTAAACTCAAACATGCAATTTACATCACAATCTATTTCTTCTTTGAGATAGTTCACCTTGCCATATGAATAACATTTCTCTGTGTGCAATAAATTTAATCTTCCTCAATTACGTCATAGTTCAAATCAGTAAGCCTAAAGTAAACGTTTACTTTCATGTAAAAACACTATCTTTAATGAAGAACAAGGTGCAGATGTTAGTTAAATCTCAAACGAAAATAGATGGTTTCCAGCACATGCAAGATCAAATATTTGAGCACAGAATAGATGTATTGTTTCCCATTAACGATGTTTTCATCTTGCTCGGATGTACGTGTATCTAGGGTTTCTTGAATGACTTGCAGTTTTAACTCGATAATGTATCTGATTAAACCGCTATCAAGAATTTGTTGAGGTCCAGCTCAAAACTGCATATAACAGATAGTGTTTCCCTAAAATCTAAACAATTGTAATTATTTAATATTTAATGTTGTAGTTAATGCAAACACTAGTAATATATAGTGATGTAAGTAAATTTTACTTCAGTTCTTCTAAACCAGCCGTTTTTTCGGTCGGAGCAGGTGGGAAATGCTAGCATTGCATTGATTTTGGCATACTTTACACAAGTGTAACAGGTGTTTTTGAAAATATGTGCAGGTTTGCCTTCATCAGTATGAGAATTAAAGAACACACCTAGAGACATGTCTAGTTTTATCAGTATAGCATTGACCTGATGCCATTAGCATGATAAGATAGAAGCTAGGTTCCAGGCAATTAGCATAGATCAACTTTCTACAAATCATGCAATAACAGACACACCTGTATAATTAATATATTTCATTCATGATATTCCACTGATGTTACAAACAATTTATGAGAAAAAAATTAAACAGCCGAGCAAGTAGAAAAATTGATTTAGAAGTTTTTAAATAGGAATTATATGATTTTTAGATAATGTAATTAATGCCGTTTCGACGTTAAGTTTTTCTATAAATAAAACTACAGCAATTACATTAATAATTATGTCAATTTGCAAAATCCTGAACAAAGAGTTCAACTGAGAAATTTCTAATAGATCGTGTCTGAATAAAGTTAATGTTTCAAAGTTGCGGATTTTGTTAGTGATAGACTGTCATCAACAACATTATAGGAGGTACAAAATGTATTGATGTCAGTGCTAACTTCTCCATACTAAAATGTATTTAAATCTAGGTGATAGTTATATCAACTGTACTAAACCAAGTCAACCTGACATACATTCCCCTACCTCTGCTCAACTCCCTATTTGACATAATAACATTAACATATCTGGGTCAATCAAACCTCTATCATTTCTTCTCACCGGCAGTTTTCTGTGTGAATTTAAACAGCAGGAGTATTATGATCCGTGTTTCAATGTGATCTTCATCTAGTCTCACAAATTATAACGTTATACTACGAAAAGAAAATTTCCATTCACTATAGTAAACAACTCATTTTAACATTAAAATGCAGATATTGAATTTCACGGTTTATAACGTTGAATTGAGGGATCCTGTTACCATCAAATGACTTTCATTTGAATTTCCCCCTTCATCTCTCAAAACTTCTCTACTATGATTACAGGCCATCCAGGTTACATGTCATATAATGTGTTTTTGTAAGGTATTACATTTTCCGCTCTACTGCAGTATTTGAAGATGGTGAAACCAGGTTTGATACAAGCTCATCTGCTTCTGACTCGGTAATGGTCATCCGGGTCGTCATGATTTCTACTCCCTTAAAGTATTAGAGCCACGCATGCTGAAATACATGTTGTATTTCCCCAGTATCAGAGCAAGTTATGCTAAAATACATGTTGTATTTCTCTTATATCAGCCAATTATGCTACTCCCTTAAAGTATTAGAGCAAGTCATGCTAAAATACATGTTGTATTTCCCCAATATCAGAGCAATTAATTATTTATGCTAAAATACATGATCTATTTCTCTTATATCAGCCCAATTATGCTAAAATACGAATGGTGTATTTTCCCCAATGTCAGAGTCGGGTATGCTAAACATGTTGCATTTCTCTAATATCAGAGCCAGATAGATTAAAATACATTTTGTATTTCTCTATTATCAGAGCCAATTATACTACAATACATTTTGTTTTTCTCTTATATCAGAACCAATTATGCTAAAATACGAATGGTGTATTTCCCCCATGTCAGAGTCGCGTATGCTAAAACATAGTGCATTTCTCTAATATCAGAGCGAGATAGGTTAAAATACATTTTGTATTTCTCTATTATCAGAGCCAATTATACTACAATACATTTTGTTTTTCTCTTATATCAAAACCAATAATGCTTAAATACATTTTGTATTTCTCTTACATCAGAAATGTACCTAAAATTGTAACAACGTTAACAATGTACGTAACAGATCGGCAAAATCAACAAGTATAAAGAAATATGAAATTTACTACAGCATCTGTTTGGCGATGTTTCTGCTCTAGATTCGGATCTCTCTAATTACATCAAATAAATAACAAATGAAATAAACACAGTTCAGCTAGACGACTGTCATTCCATTCTGAAATGTTTTACTAGCTACATTTTTACATCATTTTGTTGTTTGATTGTCATAGAAACAAAAACTACTAGTGATATTAAAATGGTAGAGAACATTCACATATGGTAGATGACTGGAATGTTTACATATTTGTGGTGAAGTGTTTGTTTTGGACCACATTTACTGCTATTGTGTTATAACTAAGCTATAAAAATGGCAAAGGCCTCCGGGTTTTTATCTTACTTTAATTATTGTAAAGCCATTATAGAAAGAAATAATAAATTCAATTTAACCGCATTAATGTGGATTTGTTTAGAGTAAACTATTGGCTAAAAGGGGTTGAAGTAAAAAAGGGGACATTGACCTTTAAATATATACAGTTAAATATAAACAAGACAAAGTAACGACGAAACTGTATTCTTTTGTGGTTACGTCCATTCGATTATATATTCTATCAGTAAAACAATAATATATAATATATTACATTCCGAAATAGGTGTTCTTGAAGAAAGGGTTTTGGATGATCAATATAGAAATTATCGAATACCAAATGGGCCTTATGATATAGAAGTATTTATGATTGTTAGAATGACCTTGAAATATCTGGTGTTAAAGTAAAATAACCGTTATTTTATGTAATAACTAAAACTGCTCAAAATATCATTTAACGTTATATGCGTGTACTGTTTCGCTCTCATTATGTCATCTTAATTGATTTATATACATAAAAACATTCAATAAAAAAAGTATAAATCTACATGGTGGTTTTTAATTAAACTGTTTAAAGCCACAAGCGATGTTACATATATATTATTTAACTTGATAAAGTAAATGGCTATAATTATTTGTTTCAGGCAATATATCTATAATTTGCTATTTGTATCCATCTTTTGACCAAAAAGAAAGCTAAAAAAATTATGTACATAAAAAGAAAAAAAGAAAAGAAATGCTCGTACGGTGTTAACTAGCATGTATTTTTGAACGAGACTGCTAAATAAAATAAATCCAATGTCAGAGTCGTATTATTTCAATTATCTAATTTGGCAATCTTTTCTACCTTCCTGATTACAGTGCGACAGTTAATGTAAGGTTAGGAACTTATTCCAATTTTGTTATTTTACTAGTAAATCAACTACCCATGGACACGCTGGAGTAATAATTCTAGTGGTTTTAAATGTCCTACTTTATATTAAAAATATTTTGATTTATTCACGTATATAAGTGTGTAGGTGCGTATATATCTTACTATCAAAGTACTATGTTTTATTGACTTGTAGGGTCATAACATTCCATGACACCTAAAAATAAGTTTTGTACGTGTCAGTTAAAAGACGAGCAGTGAAAGTGTTTTATAACTAAATATCAAGTAATAAAAAGGTTACAAATTCTTTTTCATGACCGTAAATATGCGAGTAAGCGTACAAAAACAAGTAAACTACAAAGGCTGCGGGTATGATATCACGTTGATATGTTTCTTTAAACTTTCCATAATGACACTGGGGAGCTGGAATCCGCGAAAACATTCAAATGATTTTTATCTTTGATACATAACTTACATTGTTTGAATTTAAATTTCATTTTAAACGTAGACAATAATATTTCATTGTTAAAACAAGAATTACAATACCCGGCGACAAAACTTCAGGTGGTGGGACTATATAAGACAAAAATTGGTATTTGTACAAGAAGAAAAGGGGACTGAAAGAAATCAAGCAGAAAGTATGTCTCCTCATTTATAACAGATCAATTCTGACCTGAAACCTGACATGAGAATCCCGCTGAGTCAGTTTGTAAACATAATAACAATATCCTGCCGAGGGTACATGTGAAGCAATACAAAAACACGAAAAGTTGAAAAAGCACATGTAGTTTTCTTGAATACTTTTAATTTTCTCACTGATAGGTTTGCTCCCTGGTGTCTGTCGCCTTACCAAAGCTCTGCCGGTGTTCGTATTTACACTGCAATATTTAATAACGGTGTTTGAATGGTGAGACTAACCTTCTTTCATTACCTAGCTGCCACATCTTGCAACCATTCTTTTCCATTAAAGCTTTCCTATCAACATGTCTTTTTTCAAGATTTAAACATGGATTTCCTGATAAAGTTTAGGTGTTGTTATAATGAATTCGGTCATAATAGTAATTCAATAATACTCTATCTGCCTTATTTTGTTGTAACCCCTAACGCTCATTACATCTGTTCGTGTAAAATACATTTGTGGTAGAAAAGCATTTAATACATAGCAGTGTGCAATTAATGCTGACGTTCAACCCAATGATTATTTTCGACGAACAAAATCGGGGTATAATAACGAACCGTGAAATTACTTCCTACAACTTTTTTCATTACATAAATTATTTATTCAAGATGGCGTCAATTTTAGAGCGGGAAATATGTTTCCCCGCCCCTAGCTATACATTAACCTATATAACAATGTTTTCGTAAATATGTCGCGTGAATAAATCTTGATCTGTATAGTCGTACATTTTTTACTTATATATCATGTCACTAACATTATGTTAATGGCGAATGACACTCGTTCATCATAGACGCTTGATTAATTTCCAATCATCTTACCTACAGCGACTTTCTCATAGTTAACATGTATACTCGGCGACATTAGCGATCATTATGATATACATTATAATATTAGTCGTGGGCTGTTATTGTTTTTCTGTGTAAAGAAATGACTTATAGTATAAGAATTTGACCAGGGCGAGTCACAGTTAAGTAATCTATGTCCGGTAGTTTTGTTTATTTCCGGATATGGAGGTTCTTCAATTCATCGCAATTGCAAAATACAATCATCTACAACATGTCATACAATGTTGTTTCTAGTATTTAACTGTGTGGTTTCTAGCAACACAGGTGTGTACATATCAATAACAATCGTTCTAAAAGTTAATCAAATCATGGTATCAAATGTCCAGTCTTGTTTTTTATATCTGAATTCATTTTCAATTTCCCCCAAATTTAGACTTTAAAAACGCATTCCACTGTTTTGTTGTCATATTAAATGACATGTTCCCGGAGTTCATCAGGTTTTGGAATTTGTTAAAAAACAAGCTTTATATTCGTTATAGTAATACTTTAAAATTTATATGTCAAGTGAAAGTCATCAATTCTAACTTAACATCAAAAAATGTCCATTAATGTTTACACTTAAGCCATTTTCAACATTAATATCAGCTTAAATTTTCACGCTGTTTGAACATTTACTACGACAAACGAGACTCTGAAATCCTGTATTTCTTTATAAAAAAATTAGGGAATTTCGTGCGGTCGTAATAAAAATGTGTCAATCTTTCATCAACAAACATTATTCCTAGAATAATCATGAAAACAACGTCATAATGGTTATTCAAAGAAAATACCATCAAACTTCCGGTATCATAACTCTGACATACATGCACGAAAAATTGATATCTATTATATTCTTAACGGTCCTGTCATAACAAAAATGAATAAATTAATTTTTACAATGCATTGTTCAAATGGCAATAACACATAAACTTGAATGCATTTTCGTCAAAAATATGTTTCAATTAAAAACAATTTGATAGAGTAAAGAAATGCAATTTTAATGTCATTTAATGCCAGAATTATTCCTTAAGCTTGCCGTCTCAGGAAATTCTTGTGGGATTATTTACAAAATATCTTCGATTTCAATGAAATTTGTCAACGCCAGCAATAAACTGTTCCTATTTAGATTACCCCATTTGACTGGATCACACTGTGTTATATTTACGATACTGACTGGATCACACTGTGTTATATTTACGATACTCAACAGAATCAACACTCTGTTCAATGGACTTTTACTGACAGGAAAAAGTCCCAGCGGAAGGTTTCAACAATACGATGACATTAGCCGGAATCGGAAACTAAATCATTGCACTTCTAATAGAACTATGACATAGCGTGACTATCGGCCAGACGATATTTGTACAGTTTGAATGTGGTGGAAGTAAAACACGTAAAGAATGACAGGAACGAAACCAATTTACCTAATTATGACAGATACATACAACAAATTGGTCTTAATTTCCCTGCTTAACCATAGATGTACGATAGTACAGTGAAAAATGTACATTTGTGTAAATTGTTTCTATTTAGAGGTTTCTTCCTAAAATATTTCAACAATAAAATACACTGTCAGATGCGAGATATTTCTTTCATAGAGGCAATTTGTTCATTAGCAAGCCTGACAGTGAAAAATCTTATATGTATTTGAAAAAAGTAAGATAAATTTATTTTGTAAATTCTTTCTCGATGTGTAATAGTTAGACAGTCGGATCGTCTCGTTTTGTAGGTAAAGAAACATTGAACCTTTCTTTAAAATCAGCAATTATTGCAATCAGTGTGATAATATGTTTCATTTAAATGAATTTAAGAAGGAAGCTGAGGACAAGGGTTGAGTGTCCCTATCTAAACTGTTTCCTACTGATTTATCTGCCCTCAAATCTCTACAACATAATTAACATTTGATAAAGTACTGTGAATGCTTGCCGAGTTTTGACACTTCAGTACTATATTCATGAATGACTTTAACAATAGAAAACACCTTAAGCAGCTTTCTACAGACGTAATGCCGTCAAGTGTTAAGTTGACTTTAAGCCTATTTAAACCCTGGCCTCGTTCTGGAGAGAACGAGCCGCGGCATATCTGTGATTTGTTTTACAAAAGAAAGTCGGTTTCAATATCAAAGTTAATATTGTACTTCTTGCTATTAGCCAAATCTGCAAAACACTTGTTCTACATCGTGAATAGGTCATTTTCGACAATGTGTATCGGCCTTTAAAATTCAACAATTTATATAAAACAGAGTCATTTTAATGAGTAAAGAAATTTCAAGAGAGATCGAAAGTTCTTTCTCAGTACTTAAATAACAAAGCTACTAGGCACACTTTAAATAGTGATGTTCCTTATAACAGTACAGTGCCGGGGGTATGTCGGAAGGATACATATCTGTATATCACAGAAACATGTTGTGAGGTTTCTGGCATCAGATCGTGGAGCTACAAACATTTTAGAATCACATGTTAGTTAGCACAGGCAAACCTGAAAAAAGGCATGTTCTCTTGACGGGCAATATAAGGACATTCGTTTGATGTTTGTTAGGTAGATTATACCATTATCCCCTAACACAAGGGTGTACACCTCCGTCAGGATAACACAAGGATTAGTTGTAATTTAAGTTTTATTTGTTCATGCTGAGACTGACAATTTATTTTACTTTATCTAAAGAAGGAGTGAAGTAAAACGCCTTTTATTTCACTACATACTTTATTTAACTAACAATAAATGCAATATATAATTATGATGTAGATGTTACGTCCAACTAAGATGCCACTCAATCACTACTATATATTATAAATGTTCGCCGTTGTATGAGTGGAGGACGTTTAGATGGTTGCATACAGACTTGAACTATAATAAGTAATAGGTCAATTTGCAGCTTACACTTGCAAACCTATCTGATTATGTTATCTTAAATGACCAGGATAAGAAGGATTTAAGCATTTAAACAGAGATCAAGGGTAACTTGAGCTAATCTACGGCAGCATTGTATAGCATGTATACTGTCATCATATAGATATCACACTTTTCTCTGACATTGTCGCAATGATCAGAGATGTAGTCTATGTATCGAACAAGCATACAAGATGTACATTTTGATATTTGAAAGAAATAACGTTACTCCGTGACAAGGCGGCAACGTCGGTCGCCGAACTATAGTAAATGTGGAGTTGATGTGGGAAAATCTAGTGCAAACAAATGGTCAATCAATGGGGGTATGCTTTATACAATCTATGAATACAAACATGGTTTATCGCCGCGGTACTATAAATGTTTTCACAGCAAAGAGGTCATTTCCTGCCTTCTTGTATTCATGTTATCTATAACGTCATATCTTAAGTGTAAATTGGTCTAAAACATACACTTCTGTTGTCGGTTACCCTTATATAGGGACACTGTGCATGTAGTAACCGTGATAATCTTACTATGTCAACAAGATTTATACAAATATAAGCAATCATCAGTATATTTAGCTTGAAAGATTTCCTGTGAAGTTTGATACGAGAGTTATATATTGTTTAAATCATTGAAAACATTGCTGTTACAAATAAATTAAAGTTTAAATACACAATCAGTTTTTACGGAGATAGTGATACAACAACCGGATAGCAAATACAAACTACTTGTGTTCAATTGAACTTTTCTACATGTTTCGATTTCATTAGAATGAAATAAGCAATAAAGAATATTTGAGAGAACAATGTCTCTGTCACTATTCGTAGCACGCCATTTCCCGTCGGTGTTGGTAATAATTCTTGCACGAAACCTCCATGAATATGTCAAGAAAACTTACAAGTGCTGGGTCAGAATGACCGGAATGTTGATGTGTATGACACTGAAATGTGATATGTTAGCAATGAATGGTAAGGACTCACTGTTAAACACCATGAATACGTTAGAATAGATGACAAATGACAAAGAACAAACAAACTTATCCATCTTGACTTGATAGAGCCCGGAAGAGGCGGTATATAACTATACGTATTACAGAATGACATTTGGCTGCGTTAAATTTACCTAAAGATTGGAGTAACTGTATGCTAAAATCTGGACGTTACATCCTTTATGCTTTCACCGTTTACAGTTTACTTAAGAGTGTAAGCTGGCATTATAGTTTCGTATTTTTATCGCAAATATTTACACAGAGTATCTGTACAAACTGTAATAGATAAATTTGTCAACTCTCTAGTATACATAAAAGTTTAACCACTGCAATTATGCCCTTCAAACGTTGTTCTGTTCCGTTAGCCTTTGTATGACGAGTTTTAGATGTTTACCTTTATTTACTGAAATAGTTTTGAAAACTGTAAACTTCTAACCTTAAAAGGTAAATATAGAGACTCCAAACATTAAACAAATCGCCGTGTTTAGAAACAGAAATACTGTTACTAGATATCAAATAAAGATTTCATTTTCTGAAAAACCTTTTTTTGATAATTGCCATAGTTTGAAGCTATTTGTGAAGTTTTTACTGAACAACACACAGGAATGTAAACAATGTAACAGGAATAGCGACAGTACAAAAAGCTACTGGTCAATATGGAAAGTTAATTTGTCTATATTACATTGTAGTTATGTCAATATAATCTTGCCACCTTCAGGAAATTAGTTTTCCATTAAGAAATCAATGTATCTGAAATTTCTGTAAGGACAACAATTTAGCATTACTGTAGCGTTCGTTATAGTACAGCCTTCATTGTTACCTATGGATATTGTTGCTGTCTTATGCATATATAACGAGATATTTGGTAGGTGTTAAATACCTTGCCTATTTTAATTATAGTTTAATAAGCATGGCAAGAGTCTCCTGTCAGCGCAGTATGTAATAATTGATGTATGCAGTAATTCATTCATATATTAATGACATAATGTATTTTTGCTGATTGTGAACTTATGGTACCAGGATGATTTTATAAGGTCAGGTAAACTTAATGTGTTCGGAAGCTCATGCCCCAGACTGTTTTTGCTCTTAAAAATATATAAAAATTGTATCCTCTGCCGCTATTTTTCCACGAGCATGACATTCATATGTTGCGGCGGCATGACAACAAAGTTCAAACAGAACATGGCAATGCCTCCCGGGAGAAGCGGCGCTGTTGACAAGTGCAAGTTAAAAGTGAATACCAAATGTGTCAAATACGATGTTAAATGTGGGGTCACCAGAGGACGGAGCAGCTGTCCTTTGCAAGGTTAAATGATATATGGCCAAACCCTAAGGCACGGTGTTGTGTATCACCGGCGTGCGTAAGATCAACTATATGTCAAATTTACATGTGTATTCATTTGTATATTCTGATTTGAAGTGACTCACTGCTGAACTTTTTGACTTTGATTCATTAATAGGTCGTAAAAAACATACAAGTGTAAGAAAAATGTACTATCTATTAAGTTTTATACCGTCGGATTTGGTGTGTGTCGAGTCTTCAGCGGGTTTTAGCTCGAGGTAAATCGTAACTGAATTAGTACTACGATAACACGATAGTTTACTCTTAGGGATAGGCTTATTTTTCACAAATTTGGTTTATTTCCAAACTTGTTAGCTGCAGGATAAATTATAGAGGTATTAAGCGGTCAAATAAATCGGTGAAAAGGTTTTGAACGACCAGATTTGTCAATGATATCAACAAATATGTATCTTCTGTTTGATTTCCAAATATCTAATTCATAAAGAAAGTATGTACAACTGTGCCTCCGGAAAGATGTTTTATAGTGAATAAAAGCCATTGTTTATATGCTTTAACAGGCCAAGTCAATTGTTTATGATCAGGAGGTGATATTTTGATACCAACACCGAGTGGTCTCTCTACATCAGTCATATTTTCTGTCCAAATTAGACAAGAAATGCGCATTTTATGGCAGACTGTTTCTCATTTTATTTGTAATACAGAATAGAAAAAAAAATATACTGCAGAACACAGGTTATTTTTTCAGACAAAATAAAGTTAGATGCACACGTAAATTGCATATTTAAACTAAATGAAGATCATAACTTGAATCACCACAGTGACATATACAATAAAACCTGTGAAATTATAATACAATCTTGTAGAAGATCTGGAATATTATTATAATTAGCAAGGGTGTGTGTTAACATAAATGTTCAAGTGAAAGAAAAAAAGAAGACACAATAATTTTCTTAATTTTATGGGCGCTAAATACAACCACAAGGCGTCTAATTTGTCAAATGCTATGGAAGTATAATTTTACAAATTCTATTTCAGAAATGCAGTAAAATTGCATGCGAATATACTGTAAGTGTTAGTACTAAACGTGCATGTTTTACAACTGTTTTGCATTTACGTTTTATTTCCTTATGTGCAAGATGACAGTAATGTGTTTTATAACTGACCCAAAGATATGCACGTATTTCATTGTGAAATTCTGAAGTTATATAATATGTCGTTTTATTACAAGAAAGTTTTATTACAATACAGATATCTCATGATTCTTTCCTATATGATGTATTCAGTATATCATAGAGGGTGTTAGCTTGAAATATCAGGATGTGATAGGTAAAATTAAGTGTTATGCTAAGTGAAGATGAAACCCTCTGTTAAGAATATATAAGTAATAAACTATATAAATATATTCCATATTAGATTTTTTATGTTATACTAACAAAGTCCCAGACGTAACTTTACACCCGTTGACGCTAATTAACACCGGAACTGAATTTTAAGGTTTTGTTCAACAAAAGACAGTAGGAAATAATGTCTCAAATAAAACTTAATTTTGACATTTTGCAACAATTTTAGAAAATACAAGTTAGGTGGGTATTGTATTTAATGATGTAAATTTAGTATGAAATGTTTGAGTGGTCTGACACTGTCATAAATGAGCCGCGTCACGACAAAACCAACATAATGGGTTTGCGACCAGCATGGATCCAGACCAGCCTGCACATCCACGCAGTCTGATCAGGATCCATGCTGTTCGCTATCAGTTTCTCTACTTGTAATAGGGTTTGTAAGCGAACAGCATGGATCCTGAGCAGACTGCGCGGATGCGCAGGCTGGTCTGGATCCATGCTGGTCGCAAACCCATTATGTTGGTTTTGTCGTGACACGGCTCAAATTAAGACTTTATCGTAAATCATCGTCTGTCGCTGTTTCCTTTCCTTGACCAAAATGAAAACTTTACTTATATTACCGGTAGCATTATCAATTCAAATAAAAGATACATGATCTTGACGGGATAGATGCAAACATTGTGCAGAGTTTCCTTTATGTTATATATATCATATTCAATTATATTACAGCATATTATTATATGAAAAGCTACTATCATTATGATATTAATTCCACAGGAAAGTATCAAATAACTTTTTGACAAAACTTAACTTTGTCAGCGTTTTTACGTACTTTGACTAAATATGCAAATTTCACTGCCCTAAGATATCAAAATCTCTACTTATACACTATGCAGTACATGATTATATCACACGTGAAGCACGTGGACACACTTACCTCTGGACTCCAGAGACACTGGCCGGCCGTGGATGTTCGAGGTTTACTTCTCCATCTTTTCGGCAGTATTCTATGATGGACAGAGGGAGATTTCGACTTTTGCATAGCTGGAGTAGAATGAATAAAAGGATGTGATAAAAATCCAAAATCGTCCCCGTCCACGTCACTAGTGTCTGTATCAAGTTCGTTTTCATTTTCTTCACCAAAAAGTCTAAGTTCTCCTAGAGACTTACTACGTTTTCTAAATTTTCCTGGATTTTGTATTTGCTCTGAATCAGGAATGGGTTCAGTATTTACACTATTTGATTCACTTGAACTAAGGTCGTTTCTAATTCCTACATACCCGCTTTGAATTGATATTTTATCTTCAGATGAAGATTTGACATTGTTATGTTTTTTATTTAATGCTTCACCAATGTTTTCATAAATTCGTTTTAGGCTTCGTTTAGCCCATGGTATAGATTTTCCATCAACATCGACAGAGTCAAGGTCTGTCTCGTTAACGGAAACACTCCTGAGCGTTCCCCTGAACTTCCGGTGAGGTATGGTTCTAGTACTGGCACTTTGGCTTGCGATTTCGTTGTTATTTATTTTCGGTGAATACAGAGAATTATGCTTTAAGTCTATCATAGAGGAGTGATGCGACAGAGGTTGGTTTCTGAACGATCTTGGGAACACATAGCTCCTGTCTAAAGTCACATACTCTTCCTCCTGTTCGGAACTGTCAAAGTTTGAACTGGCCGTCGTAAGACTATCGTCGTCATAACTTGTCGCGAATCTATTCCTTTCACTACCATTTGATAGTCTGTCACCACTGAGCCTGTCTGTACTCAGCCTGTCTGTGCTGATTCTATCAGTGCTCAATCTGTCATTACTTAGTCTATCAACACTACTTGGTCTTTCTACACTTCCAACAGAGATTGGAGGTGAGTCACGTGATTTTGACAACAATGAGTCCCTACGAATGAATGCATTGTCTCTAACCTTACCGGACATAGGGAATGTATGTAACAGTGCATTACTTCCAGGTGATACCTTATTATTGTCTGGAGAAGTAGGCTGAATTTGCCATATGCAACCGTTCCATGACTGACTGAGAGTAAGATTTTCAAGAGTGGGGCCTTCAAGTTTTTGCTCTCCATTTACAAGAAGGGGCCCACGAACTCCGTGCAAATCTCGTACCCCGTTTATCAACATGTTCCCACGACGTTCGTGCAATTCACGCTCTCCGTTAACGAGAGGTGTGAGGCCCCTGCGGCCTGCCCGGTCCGAGCAATGAGGCCTATCGCCGTGCACTGTCATATCTGACATCGGCGTTTCACTAACAGGGGTCCGGTTATATACATTGATTGCATTAGAATAAATATTCCAGTCTTGAACACTGAATCAATTCAATTTAATTAAATATTTTGTATACTTTATTTATGTCCCTATCTATCGTTTCTTGTTCAGGTTTTTTTTTATTTTACAAACGAATTTATTAGCTTTAATACACTTTCTGTAAACAAGATTATTCCGACTATTTACAACTTTTATCTCGCCCTAACAATGGGGTTTATCACAATTTAGCGATTAAAATATTGTACGTAAATCCAAGAGATGATATTGTATTTAAATGACTCGATTTAAATCACTGATTCTATTAAAAATAATGTATTTCCTGATATCTAAATAATCCTTTGGGGTAAACGTTAAAAATGAATCTATATTAATTTATCCATGTACATTTTTTGCTGGATTAAAGCATTTAATTTTTCGCATGTTAATCCTGCTTTGCTGTCAATGACAGACACGTTTAAACTGCCCAAATAAGCAAATACGGAAAAATAGCATGAAAACCTATTAAACCACTGCTATACACAGTTTCGACCGAGTTTTGGCCATCCATAAATTCGCGACACGAGTGGTTGACAATGTGACAGGGGGCGGAGTTTGTTAGTCACGTGTAACGCTGTATTTATACACCGCAGGCTATATTTATCTTAATATGGTTATTTAATGTAGGTCATCTGCATTCTTCTTACTGTACGTATATCAGTAAATACCCCACGTTTACTTTTTTAACTTTTAATGTACGATGAAGATATTTTGTGAAAAAAAAAATGTCACACATATTCATTTATAAAATTAATGCTGTTTCTGTTTGCTTGATTCTTTTTTCTTTTCTATGGCCAGTTTGTCATCGCAATATTTTTAATAAGTTCACAGCCGTTATACATTTTCGCTTAATACCTCCATTAGATCTGCTCATCTTTTAATCTGGACAAAATCATTCATGTGCCGGCTGATTATGTTCTTCATGAAGTTATAATAACATCCTGGGTTATCAAATTTCGAGAACATTTTTTTTTACTTTAAAATGTCTATACGTTACATTTATTAAGTACAAATGTATCTTAACCTATTAAACTGCTACCAATATTGTATCTGTACAGAATATCTTTATTTAAACAATTGTAGTTTCAATTTTTTTTCTCTTCGCAGCATATACAGTTATTAGTTTGACTTTAAATAATGTTGTATGCCCATAAGAGTTGTTTCCCTTATTAGGACTATACACTGTTGAAGGCAAACTCCTCGCAGCGGTTACTTCCCCTGATCTGTACAGTAACCACTGCCACCACAAGTAAATTCGGTCGAATATAGCCGGATATATTTTTTTCACTTTTAACTTTAAAATAGAATACTTTATATCATTTTAGTTTTCTTTCGTTAAATAGTTATGCTTAATGTACAAGAAAGTAAAGAATTATACGTATAAAAATTATTTTGTAAACATAACGAAAGATATTTTCACTGTGACACCGTATGCATAGTAACAACCAGTAAACAATGGCAGAATATAAACAGTTATTGAACGATTGCACAAAAAGATTTGATCCGGCACTTGCTTTAAAGTGATAACAAATTGTGTGTATTGAACTTATTTTGTCTGGTAAGGATGTAATTATAAATCTGCCAGTTTGATATGGGATCCTTGGCGTTCTGAAACTGGCCGCCATGTTTTTGTCACATGATACAACTATCATCACGTGATTTCAGTGGTGGCAGTGGTTAAAGTAGCAAAGCGTGACGTAACCGCTGTGAGGAGTTTGTGTTGAAGGATCTACAAGTTGTTTACCCTCCGGTTCACGGCAGTAAGCCACCTTGAGATCTACAATTTACATTAGAATACCGCTCTATATATCTGGAATGCTGTTCTAATTATAAATAGATCTTCGAGGAATTCCCCGAATACCAACCAATCACGTCGTTAATCGAGATCTATACATTTGTGACGTAAGTGAAGAGTGAATGTAATACAGATATAATGTTTGCATCTGTTTGCTTATTTCTTGTGTGTATTATGATTATTTATATATGAAACGTTCTAATTAGTGTTGACAGATTTAGATCAAAGTACAATGCAAGTCATATATCTTGATATACTATGCTCATCCTTGAATTATAAAGAGACTGTGTAGCAATTATCAATATTGTCTAATATCAAATTTGAGCATAGTATATCCTTAAACAAAAATGATGCCCCAACAACTGATAGATTTATAATAATAATAATAATAATAATAATAATAATAATAATAATAATAATGATAATAATAATAATAATAATAATAAAAGAAAAATGAAAATGATTTTGAAATGAGTTCACATTTTCTTAAAATGCCTCTTTTATCAATTATATAAACTAGAAATAGTAAACATTGTTTATATTAAAAACTCTGTATTATACAAGTGGACTTACGGTACTTTTTATAAAGTCTTTAAAAGCAAACTTCATTTCTTGAAGAGTTAGATCTATGTTTCAAGTAAATCAAAGAAATGTTATTTAGACAAGATGAGTCAGTCACGAGAGAGAGTGTGTTTTCATACACACGTCTAATATATTAATTTCTGTTTTAAAAAAAGCGGTAACCGAATTTCGGTAATTATGTATATTTATGAGAAATGATGTTTTGACAGACGGTAATGTTTAAGACGAGAAGGAAAATAAAAACTTGTACTGAATTCAGAAGTATCTCGATATTTCATCGTTACAGTGTATCTGGCATAAGCAGGTCACTCTGACAATGAAAATTCCGTACAGAATGTAACTGTAAAACAATAAACCGCATTCCTCATGCTGCAAAAACCTTACATCATCGACCTGCTGAATAGCCCGAACATAAACTGCACGTATAATTCAAACACAGTAAAAATTTCTCTTACTGTTTGCGTGATATATAGAAGAGCACAAAAAGCTTTCTACTGCCTGAATTGATGCTTTTTTCTAACGTTTCATTGAGAAACCATTTATTGTAAATCATTGTTGTACTTTTTATTTTCTATGTGTAATACATGGCAGCTCATTTAAGAAAAAATAAACAAAATTTATAGAATTGACTGGTCTAAAAACAGCCCAGCAGTAATGTAATAAAATATATCTTAAAACTTAAAGTGAATGAACAGAAAATAGCAAATGTGGCAAGTATCCTTTTAACGACCGCATGCTGTTGATGGCATTCTTGCTATAACGACCACACGGTGTATGGTATTCTTGTTGTAACGACCACATACTGTATATGACATTTTTGTAGTAACGACCACATATACTGTGTATGACATTAGTGTTGTAACGAGCATACACAGTATATGACATTCTTACTTCATCGACCACGTACTGTTGATGACATTCTTGTTTCAACGACCACATATTGTATATGATTTTCTTATTTCATCGACCACACAGTGTAAAATATATTCTTGTTTCAACGACCACAAAGTGCATATGACATTGTTTCAACGACCACTTACTACAGATGAATTCTTATCGTTAGGACCACATACTGTGTATGGCATTCTTTGTGTAACGACCACATTTTATATATGACATTTTTGTTCAACGACCACATACTGTAGCTGACATTCTTGTTTTAACGACCACATTGTCTAATATATATACATTGTAGATTACAGTCTTGTTTTGACGACCACATCCTTTGATGGCATTCATGCTTCACGACCACATCCTACAGATCCTAGTTTATCGGACACGTCCTAAGGTAGACACTATGTCAGTCAGAGAAGTGATATCCAGATCAAATATTTTCTAAGGTCAATCTATATCATTACCTCTTGAACATATCTACCTGTTGACGTCAGTCATTACCGCCTGGTCATCTCGTTGTACAAACTTACAAGCGTCTGTTTAATTTTGAGCCTAAAATAGCAACATATTTATGTTCTGGCTCCAGTTCGTAATGCTATAAATCCACGCTAATAAAAACATATCAGTATGTGTAATATACATTCAGAGAAAATATAGTTCTCTATTTGTAGCAAAAGGTGAAGTGATTCTGTTTCAATTTACATAGGTGAACTAACAAGAAAGATACTGAAAAATCTTGTTACAGTAATAATCCACATCTTGTACACTTCCCAACTGTCTTACTGAAGTGCGAAATGTTACACTTTAACGTTAAATAACAAAACATAGACATAATCAAAGAAATAATTGGTTTATAATTTCACTGAAGTTTGTCTTGGAACTAGTTGTCTGACAATATAAATATAATATGGAGTAAACTCTTTGAACAAGTCTAGTTTGTCAGTATATGTTTTACCGTCAATCAAGAATTATTTCTGAAAATATTTTACCGCAATAGAATCAAAACCAGCGTGTAAGTACATGATCCCTGTCAGGTACATGTGCCGGTGCCAGGTACCTGTATCAAGAATAACAAACCACTGACTTTCAAGGTCTTTCCATATTTCCAGTGTGTGCACCAGATAATCTTTGATGAACTAAATAAATATTAGGGTTTTTGTTGATTATGTAGACTGCTAGCAAATTGCAGAACAGAAAAAACGACAATTGTAGATAGTGGCAAGCACTGATGTTGGCCCAGTTACCCCGTTCTATCTTTTTGTCTAGACTAGGTATACTAGCGTAGTCATGGAAATAATGACGTCATTCACAATTTCAATTACTTCCTCATAACAACGTTTTGTACCTTTAATCTGAAGAGTAGAAACCTGTTATGATAACAGGGTACATGCTTGCTATCTATCATCTCACAGTAAATGCTTCAGCACGAGTATATAGCAAGCAGGAATTGTCTTCAAACGAACAAATATTTTGCCCGAGAACGCCAGCTGCTCGTGCAAAACATTTCTACGTGGCGTGAAATAGAAAATGCACGATAAAGATGATGGATTGAAATGAAAATGCAACAAAGAAAATCCTTGTTTTATATAAAATCTGCATTTGTTTTTTCTGTAAAATTAATTGGAATTTTTATTATCTGCCGTTGGCAACGTTGTAGATAAAGATTATATACAGGTTTCTATTGTATACATGCTACCTTCTGCTGTTCAACAGAAAATGAGAATGCTTTTGCACTTTATGACATTTTGATCATACTTCAATTGTTTCAAGAAAATTACAGAAACATGTACTTTTTGGGAAAATGAAAATTAACCAAATTTCAAAAATTTAAAAAAATGGATATTTCGGTATCCTGCTTGAATTGGCGTAAAAATTTACTTATTGAATTATCATTGTTTTATATAATTACGGGCGACAAAAACAATCATTACAGTTGCTGTATGTTCATTGAAGCTGTGACTATTAACTTAGACCTATTTGAAAATGCATTTGATTTATCATACATTACAAATCAAAGAAAAGACAAATCATACTCAACCGAATAGACTTTAAAGTAAAATAAATTTCAGAAAGTTGTTCATGATGACGTATGGAAGAGAAACTCGAGCCAATATTAAGATGGTATCAAAACCCGTCAGTTTGATGATAGAAGTAAACAGAAAGCAACTTGTTTCTTATAGCGTAACATATATAAATATGTAGGTGTGAAATTTATTTGTTTTAATATCTTTCCTATTTTTGTGATATTTACTAAATTCTGGATTTTGTAAATTTGTAATTATGTGGTTCACATTATATTTGGACGAAAGCTGTCCTTGGTTTAAGTAGATTGTTGACAGTCTAATTATATGAACTTGAAGCAATAGCTTTTACACAATTGAACAATGCTACTAAAATCATGAATAAAGAATATATGACATGTATGATAGGGTATTAAAACAATGTATGATAACTTGAGATATTAAATGTATGATAACTAGAGATATAAAATATATGATTAAAGGAGATATAAAATGTATGATAAATGGAGATATAAAATGTATGATAACTAGATATATAAAATGTATAATAACTTAAGATATTAAATGTATGATAAATGGAGATATAAAATGTATGATAAATGAAAATATAAGATGTATGATAACCAGAGATATAAAATGTATGATAACCAGAGATATAAAATGTATGATAACTAGAGATATAAAATGTATAATAACTTGAGATATTAAATGTATGATAAATGGAGATATAAAATGTATGATAAATGAAAATATAAAATGTATGATAACCAGAGATATAAAATGTATGATAACCAGAGATATAAAATGTATGATAACAAGAGATATAAAATGTATGATAACTGGAGATATAAAATGTATGATAACTGGAGATATAAAATGTATGATAACAAAAGATATAAGATGTATGATAACTGGAGATATAAAATGTATGATAACTGGAGATATAAAATGTATGATAACTGGATATATAAAATGTATGATAACAAGAGATATAAAATGTATGATAACATGGAGATATAAAATGTATGATAACTGGAGATATAAAATGTATGATAACTGGAGATATAAAATGTATGATAACTAGAGATATAAAATGTATGATAACTAGAGATATAAAATGTATGATAACAAGAGATATAAAATGTATGATAACTGGAGATATAAAATGTATGATAACTGGAGATATAAAATGTATGATAACAAGAGATATAAAATGTATGATAACTAGAGATATAAAATGCATGATAAATGGAGATATAAAATGTATGATAACAAGAGATATAAAATGCATGATAACAAGAGATATAAAATGTATGATAAATGGAAATATAAAATGTATGATAACTAGAGATATAAAATGTATGATAAATGGAAATATAAAATGTATGATAACTAGAGATATAAAATGTATGATAACTAGAGATATAAAATGTATGATAACTAGAGATATAAAATGTATGATAACTAGAGATATAAAATGTATGATAAATGGAAATATAAAATGTATGATAACTAGAGATATAAAATGTATGATAAATGGAAATATGAAATGTATGATAACTAGAGATATAAAATGTATGATAAATGAAAATATAAAATATATGATAACTAGAGATATAAAATGTATGATAAAGAGAGATATAAAATGTTTGATAACTGGAGATATAAAATGTATGATAACTAGAGATATAAAATATATGATAACTTAAGATATAAAATGTATGATAACTAGAGATATAAAATATATGATAACTTAAGATATAAAATGTATTGTAAATGGAGATATAAAATGTATGATAACCAGAGATATAAAATGTATGATAAATGGAAATATAAAATGTATGATAACTGGAGATATAAAATGTATGATAACGAGAGATATAAAATGTATGATAACTAGAGATATAAAATGTATGATAAATGTAAATATAAAATGTATGATAACTAGAGATATAAAATGTATGATAAATGGAAATATGAAATGTATGATAACTAGAGATATAAAATGTATTATACATGAAAATATAAAATATATGATAACTAGAGATATAAAATGTATGATATAAATAGAGATATAAAATATTTGATAACTGGAGATATAAAATGTATGATAACTAGAGATATAAATTAAATGATAACTTAAGATATAAAATGTATGATAAATGGAGATATAAAATGTATGATAACCAGAGATATAAAATGTATGATAACTAGAAATATAAAATGTATGATAAATGGAAATATAAAATGTATGATAACCAGAGATATAAAATGTATGATAAATGGAGATATAAAATGTATGATAACAAGAGATATAAAATGTATGATAACTGGAGATAAATGCTGATAACTTGATGATAAAATATGTATGATAACTGAGATATAAAATGTATGATAAATGAGATATAAATGTATGATAACTAAAATGTATGATAACAAAAGATATAAGATGTTGATACTGGAGATATAAAATGTATGTATGATAACTGGATAACAAAAGATATAAGATGTATAAAAATGGGAGATATAAAATTATGATAACAAAAGATATAAGATGTAAACTGGAGATATAAAATGTAAAACAGAGATATAAATGTATATAATGTATGATATGATAACAAAATATAAGATGTATGATAACTATATAAAATGTATGATAACAAGAGATATAAGATGTATGATAACAAGAGATATAAAATGTATGACAACTGGAGATATTTAATTGGTGATAACTTGATAACTGATTTATAAAATACATGATAACAAGAGATATAAAATGTATATGATAACTAGAGATATAAAATGTATGATACTAGAGATATAAAATGTATAATAACTAGAGATAGAGATGTTTGATAACTAGAGATATAAAATGTCTGATAACTGGAGATATACAAAGTATGGTAACTAGAGATATCTTATGTATGATAAATGAAGATGTAAAATGTATGATAACAAGAGATATAAAATGCATGATAACTTGAGATATAAAATGCATGATAACTTGAGATAGAGTCAAATTCCTCCGTCGTGCGCCCGATAATCTCATTTCTGAAATAATCACGGAAACTTTTATAGCACATTGCCAATTTGCAATGAAATATGCTTCTTTTTTTCTCACACAGTACGTGAGCACGTGCCAGCACGAGCTGTCATATAGTTCATACTTATTATGATTGCTGTCATACACATTTATCATTTCTGACATTGTATAATCATATATAGATCTTAGGGCATTGTCCCATACTCTCGTTTACCTTTAGTTATATACGTAACAGGTGCCCCACCCCCTTTGGTTATTTATTAAGATGTTAACACTCTTTCGGATATTAAATAAATGGCATTTAGAAAAGTTGATATAAATGACAAGTAATATAATTAACATAATGAGATGGTCAGTTTGGTGATCATATTTGAAAGAAATTTAATTTCCAAGAATGAATGACTGAAAGTTACAGCGATTCGTCATCAAACGCGATTATCATTATTGTTTTTGTTTCCTCTTTTTAAGTCACATAAATGGTGAAATTTCATACAGGGCGATCAATGTAAGTACAGTAGAACCTTCCTTCGTTACTTAGCTAGATAGCGTTGTTTAAAGCGGGATTTGAACCCACAACGATAAGGGACAGGCGACTCAACGTCTGCAATGTTAAAATTACGCCACAGAGGCTTCTACAATAAATCAATTTAAATATATATAGACATTCATAAGAACACACTTTATGTATTTATAGCTGAAAACGTGAGGGAGGTACATGTTAATGCTGGCACGATCTTTCATAATATAATGTAACTTTTGCCATTTCCTATCAATACTCATTTTAATAATATGTAGATTGTATGATATAATATGTAGATTGACTGATATAATCATATACTGTGATAAGATCATGATGAATGTATTAACATTCATTTGTCCACGATCAAGAACGAGAGTTTCCAGTAAAACATTTATAAACAATATGGTAGCTATCTTTTCTCTGGCATTATCTTATGTAACAGTGATGTCTGGGGAATTATATTGTATATTAGTAATATAGCAGCATTATAAATACAGATTATCCTCTGATAAAATCTTCCTCAAATCAACTCCCTGTGTTATATTTAGATTTATCATCGTTTATATCAGTATATATCGGAATATATCAGAAAGTTGCTTATATTTATAATCGTGATAGATTGTTCCGTTAAAATACGATTGCTTTTCCAGGCTTCACATTTTTATTGATATAATATAGTTTGACGTGTATTTAAGACTGGGAAGAAATTTCAAAGAACATTCATTTTATTCACTGGTATGAGTCATACAGTTTTCTTTTGGGCGATTTTTCTATTTTCCTGTTTTGAAATAAAAATAAATCTTCATTTGAAAATGACAGGTACTTCAAAAAGTTAAGATTTAATGTAAATATTTAGTCTATTTTGGAAAACAAAACATAAGCTACAGCAGAAAACAAATTACAAAACAACTTAACTTATTACTTACAAAATCTTAAACAACTGTATTTAAATCATTACAATTTTTGTTCGTGCTATCTGAGATTTCAGCTATAGTGTGTGTCGCGCAATTAAGGGAGTCGAATTTTAAGTTCTACTTTTTAAGTTTGGTGGGTCGCAAGAGACCCGCTGACACTTATATACTATATGTAGAAGGTAAAAAAAGAACACAATTTATGTCTAATGAAATATTCTGATCATGGGCTTCATTATTATTGATAAAAAGTATAAAACTATGTTTACATACATATTTATAAAAGAAGAGCTTTTTCCATTGAGAAATTGCTGGAATAAGACGTTTTGTTCATGGTCGTATTGCTTTCGTTTAATTTTAAATTGATACAGATGAACTACGAGTTCTGGTAATTAAAGTGTACAACATTCTATATGAACATATCTACATCAGTGACCGTTATATATGACGTTGATTTTGATGACCAGATGCCTTCTAACATTAACTTATGGTTTACTGACTTGTTATACCCTTAAACACGTTATTTTCTTTTTATATCTGCAAAATAAAACTAAAAACAATTTGTTTTGAAATTGAAATATTTTTTTCAAAGAAGGCATCAACACGACTGTATCTAGCTATTCCTACAAATGGCATCTTATTCAATGACTTCAGCAAACTGAAATTAGTTTACAGAATGGAAAACACGGAAAAGATGTTTATATAATGGTAAGGTTATGTTATGCAAAATCGATTTTTATATTACTTAAAGCACAATTCTTTATAAGTTAGGTACACGAGACAACAGGACCACAGTTACTGTTTGATTTCAGTAACAACTATACTTGTAAATGCTCTCGAATCCGAAATAAAGGAATGTAGGGCATAACCACAATGCGAACAACTTGGTTATTTCATTCCTTTCCCAATTTTCTTCTAGACTTATTAATTCGTTGTGTTGAAGTTGTTTTCTGTAATTTACCACCCTGACTCCGGGCATGACAAGTTTACAAGGAGCCAGTTTGCTAGATATTCCTTATAATTGATCTACTACGGTTTATATTCTCTCCACCTGTGGATAAAAATAAATCACGCAGTGCTGGCGCGTGCTTTCCACGCTCCACGAGCGCTGACTCATCGCGCAATTGTTTACTGTATGTATATTTTCAGCTGCTGTATTGAGATAATCTAGATTAGCGCTGATTATCGCTCCAGATATACTTTCGCCGGTATTGTAGTGGAACGAAAGGTGTCAACTATCAGCATTCATACATCAAAAAGTAGTCCAAAAATAGCAAGCGTTTCTCCCCTCGTGCTCCAGTACTTGATCTTTGTAGTTGTTGGTATTGTATTCAGTAAAAGTTTTATTTAATTGATGGATAAACATCGAGTATAGTTTTATGTTGTTACTCCTGACGGTCAACTAAATGTCCAAACTTGCCGTATATTTGATGACTTTCTATTTCAGGTGAACTGCATGATTTGAGCGTATATTAGTCTTATATATGTCTTGCAATATACGTTATAGAAATTCTGTTCACAAATAATGCTTAAAATGTAACTGGTTGTGTCAGTTAGTCATTTAGTCTACACGTCTATTAGTCAAGTCTGTTATAACACAAATAATTGTTTAAAATAAAATAATCATACATGTATATGATAGATATTAAACAATTCATTAAAATATAAAATACATATATGTTTATTAACATTTCCATAGTACCTAAACCAGACTCATACATTGTTTCAAATACATGTAAATATATCGTTACTTGACAATTAAATCTTCAAATTTAGTCAAATTTAAGTTGAAATATGTCATCAAAGTAATATGTGATATATTATTATAAAGGTATGGTTAATTTATAACGATAACTATTTTCTATCATAGACACGAGCTTGGTATTCTCTGCACCATCTTAAAGGAGACTGATTACATATTTCACATGTTGCCTGATATTGTACAACGAATATTTCATATTTTGCTTAAGGAGGAGTACCTGATATTGTACGATATATCCTGGAAGATTCTTCTTTTAATAAACAATATGAATGACGACACCAAAAGTGGCAAACAATAACCTTTAACAATATTACCACTGTTCCTTTGCTAGATAACACAAATTAAGATGTTTAATTACTTGATATAATCATAATCATGAACTATCATAAACACTCCAATTATTAGCCAGTCCATTTCAAATAAACACTTTTGTTTAAATAAACTAAATATCAATGGAAATGTTTTTATTATAATCTATTTGCAAAGAAGTGTTTTTAACCTAGTTTGTTACAACATTTTTTATGGTTCGAACAAGTAGGTGCAGAGAAATTTTGATGTCCTTATATTAATTGATTTAATTCATTAGTTTTTGTAGTGAAATGTTTAAGATATAATAAATATAATAATAAATATATAAAGTTACCTTTATCAACATCTACGGCTTTCATGTGGCCCATTGGATTGTATTATCACTGTACAGTTGACATCACAAATTAAAGTTTCCATTCATATGAATGATTCACACACAATACACACAAAATATACGTTTACAAAAGTAAAGCTGTATTTATTTATTTACTCCCATTTTATTTTTTTTTAAATTCCAATTTCACGTGCAAAATTACGGATGTTTACGAAGACAGTAAGGTGATAAAACACCATAAAATCTTCTCATTGGTTCTAAATACCTATGCATGTTAAATGTGCGATTTTTTCCAAAGATAACTACTAACATTTGATTCCAACTTGCAAAATAAAGAAATCAGATTCTTGTTTAAATCCCCTAACCACTGGTAGGAATGCTTTTATTTAATAACTTCACACACATTCCGTTACAATAGAAATCTGCTGTAGCATTGTAAGACTTTGAGAGAGAAATTTCTACTATAAACTTTCAGGCATGATAGAGAACTTTTTTTCCCTCTGGTAAGTTACCAAGATTCTGATTCCCGGCATGAACCGTTCCAAGGAACCAGTTTTACTACTTACCTGTACTGGTTCCTGTACCTTAACTAGAGCAGCAATTATTTCTATATACACTGCCGGTTACCAGCTGATAATTCCAGGTAGGTACATTATACTGTGGGAGATATTGTCACGTGGTTCTGACATATTTGGGTCGTAGCGATAATCTGTTACTACCCCGTTGAAACCTGCACGCGGATTACCGGAGAAGATCAAAAACTTATTCGTAACACCAAGAATGACTTTCTTACGACATATTTGATTCATGTCACCAAATAAAACATTTTAGGTCTTCAAAGACTAAACTCAGCAGAAACATGTCAAATATATAATAATAACAATATTTGATATATACGTTATATACAATAAAATACCTAGTTGTGATTGGTCAATTAGGAGCAACTGTGGTCTAAATATCTATCAGAAAATATTTAACAATATACTTTTAGTGTAAATGATGAAAATTGCCTCGTTTAAAAATATTTCAGTTTAAAAAGTATCTGATAACGTTCTTTGTTAAAATCTTTCACAGAACGTTTTTAAATACCATATGTTATGGAGCAACATACATGTATAGACCTTTAGGCATGCAACGCTTAAAGTTTTAGCAATCTCTTACGATGAACACAAATGATAAAATGTTATATACCTCCAAGTAAATTATAAGCTGTTTATAAGCTATTTTGCTTTGATTCTGTATTGATTTTTACCGCATCCTAGAATACACACCTTGATAATCCGCGAGTTATCAAGGAGATTAACCTTTCTTACCGCCGATTTGGCAGCTACAATTTTCGGGTATCTGTTTTTTATTTC
The DNA here is from genome assembly GCF_026571515.1 of Ruditapes philippinarum. NCBI lineage: Eukaryota > Metazoa > Mollusca > Bivalvia > Venerida > Veneridae > Ruditapes > Ruditapes philippinarum. Next base: position 218,820 of record NW_026860662.1, on the reverse strand, counting down.
AATTCTCTGACCAGAAATTATTTTGACACTGTGAGAATGTTCAGTCGGTTACACCCGTTGTCTGCATCTACTTGCTACTATTTATATTTCTACTAATTTAAATGATAATCAACAGACTGTGTTTGAACTGTTAGAGTTAAATATGTATCATACAGAGATTTTGACAGCGATAAATTGTACGGAAAATTACAGAAATTAGTTGTCTCCTATTTCAAGGTTATTCTTCAAGTTTCTATATCGGCAATGAGCATCAGATGAACAAATATATTTACATTATTTCGAAGATAAACTCTCTAATTTGCTGTATATAATTTAATTTGTCGTATATTTTGGCCTTACGGCCTTCTTCAACGGCATTTATTATACATACAATGTACGAATTTTATATATATTCAATGATATTGTTCACGATAAAAAATACATGTTCGTTTTTTTGTATCATTTTAATAGTTCTTACAAAAATATTTCTATCAAATTCATATTCGCAGATGAGTAACATTTGCTAAGTTTTTTAATTTAAGTGGTGCATATTTGCCTAGTGTAACATGACAAACTGTACATATTTACATTTGTTATAGTAAGTTAAGGAATATATGGTTGAAATTGAAGAAAGAGCAAGTATATTATATGATCTGTATCATTGACGTTAGGGATTTGAAGCCCTGATCGAGCGAGTGTTATATTTCTCGCGCATGCGCTATCACGCATTCTCAATACCATTTGCAAATATTGAATCACGGAAAGTGAAAAAAATAATGTTCAGAGATCATAAAAATAATATTTGAATATGGAAAAAGAATATCTCCCGGACATAAATTTGAATTCTTGCAAACAAGATACGAACCATGTTCTCTCAGTTCCATATCAAATTGAGCAGGTCATTCTTATAAAAACAGGCACAGAAATGTACGTTACTTTGAGTGTCCCTTAAATTAGCAGCTCATAAACATGTAACTGTTGAACTAGTCAGTAATTTTGTTTTCACAATTCCCTTCTCAAAAGATGTAGGATGGAAATAAACACATTTTTTGTTAAATTATACCAATATATTCAGGTTTTGAAATGTTAAAACAATAACAAATTTTACAGATGAATGATACATATTTTACTATTTCAATGCATTCTTCGAAGTTCTTTACAGATTTATCAATGAAAAGCAGTTCGACATTACAATGTTATTGGTTATTTATGATACATATAAACTCCTCGTTGTAAACTAATTCATGCATGTAGCGGTTGATTTTTCACCCCAAATGCCTTAAAAGTAAAGTAATAATTTTGTAACGTACATTTCAGTTTAATACAAAAAATATCAACAGTGAATTCATTAAGAAAATCTGACAGGAATGGGAAAAACTTAAATATTTCTGTTTGGTATTTATTCCTTTTCTAAACATTTGAACAATTAACTACAAAAATCATCAACGCTTGGTCAGAATAAGATATTGTATATGCATACAGAAATAAGATGTATTTTAATTGATGATTCTGTTCATATAAGGTAAAAGTACATGTAAACAACATTATATTGCATATTTAACCCTTTATTACAACATACGTGTGTGATAAAATGCTTTAAAATATCAATCTTTAGCATTTTTGAAGACTTTCTTAAAAACTTTATTAAATACTGTTGTAAACTCTCATTGGTAACGTACATTTCAGTTTTCTGGCATGGGTGTTGTACATAAAAAGACACCAATTAATATTTAACATTATAAACAAAACGTTTCCTATTTTAAATTTTTAAAACAACAAACATTTTTACTTTATAAAATAATTCAAAAACACATGCGATCATCGTTGTATGCTACGTTATTCATTGTTATGAGGATAATTTTACAGCAATGTCCAGAAATGTTTTGAGCCCCATTATGGTGTAATTGATAAAATTTGTTGCATTTTTATGTAAAAAGAATTAATAAAAACATGTTTTACTATCGCAAACTTCAATTTTATGTGCAACTTTGCAAGTAACATACATTTGAAGATGATTCATCGAAAGTCCTGTTAATATCTTTCATTAGAAATTCGCATGTTTTAAGACATTATGATTACCAAAATCACATTAATTTTGTGAAATGCATGTAAAAATAAATGCTTTAGAAGTGTGACACATTAACTTGATTGTTTTGTTGCTTTACAATATATTCCAGTGTTATGTACACAATAAGGTAAATTCTGGAAAAAAATCATTTACTTTATACGAAACATTGCTTATATGAAACATTGTTTGCTTTTGTTTTATAAAACATTGTTTCTTTCATTTCTCGCTTTGTTAGTCAAATATTTCGGATTCTGTAATAAGTAATTCTAAAATAACGCTCTTTCAAAAGATAACTTTCGGTATCGTTCAGCTCTTGTTCTCTACCTGTAGCCTTTTTGAATCTCAGCCCTTAATTTCAGTCTCTGAAATGTACGTTACTACAATTGAAATGTACGTTACTTGTTATTGATGTTAATGTAAGTGAGAAATCATTGTTTTGTAGACCTTTATAGTCCATACACAATGCACATTTGAGTGTGCAGATGCTAGAGAAAAGATTAAAAATGTTCATTATCATCACAACTGTTCAACTTAAACAACCAGATATTGTACTAGTCCCAACTTTTGTAGATAGAAAAAATACCTGAATAAAATTCATATGCAACTGATGCAAATACAGTTATATTTAATTTGTTTTCGTTTCTAATCATCCTATTCTTACTTGTTATTACATGAAAAACATATTCATGAAGTAACTTTTAAGAATTCGGGAGGTACTCTTCATTGAAATTACTAATACTAGTTTTGAAATGTACGTTACCAACAGTAACGTACATTTCATGGTACTTTTTAGCAGAAATATACTTTCCACTACTACCTTTTGTTTACATTGCAAAATAAACATGCTATCACATCCAAAAATCCAGCAGAATGTTTTCAGTAGATGTGTGTTTATATACATAAATTGGTTCTAATATATATTGTGATATCGTATATCAAACATGAATTTACCTTAAATTATATCCACAGTGACACAATGCAATATTTATTTAGGCTTTGATGTTACAAAACTCTTCTCTCCATATAAATTTTCTTACCTAAGGTATCATATTTTAAGTGTAGTGAATATTTTTTAAATTGCGGTAACGTTCGTTTCGGTAACGTACATTTCTGACCACTTTTCAATGCAGATCTGGACACAGACTTGAGCAATTATAACAATTTCTCAACACATAACTTCTAATTGAGGGAAGCTTTAACTGCTTGACACAAGTCTACCTCTTTACATTTTCATCAGTTCCTGTAGCATCAGTAACGTACGTTTCGCGGCAAAAAATACGTTTTAATTTTCTCAGAAAATCATCCATCAATTACGGCATCTTTATATACCACTTTTATAATACATTATTTTGACCAATGTGGCCAGTTATCAGCCAGAAAACTTCAAACTTTGAAAGATCTTATTTTCTAAAAAAAATTTTCTTCACTGTTTAAAAACGCATACTCCAAAAGGCATTTATCAGTGGAAAGGAAGAAACAACAATTTTGTTTACATTTTTATCATAGTTTTCAGTATGTTTCACTGTTAAATTCACGCTAAGGCATTGTGAGATACAAAAAAACACCAAACAATTGTTTTATAAAAGACCAATTGAAACATGAAAACATTTCAAGTTCATTTTTCTTATAGAGACAGTCACGTACGTTTCATTTTTTACTATTGTGCGATAAATATTTTTTCAAAACATGACAGTTGACCACTTTTTTTTTTTGATTTAATTAAAACGGAACATGTTTGGTGGAACAGATGCTTTAGATAAAATATATAGCACATAATAAGACGAATATGCTATGTGGAAAGCGTTTTTATCTATTCTGTAAATGATATTGAGAATGCGTGTATATGCGTAAGGCAAAAGGGCGTATAGAAGCAGAGCTGCATCAGTACTAAGGGTGTAGTACTTAAGTACCAGTACCAGTACTTGGCAAATTATGCAGTACCATTACCAGTACCAGTACTAGATTTTAGCTTGGTACTGCAGTACCAGTACTTTTTTTGGTGAAGTAATTAAGTATCAGTACCATTACTTTTATATATTCATCAAAGTTTGAATAAATACAGTGTCAAACAAATAATTGCAAATATTATTCAGCAAAAAAGTAAAATCATAATTACTTTAAAGTTAAAATAACATATTTACAACTTTATAGTTTTAAAATACTTTTTACAAGTAATATTTACAACATATATTCATGTCATATCTAATTGTTTAGTAACCAGTCAACTGTATAAATACAATGCAAACATCTTTCATTTAAAACACAACAGTCTTTTGTTGCCTTTCACACCTTCACACCTCTGTTCAATTTATACCAAAGTAAATAACAACTTTTTATGGTGTTAACAATATCACTTTTTTCACTTGAAATGGGATTTTTAAGAATAGAAGAAATTAATTAGTGTTTATTTTGCTCTTTTACTAGTAAAACAAAGTAATAAAAGATTTTAATAAGGATATTTTAGGGTAAAGAGTTATTGAGTCTGTTTATCTTAATTTAATTTTTACATTAAGTCTTTGGTGCTTTTTAATGATGAATACTTAACATTTGAAGGAATATTGCAGCAAATTATCTTTAGATTTGATAACTTACTTTTTCACAAAAATAAAGTATAGTTAATGTAATTTACAGCTTTATTTTATGAGAAAAATTGATGTTATTTTTTATTTTTATCAAAACCAAAAGTACTGGGTATTGCAGTAGCAGTACCACTTTTTAAGACAGTAATGCAGTACCAGTACCAGTAGTAGCAAAATTTTGTAAGAGTAATTCAGTATCAGTACCAGTACTTGCAAAATTGCTGCAGTATGTACTGCAGTACCAGTACCAGTACCAGTAATGCAGCTCTGTATAGAAGACGCTCAAAGACTTCGTCACGTGTATAGTTGACAATATCAGCTTGTAAATCAACATAACCCAAGTACAGGACCGATTGTGCAAGATCACTTTATACGTGTACGTTGAAAATTCTTGAACATGTTCAACATATTTTTCGGTTTTTGGGTGCTCGAACGTGTATTTATGTTTTACATTGTATCTTAAACGTGAATGGCGTATACTGAAGTATATCTACGTAAGTGAGCGTATGAGCATTTTTTCTGGTACTCTCGAGTACTATAATGTCATTCAGCATAATGTGACATCTCGGCAACAGTCTTTAAAAGGTACATAGATAAGCAAATATACATAATATACACAACTACTTCAGGGACGGAGTCCCTTTAGCCTCAGGCTATTGGTTACTTAAGAGGTCACCCGAGCCATGTCATTCATCAAATATCTAATCACCAGGCTTTGTTGCTTTTGGTAAGCAGATTCCTTTGAAGTCAGAGATTAGATGGTGCCAAATCTAAGACGGAACCAAGATCTTTTACAGTTCAATGATAAAGAACCATTACCAATCATATAACGCATCCTTTGTGGCTTCTGTTGATCATACCTTAATAATTCAAGATGAGGTTTTCCTCCAGGAACAAGCCCGACTTGTGTAAGTTTTTGAGAGTCTGTTTAATAACAATGACACAAAATTCATTGATAAAAGGCTTGTGGCACAAAAACATATGCATATGATTACAGTAAACATATTGAAATGTAATACAAATATAATACAAGTACATATATGTTTCAACAAAAGCAGTGTTACTAGAAAATACTGCTATCTTACAATCAAGGAGGGAATTTATAACTGTTTTGACACTTTCAGAAGCCGAAACTTTGTAAGTATACTTGGATCAGGTAATCTCAAGAAATTTAGCAAAATGTTTCTTTGTTGTAGAAGTTATTTCCACGTTTGGTTTAAATAAGATAAGAAAATAATAATGAACATTATGGGGGTCATCAAGGTTCATCATGTCCATGATGTAATCAGGTGAGCTACAAAAACGTTTTTATAATAATTTCGACATGTTTTCTTAAAGAACTTACCACCTAAAATAATTTTGAACAAAAATGTGGAGATGAGCTAAATTGTAACAGATTTTAAGTAGAATTAGAAGAACATTAAGCTATAGAGATTAGTTTGTACACTGACATATCCCTGTCTACATCAAAAGTGGTTACCATTTATTTTCCCCAACAATACATTGGGGGTACTAGGTAAAATACACAGTAACATTTCAAAGTTCAAGGAAAAAGGATAATCCACTGTTGAAATAGATTGATGATAGACAGAGAGGTGAATTACTATTTCAGGAGAAACATTTCACTTTTTTAGCTTTCATTTCTTTGAAGTATGAGCACTTGTTATCAAAATGTTCCTGTTACCGGACTGACTTTTTCTATCATTGTTTAAAACAGGTATGTCATGGAATTATTCTGGTTCAGTGTTAGGGTTAACATGTAGCCTTGTGTAAGATAAAGTATATAAATCTCTGTAATATCAAAGGCTATCACAACAATTTCACCTCGATGCGAATTTAGCTTTTCGAGTAATTTCATTCACTTCCGTGTTCGTATACAATAGAGGTCATGTAAAAACAGCTCCTTTTTAGTATTTGGCACAGGGGAACAACCGCATTTGAGTCACTATTTTTCAATATGATATTGGCTGCTTGTAAATATATTAAAGTCAAACACCAAGAACCATCTATATCTGTAAGTTCTGTAAGTAATGAAATAAAATTGTGTTTAAACTAAGATTATTTTATTGTATAGTGTTTAATAACCTAGCTTGAGACATTAAATTTGTCTCACCCCAATCCTCCTTGGCACACCTGACCCCAAGAGCTTACGACAACATCTTTCAAAATAGAAAGACAACTATCAGGGAAATATAAAGGTCATTTTTATTTTTTCATAATTACAAATAGTTCATATTTAGCTAAATAACTCAAAATTGTAAACTTCAACTATTATATAATGTTCTACCGCAAACCAGCATCTTTTAATCTAAGCTTTTTTCGATGATTATACCTATTTGCAAAAAGAGCAACGATAATTGTCTATATGAGTTTTCTGGAAAATGTGACAAGATACTTAAAATAAAAAGTTTTTGAGAAATAAAAATTAGCCCTTTTATGAGCTATAATATGATTTTGTGATTAAGTCAAAAGCTACATTATGTAAATTATTTTATGTTTACTAAGTGCAAGTCCTCGGCTGAATAAAGATAAATAACACCGCACTTGAGTTGCATTGTTTGGGAGGCATAATGCTTATCCCGCTTTAAACTAAAATGCTTTGTGTGGGGTCTGTAACAATACTGATTTAGCAAATTAAAAGATGATATACAATTGGAGATTTGTTTATTTAATGCGCATCTCCGATTGTTTATAAATCTGATATTTTTTTTAAAATATGTTCCTGAAGTGTTTTGAGAATATGTTTGAATTCAACGTCAACTGAATTCCAAGAGATACAAATACGATTTCTAAATGTAGGTTAGTGTTACAAATTTTGTAGAGATTTACATTTAGTGCTTGTGAAGACTTCTTGAAAATAATAATGTATTATTTCCTGTCTAATAATGAAACATTCGAGATAATTATTATAAGGTCTTCTTCTATTAGAGTTATTTTTGTTTTGTATTATTTAAAGATACCTATAGGTTTTTATGATAGCAATTAAAGTTTTTTTGAGCATACTTTAAGTATATATAGCTCGAACATCGAAAATATACACACATTTAAAACATTTAAGTCAGTCAAGAGTAAATAAAACAAACATAGTTTTATAATAAACAAGAGACAAAATTACTATACATTCTCCATACTGAAGAAGGAGAGAAAATTATGTTCTTGTTATTTATGAAACGAATCTATGTACAATATATTAAAATCTAACTTGCCATACACACGAATATATTGTAACTATGAAATATATTACAAAAACAACAGAACTAGTTTCTCATATCGTACAAGGGATTGAAACATTCAAGACGGATCTTAAGTTTTCTTTCATGGAAGTATCAGTTTGTGAGATATATTAGATGACGTTGTGTGGTAAAATTATGATAATTAGCAGCTTTCATATTTATCCACCTAGGAAACTATTACAATGTGCTCTATTCTGATCATATAATTACCGGAACAACACTATGACGTCTTTATCCTTCAGTTGTTTATTTTCTGGAACACTAGTGTTTGTAAACATGTTATGATTGTGATGGTACAGGTTTGTTATCGTTGTGGTTTTATGACTAAAATATTACCATTTTATATTTGACCTCAACGAACACCGCTATTGGACAGTATTATAATTAATACAAAAACGTTATTTGAATGCACTTCAATTTAAATTTCCCTTTTCCTGTTGTCCAGTTTGCATGAACAAGGGTTTTATTTAAAGTGACTCGTCACTCGTTGGCTCAATCTCTACACTACAAGACTGAAGGATACGACCTACAAACCGTTGAATGCTTTTAAATAAACCGTAAACATACGGTTTTTTTGGCATCATTGTTTTTGTGGTATATCCTATTTATTATAGTTAAGAGCAATATGTTTTAAAAGTACAGATTAAAGTACAGAAATCAGGGCGATGAAAACAGTTTGAGATAATTTGTTTTTATAACACATCCCACTTCAGGTGATCCTATTTTAACATAATGAATCAGTTGGCGGTAACTTGCACACGTTTGATGAATCAATAGCCAGATTCCGTTATTTGCACTTTTAAAAATTACCGCTACCGATATAAAAAGAGTAGATATTAGATAAAATAAATTACGTGTATCATGTGATTCCATGCCATTATTGGAATAGAATACACATTGAATCAATATTATTTTGGCAACAGATATTAGTAATGATCAACAAAATCTTATAAAAGTTCACTTTATTTCTCTAGTCTGAGTTTATACTTGTATGTATGTCTTTGTTTCATACCACACTTGCTGCTCTGAACGAAATTGTCAAGAAAGATATGATTTCCAATAAAAGTCAGATTCAAGTATTTATACACTTACGCTACATTTCCATTTAGATTTTCAAACTCTTTATATAGTGCCACAAATAACATGTAATATGAATATAAGAATACCCATGCCGTGGCAAAATCATTTTCCCTGCAAAGATAAACAGTTAGCAAAGGGGGATTCTATGCTTGAGTTGCATCACATTTTGAACAGGAAATAAACAAATAAATATTGGTTTACGTTACATTATCCTATTAACTCCAGATTAAGTTTTTAATAAATTCTGCGCAAGCTCTACCACTATCAAATTTAAGGTTACATTCTCGTAGAATATTAGTTGTTTAGCTTTCTTATTTATTCTGCATTATTGAATACCATGGGCAACGTAAGTGAAATAAACAAATCTACTTACTATGCCTCATCATGATATTTGATTTCACACAAATCTATCAATCATTGACATGATGCGGTAAATATTAGTCCAAGTGTTGTGATACATTCTGAGAACCGTTGCTATAACGTTGGATTTTTTTTAGCATTTCTGAAAACTGTTTGACAAAAAATATATGTATTGATAGAACGAGTAAACGAGTAAGAATGCTTGAGAAATGCTGATGAGGAATTATGATGTGCAAGAGAAAGAAAATTGAAGTGAAATTAACGGGTACTTGTTACTCTGTTGAAGATGTACTTTTTCAAGTCTACTAGTTTGAAGATATGACATACTTAATATAGTCTATAGACACACTTTCGCTGTTTTTTGTAAAAAAATGGTGTGTATTATTAACAATGTATATGATGAAATAGCATTACATTGAATAACGTTTTCAAATGAAGTACGCTTGTTTGGGGAACAATTTAATCTACCGTTAATATTTTACTTTTAAAGCTACAATTGCATTACATTTACCTTGGAATGTACGTTGTAGTGTTAACGGAAAATATCACAATTCTGATTGATGCTAAGAGAAAAAAACAATAGCAAAGAGACAAAAAAAGAAACGAAACAAAGCAGAAACAAAAAAAAGTCTGATCCATTTGACATATTATTTAAAAGGAAAGCTTGAATGGTACATTCTCGCTATTTTCTTATCCTTTGGTCTTCTAACTAGTCTTTTATTCATGGTTTTGTTTCTTATTCCTACTTCTGTTAAAAACAATTATTTCTATTATATACTAAGAAAGTGCGATAATTCTGCTATAAACTTTCTTTAACCTCGTTCAAAGAATTACTTAAAACATTTAATTTAAATAAGGGTGTAAAGTTTAAAACGTTCGAAATCAATATATTTATACATTAATCATATTTGCACAGACAGTTGCCATTTCCGAAACGCAAATTTGCTATTTTCAATTTTATATAATTAAGGGCCACCAGTATGTTGTGAAGTTTTCCAGATAGACCTCACGTTAACTACATACAGATTATACAAACAGCATGAAGATGGTTTGAACTGGTTCTCTTATTCTATAGCTTAAATTCTAAGTATAATGTACTTAACGTTAAACAGAAGGTTAAGTTATGTAGGATAAATATGTTCGTTATTTCTACGCTGATGCCTATCATACTGATTAAGGTTTGTTATATTTTATAAGAAAACAACAACAAAACAAACAAACAAATAAACAGAAGGAATTACCAAAGAAAGCTTGGATGTTCAAGCAAGTCTTAATGTGTGCAGGCTGCTATTTCTCGAATTCGTAAAAATATAATACAATATTTACTGGATAGGACACGTTCTTTGTCGTAATTTATTGTTGTACACACGTTGACAAGTGACATACCTGATAATCTATGAAATGAATGAAATTCCAGAAATGTTTTTGCAAGGATGTGCACATAGCAGTGTGGTTGAGTAAAGAGTATGTTAAAAGATCATGCGGAGCCGGAACATTATGATCCTCGAATCATAAATCCTAAAAATAAATATACCCTGACAAAAATGGAAGAATTGCCATGCTATGTTCATTTTCCATGCTTCACCACAAGACGAGAAAACAAAACATACTTAAGATGCTCATTTGTTCTATTTATCACAGGAGAACATATTTTTTCCTATATACCCCCTTCTTGCTACCCTCGGCCAAACATAGTGTAATCTCTTTAGTTGTTTAATGCAAAAATTATAACATGTACATATATTCCAAAAATTAAAGCGTCTAAGTCCTACAAGAGGTCCATATGGACAGAAACGTTAAGGAGGGAAAAATTATGTTTCACACAATATAGAACTACTGTTTGTATGCAAGTGTTGCCTTGCTTTGAGAACCTTACATCTTATCTATTATTGTTGTTTTACATCTATATGAAGCAATATTCTTCTCTGGATAGTTTTTGTGAAAATGCTTATCATACAGGAACCGCTTTTATTGTTTAGTCCGGAGTATATAAATTTCAAAATATATTTAGAACTGCAGTGGTGTCGTTAGCACGGAGCATATAATGCATTTTCCAATGAACCAAATGTTCAGATGAGCAATTGCTTTGTTTACATATTCCTCTCTGTAGATAGAGAAAACGTTCACCTGGATGGGTTTCTGTTTCCAAGACGTAGAGCAATTAAGTTAATCAATCGTCACTCAAAACAGCTCAATGTGGGGTCTGAAACAATGCTGAATCTCACAAGCGTAAATTTTTACAATGATATTCGCTTTGTGTTAACGTTTACCAACCTTCGATGATGTGGATTTCTTCGAAGTAAATAATGATTGATTCTTACGTATTAAGATAAAACTTTTCGGGCTTAATTATTTTGTATGAAGTACACATTTTTTTGTGCATAGATATAATGCCTTTGTAAAAGGCAATGCAAAAGCAGAAAGTATAGAATTGGAAGAATAGAGAATTCCCTTTTGTAGCACTATTGATTCTTAAAGACATTATCAATATGGCATTAACCATTTTCTGATAATTTTGAACAAATCAGAACCACTGAAATAAAGTGATAAGTCTAGCGTTCTGTTTACGATTAAGTTTGAGTCATAAGTTTTACGATTAAGTTTGAGTTTGAGTCAGCAGGTGTCAAGTGCTGTGTGGCAGCTGTAAAAAGTTGCCCCGTACTTCACTTCAGTGTTGTTATATTTTTTCTGGTCCTTCGGGATCATTTGATACCAGCACTATTAAGTGTTGAGAATTGAGTACCGCTCAAGCCGGTGCTAGGGGGCGTGAGGGATGTTGCACTCATTCATTATCCCTCATGTACAGACTCAATCAAACCGAGTCTGCAATTCTTATGTAATTTTGTTGTGATTAATGCTTCCGAGGGATCACTTTGTTTCCAGATTTTCATAAGCTACTAGAGAAAGCACAACAACTTGTTGACTGAGTTGTGATATGAAGCTATCACGTTTAGATGATTCTTTCTGAAGCTCATCAAATCCCAATTACTATACACATTGTTTCATCCAAATTCTTTTGAATGAAATCGTCGTGGAACATTACAGAATAGGTCGTAAAAAGCTCACATCTCGAAGGTTAGGGTTAGTTGATTTGTTTCTTTTGTTCCGGTCTTGGCATGAACAAACTAATCGTAAATCAACCTTAAGAATTAATAAAATAGCAAGACAAATATGTCACGTAGCTGGTCAAAGTCGTGTTATTATTCCGGATTTGTGATTATAATACTTTTATTGTTCAAGATCCCTTGAATATAATTGGTGCCAAAATCTGCGTGTCTTTCAATAGATGTATAGGAAATCAAGCCGAGTCATTTTTTTAAGCGGGGACATAAGTTGCAAAGAGAGTAAAATTAAAGTTGAATGAAATAATACGATATATGTATTACTGGCACATACACATATAAAAATCATCATAGTTTTATCTTTTTAAATACTTCTTGAAAATCCGAATGGATATTTTACTGGTAGTATGTCGAGACAAATAAAACACAATAATCAAGAATCTGGACAGTTACAGAGACGAAATAGTTTATTTTGATCATGACTAATAATAATTTATTGCTAATAAGTTTTTAAATCTTCATAAGATAAACTATGCAAGGATTTTACAATTCATCATTCATTCCAAAACGTAGATATGTCTACAAAAGAGCACATACAAATACAATTGCTTAAAGGAAGAGTGCAGAATAGCTTTTACCCATCATCATGTTTGGTGTTAGCATGATGACGATGCAATTGGCTTCACGTTTATTTTGATATTACCCGAAATTAGAAACAATTAACAAGTATATGTTAATAACCCGTTCTATGAACACAAATAGTAATAAGTTATGTTTCTTTGATAATGTTGTTTAATTGTAATAATGAATCACCAGGTTAATTATTCGTACAATAAACGTTATATATCTTAGTCCACTTACCTTCATCTGCTAAGAGAAATTTTCAGTAAAATAAAGTTTGGCAATTACTATATAGCCAACTTGTGTACACTTTTGATAACTGTGAACAAAACAAAAATTCAAATCGTGTATAAAAATCATATATTGTTTACCGTGTCATATATCTAACGTCTCTTTTAAAGCATAGGTTAATTTAAGACGTTTGTTAGATGTTTTAATTAAAAAAACCTATCAAAATAGCTAAAAGAAGGGAAAGGACCGACTGTAGCTGAAAAGTCTTGTGTCGTTATGTTGATGGTTTTTTCTGAGTTTTTTTAAAGGTGACGCTTGAAATAATTATGTAATAATTAGACATTCATATGAAGATATTAAATGATTCACAGCTAAATGATGAAATAACTGTAGATGTTGAAAGTTCCTTATGGATAGATCGTTGGCAAGGCCGACGTTAAATGAATGATTGATAACTTAAATATCTTATACCATCAGATAAACAGTATTATACAAACATTCGTATCTATGACATAACTCGAAATGTTGTCAGTATCAGTACATATGTTCACACCTATCATTTATATATTTATATATTTACTATGCTTGATGAGTAATGTGTTCTTGATGAATAAAATTTGGATTTTGTCACCGGCCTCACAGATTCCGTATAAGGTTTGTAGGTTTGAGTAATGACAAAACTATTTCATAAAGTTTTTAATTGGGGTATAATATAATTACTTTATCAATAAATATGATAAAGATTAAAACAAATCTGAAAATATAAAAAAATAACATTATACAAACATAACATATAGAATAATCATTTGACAGATGACAGCCGTCAAAAAATGTAAACAAACGAAACAATATACATTTATGTGTGATGGCGCGTTACAGTCCGCTAACAAAACACAAAATTGATTTCGTTAATGGTATAACATTATATAATTATCAAACTTAAGATTTACAATATATTTAGAGATATGTTTATAAAGTACAAAAATCTTAATTACCTGAATAAATATTTAATATATCCAGAGATATTTGGTATTTTTAAAAATTTACTTGCACTATAAAAGGCGTATACAATTTGAAAAACGGGTTTGACTAGAAAAGTAAATTATGATTGGTTGAAAAGTGTCACGTGTATAAACAGATCAAAGATTAGTTATTGAAAATATCGGGGAAAAAACTACGGAGTACAAGTCGGGTCATGATTTACAAATAAACAAAAACAACGGAAAACATTTATCATATTTTTACCCTACGACATACTCCCCCTGCTTCGGAAATGGCGTCCCGACATTTAATACGCGAAATGAATTATAGCATTTTGCATTAATAAAAACAACAAATTATTTTTAAAAACAATAATATAATATAATAAGAAAAATAACACTCATGTATAAATTTATATATATAGTATATAGTATATTCTCATCAGATAATAAGTGAGTATTTGTGAATAGTGTAAAATGTTTGAGGAGAAATGTATATGGGGCTTAAATTATGTAATAGTTATGATGTGTAAATCAACATGACATAAGTTTCCTCTTGCATGTGTATTCACATAATCATCTCGTTTACAATTCTCAATACGAATGTCAATAATCTTCTACAATATATTATAAATTTTCATCTATCATTGTCACACAATTTATGTCACGAAAACCTCTCATTCTTTTTCAGATGTAATTATTTACACTATGTACATTTGTGGTCCAATATCCAGTCACCTGACCGTTGCCATCTTGGGGTTATTCTAGTTCTTATTGGTCGGCCTATAAAAGCTTTATCATCAGCTGATGTTAAACATTTATTTTTATTATTTGGTTTGCATCTTCTGGCCGGAATAATATATTAGTCACTTGTATTTTCTAGAACGTTATCAGGACGAGAATCTTTTCCTTGTTGATTTTCAAGGTAAGTATTTTTTAAAGGATGCACTTGTATCAAATTTCATTTCAGGTTCAAGGTAAGTTATATTTCTTTCTATTTCAGGATCTTCGTTGTTGTGTTTTGTTTCCAGGTAAGGGTCTTTCACCTTTTTACTTTACGGTAGAAGAAGTAAATTCCTATGTAATGTCCGTGTCTTGTTTGATCTTGGACTATCTTTTCAAAAAAAAAACAGGTATGTTTTGATTTGGCTGCTCCATAACAAAGTAAGGGGTATCTTCCCATTTGTCGGCTAATTTATTTTTTCCACGAAGCTTTACATTTCGAACTAAAACTAGGTCACCTTTATTTATTGTAGCGGCTTTTGCTCTGATATCATATCTTGTTTTATATTTATCAGCTGAATGTTTCGCATTGTCTTCGGCTTTTTTATAAGCAATAGATAGACGTTCTTTGAGTTTTCTAACGTTTTCAGTTTGTGTGATGTTGTTGTTTTCATCTGTTGGTAATCCTAGAAATGCATCTATTGCTTATATTGGATGTCTACCAAACATTATAAAGTATGGGGAATATCCAGTGCTAGTATGAATGGGGACATTGTATGCATGTACGAGTGGGGCGACTTGTGATTTCCAGTCTGATTTTTCATTATTTTCCAGGGTTCCTAGCATTTTTTGTAATGTTGAATTAAAACGTTCTGCCTTTCCATTGCCGATTGGGTGGTACGGTGTGGTATGACATTTTCCAATACCTGCTAATTGACAAAGATCTTTAATAAGTGAAGATTCGAAATTTGCGCCCTGGTCACTGTGTATTCTTGATGGGAAGCCATAATGTTCAATAAATTGGTCAAAAAGAACTTTTGCGGTTGTTTTAGCTGTTTGATTTTAAGTTGGATATGCTTGAGAATATCTAGTAAAATGGTCCGTAACGACTAAAATGTTTTCAAATCCACCTTTTGATTTTTCTAGACTAAGGAAGTCAACACAAAGAATTTCCATTGGAGTTGTAGAATTTATAGTAACTAATGAAGCTGTTGCGGGTAATGTTTTTCTTCTAATACATCTGGGACATTGTTTTACTTTTTCTTCTATCCACGTATCCATGCCTGGCCAATAAAATCGTTGTCTGAAAAGTGATATTGTTCGATCTCTGCCCTGGTGACCTAAGTCGTCATGAAGTGTTTGAAATATATCTTCTCGGATGTTTGCTGGTAAAAGTAATTGAAGGTAGGTATCATTTCCGTACGTTCCTTGACGATATACAACATTGTCTCTGAGTACTAATTTTTCCCCGTCACGTAAGTATTTCAAAACACCAGAATTCATTGACGAGGTTCGCTTAGCGGAAGGCCTTGTTCCTTCTTTTAGGTGTTGATATACTTGCGATATGATGTTGTCGTCGTTTTGTGATTTTTTCCAGTCTTTAGAACAAAGAGATTCGGACTCAACTAAATCTTCCGGAGGAAGTTCTGTAGATGAGGATTCAACTTCAGGTAAGTTTTCAGGGGTAAGTATGCTAAAGACGAAAGGAGCTTGTTTGGTGTTGACATTTGCAGAAAAGGTAAGTGCGTTTATAGTTTCTTTATCTATTGTAGAATTGTATTCTTCAGTATTGCTTTGGTATTGTCTAGATAAACCATCTGCATCTGCATTTTGTTTTCCACTTCTGTATTTAATTGTGTAATCATTTCCTGATAATGCAGCCAGCCAACGGTGCCCTGTAGCGTCTAGTTTTGCTGCAGTCTGAACGTAAGTAATAGGGTTGTTGTCAGTAAGACCTTCGAATTTATTGCCATAAAGGTAGTCGTTGAATTTTTCAGAAACATCCCATTTTAGCGCCAAAAAATTCTAGTTTATGTGCTGGATAGTGTTTTTCAGATGGTTTGAGGCTTCTACTAGCGTAGGCTATAACTCTATCTATTCCACCTTGTCTTTGATATAGTACAGAGCCGAGTCCTGTTGATGAGGCATCTGTGTGAACAATAAACGGAAGTTGATAGTTTGCATAAGCTAGCACTGGTGGATTTGTTAATTTGGAAATAATTGTATCAAACGCTTTCTGTTGTTTCTTCTTTCCATGTAAAAGGTACTCTTTTCTTTTGATGATTTTTGTTTCTTGTTGGTTGAATAACCAATTAAAAGATCATTTAAAGGTCGAACAACTGAAGCATATCCTCTTATTAATCTTCTGTAGTAGCCAGTAAATCCAAAGAATTGTCTGACTTCTTTTGTAGTTTTAGGTACTGGCCATGATTTAACAGCTTCTATCTTTTCAGGATCTGCATGTATTCCTTCCTCTGAAACGACATGTCCAAGGTTAGTAACAGATGATTTCAAGAACTCGCATTTACTTGGTTTTAATTTTAGACTATTCTGAGCAAGACGACTGAAAACAGCTTCGAGATGTTCTATATGTTCTTGAAAATTTGTTGAAAAAAATGATGATGTCGTCCAGATAAATCAAACAGTCTCATAAGTTGAGGTCGCCCATACATCTCTCCATGAGTCTTTGAAAAGTTGCGGTGCATTTGTTAGTCCAAAAGGCATCCGGTTACATTCGTAAAATCCTAGTGATGCTACTGAAAAGGCTGTCTTTGGTTTGTCTTCTTCTTTTACAGAAACTTGCCAGTAACCTGCTTAAGATCGAGTTTTGAAAAGTATTTGGATCCAGAGAGAAGATGAAGAGTATTTTCTATTCTGGGGATAGCATAGGCATCTTTGATTGTACGTTCATTTAATTTACGGTAATCCACACAGAAACGAATTGTACCATCTTTCTTTCTAACGATAACTACGTTGGATGAATAAGGAGTTTGATGGTCTGATTGCGCCACACTCAATCATTTCCTTTAGATGTTCACGGACTTCTTTAAGTAGAGCAGGTGGTATATTTCTATGAGATTGTTTGAATGGCTTCTCGTCTGATAAATGACTTTCATGTTCTATAAGATCAGTATTTCCTAAATCTGTTGGACCTTTTGAAAAAATATGCTGCCATTTTGTAAACATTTTGTACACTGTACTCTTTTCTTCTTCTGATAATTTAGTGTCTTCTAGTTTCACTCCAAATTGCTCCTTATTATCCTCTTCATTGACAACGTGTTGATTGTCTGTAACTTGATCCTTATTTGTTTGTTGTTTGTCAAACATTGGAGCTTCGCGTAACACTTTTACTTCATGAAGTTGACATAAGTTGGATTTTTCTCAAATAGATATCGGCTTTGCAGATAAGTTGAAAAAACGAACAGGTATTCTAGCTGACTTTCCAGGTTTTGCCAATGTTACTACACGAGGACAAACGCTCACTCTCGCGGAACAATTATATTCTGAACAAGATTCAGTAACAGCTGATTCCTGATTCCTTGATTTTCTTTCTATACCAGTGATAGTTTTGGATTCGTATGGTTGTAAAGTGTATCGTTTGGTTGATTTAACTACGAGGGTTGTCCAAAAAATTCGTGCACTGCAGTTATTGTCGTGAGGGTTATTGATAAAACAATATGAATTATATATCACTTGAAGGGGAAATCTATCTCAAACAAGAAAACAAAAGATAAAGCCATGTAACTGGTATGTTGTGAAAATGAATTGTCATACAGTAACCTTAGTCACGAAATACCGACGCACGACAAAAAATTGAGTTAGTTCATTACTGTGATTGTATTAATTTTTTGTTGCTTGTAAAGTGGCATTTGCTTTTTATGTCATAATTTGTTTTACTGTCAATAGAGGAATGATTGATGCAAAGTATTTTGTAGTTTTTATTGTTCTTAAGCAACGTACATGTAACATTTTCCACCAGTGCATGAATATATCTGACAACCCTTGTCACATGCGCCGGCCTTACAGGCGGACGTCTGCCTGACCGGTTGTAATCATATAAACCGACTTCTTCAAAGCGTTATTGCCATTTAAAAACCAGCCTTCATGACACTGAACTGTCCCGCTTGCCTTTTTAAGTTCTTTGTAAGTATCTATCGGTATTTTACCAAACTTGCGCAAAATTTAATGATCGTTCGTATTTCCAGACGTTAAGCGACTGACATTTTCACGTAATGACAGTATTGACGACAACACGGAAATATTTGTTTACGAGCGTTACAATAAGAAAAATGACGTCATATTTTTCTAGTGACGATGGAAATACGTACACATACTTTTCCCTGAATTTTGACGTTTATATATAGTGTTTAAAGGATATTGTGATGCATCAAAGTAATAAACTAACCCAATATTTTGTCGGGCGCCGGTATTACGTTACCAAGGTTACTGTATGGTGATTCGTTTTCTCGACATGCCGGGTACACAACCTTTTCTTTTGTTTTCTTATTAGATATAAATTTCCCCTTCAAGTGATATATAATTCAAGCCTTTTTATCAATTACTCTTGCGACAATAACTACAGTGCACGAATTTTTTGGACAAGCCTCGTATACCAACCGAATCATCTATTAAACTGTCAATAGCCATATTCCATGCTTCAGGAAGATCTGTATGCTGTTTGTTTCCTATTTCAGAACCACACATACGAATGAAGTTTGTTCCAATAATAACTGGTAATGTTAAGTTATTTTCTGGCATTGGTACAATGAGCACTGGGACATCAAAACTTTTATCTTTTATGAATGGTACTTTTATTCTGGCTTCTATATAACCCAAATATGGCACTATTTCTCCATTTGCAGCATTTACTTGTAGGTTGAATTGATCTAAGGAATGAAGTGTTGGTTTGTTTGATAAGGAATTGTAAAAATCTATAGACATTGTTGTAACCATGGAGCCAGTGTCTATTAATCCTTTGGCTGTTTTTCCCTCTATATTGATATCTCCAACATTGTTGTTCCCAACTATCCTATCATATAATGTCGTTTTCTTGGGGCTTTTGTCATCTACCATGCCTCCTATCTGCCCCCCGACAGAGACGCCTTCGAGTTTAAATCCATTCTCTTTTCATTTGTATTACTCTCTGTTTTTCTTTGTGTTTCTTCTTTTTCTCTGTAATATTGTGTATCTGTCCTTTCACGATCTCTGTCTCTCCATTCTCTTCCTTTATTATCAGTGACTCTTTGTCTCTGTTCTTCTATGTTTTTCTTATCATCCTGTCTATAATATCTGTAGTCTTTCGTATATCTATATTCTCTTCTGTCATTATCTCCACTATAACGTGACTGTCTTTCATTTGTATTATATATGTCTCTTTCATGGTATTGTCTTCTGTCTCTATCAAATCTGTATCTATTCTCATATTTATCTCTTCTCTCTCGGTAATCTCTATATTCAGCTTCTCCTCCATCTCTGTTGTACTCCTTGTAAATTCTGTTATCATTTCTTCTATCACTCTGATCATATCTCCTCCTATTTCTGTAGTCATAATTGTCTCTATATGTATCTCTTCTATCTATTCTATATTCTCTATTCGATCTATATCCTTGTCTCTCTCCATCATATCTTCTCCTCCCTCTATCGGTTCTTTGCATGTCATTATACTTATTCTTCTCTTTGTAATCTTCTTCTCTCCTCTTCTTCATTTCATCTTCTAACTGAGTCATTCTATGAGCCAAATCTTTCAAAATTTTTCCTCCGACTACTGTCTCTATCTGTCTATCTACCACTCGTTCTTTCCCTTCTATGCTGTATTCTTCACCTAACATTTCGTATTCTTCCAATCTCACTTTCTTTCTTAATTCTTCAAATGACTTAGCAGTCTCAAAGTACATTCTGGTAGCATTCTTCAACTGTTCACTCTTTAACTGTCTCCAAAATCTTGTCTTTAACATTTCATCTTTTTGACTCTCGCTTACATGTCCTTTCTCAATAGCTTTCTGTACAATAGTTTCTAATCTTATTCCCCATTCTGTTATTCCTTCCTCACTTCTTTGTTTTGCCATATAAAATTCAGACAGAACGGATTCACCTGATCGTACATTTCCATAAACATTTTCTAATTTGCTGATTATTTCCCTTGTTGAAGTTGAAGGTGGTATTGTTAATAATATTTTTCTTGTTTGACCACGAAGAGAATTTCTCACTGCTTGTCTTAACACATTTTCATCATACATATCAGAATCAATAATCACTTCAACCTCTAATTTCCACTCTTCAAATGTGTTTTCTGTCAAAAAGGGAATTGAAGGATTTAATAACTTATTTTTCACGTGTTCATTGCTTTTCATACAGCGTTCATTCTCTCTATCTTTTATCTTTTCTCTGTCTGTCTTTCTTAAACTTTCCCTTTCATTTTCAAACTTCATCTTTCTTTCACGTAAAGGCTCTTTCACTAACATATCTAATGAGTTCTCTTGTTTATTCAATTCACTTTCTAACCTATCTTTCTCTTCTTTCAACTTTCTCAATCTCAGATCCTTTCTCCTTTGTATCTCTTTCTTTATTCTTAATGTTTCAAGTCTTTTCCTTTCTTCATCTCTTCTTTTCTCTTCCTTCAATATTTTATTTAGTTTAAGTTTTCCTCAACAGCTCTTTGTTTGATATGTTACTGTTGAATTATTTCCTCCAGTTCTTTCTCTTGTATCATCACTTTCATCATACAATGTTTTGTTTTCTGCTATATCACTTCCATCTTTCACTTTTGTTATTAGTGTCTGTCTTTCTTTTGTATTACCGTTTGGCTTTTCAGTATCATTCACTTGTTGTTCTCTTTTTCTCTGAATTAAGTTTCAAATTGTCACTATCATTTAACACTAAATCATTGTCTTGAAAACACTCATTTGGTTGTCCAACTTCTATAAAAGTTCCACTATAGTCAAACTTTAACTCGTCCAGTGTAGAATACAGAATATCATCGTCACTATGTTCATTTTCAACATCACTTATATTACTATCATCACCATGTCCATTATCATCCACCATACTTCCATTTATAGAATTGTTGAAATTAATTATCTCACTTTCTTTTCTTTGAGTAATACTTGTCTCTTGTTCCGGTAATTTAAGTGTATCTAGCACCATTCTTTCTTGTTCTTTCATTTTCTCTAACATATATTCTTTCTCTAACATTTCTCTCCTACGCTTTAATTTATCATACTTTTCCTTTCTTATCCTCTCTTGTTGTAATCTTAAGTCTCTCATTTCCTTTTCATGTTTTTCTTTTAACTCCCTTTCTAATTCTTGTAATTTAATTCTTTCTTCTTCATCCTCTTTCCTCCTATGTCTTTCTTTCAACCTTCATTCTCGTTCTGACATACTCCGCCATTATACTCTACAAAATATAGATATTAGATAATATCTGATTGATGTACACAATTTCGCACTTTATTCCATAATTTCACTCACACATATCTTAATTCACAAGATTTTCCACAATTTTCAACTTCTATTCACTGTCGCTTAAAAAATTTACGCAAAACTTATTAATGTAAGTATTAAGTTCAAAAACTTCAACTGGATACTAACAAACAAGAAAATAGGGTAAAGAAAAGGGATATTTATATCTTTGCACAACATAAAATTTTCTATTTGCGCACGGATATAAAATATGTTACAACGCTGACTCGATCAGTCAATTAGAATTACGAATACAATAAAAAGCAGCACTACTGAAAGTTAATTCGGAAAATAAACTTTTATCTTTTATAAATGGCAAAAGTGTGCACACAAAAATTTAATGCCTTTAATTTTTTTTTAATAATTTCACTTAGACAATGATGATATCAAAAATTTAAATCAAAAAGACAAACAACAATAAATTCACTCACCACACACCTTGAATGACATAAATAATCCAAAAGCACAATATCACAATCACACAAAATATATAATAAATCCAATCCAATGTTCTATACACTGATACACTCACAATTGATAAATATCCTTTCAACTAATCAAATGGTATCCTCCGTTGATGAATGTTCCTATCCTCCGTTGATGAGAGTTCATATCCTCCGTTGATGAATGTTCCTATCCTCTGTTTATGAATGTTCCTATCCTCCGTTGATGAATGTCACTATCCTATATTTGTTGTATATCCTCTATTCCTAGTATTGTAGAATTGTCAGTTGAATAATGTAAGGTACCGTCAAAATTATTTCAAATTTAAACTTTAGAAGAAAATCTTCTATAGATGTAAAATTGCTTTACTGCATTTTAATCCAAATAACCCCATAAACACCGTTGGGCGCCATTTGTCACCGGCCTCTCAGCTTCCGTATAACAGTATAAGGTGTGTAGGTTTGAGTAATGACAAAACTAGTTCATAAAGTTTATAAATGGGGTTTAATATAATTACTTTATCAATAAATATGATAAAGAATAAAACAAATCTGAAAATATAAAAAATACCATTATACAAACATAACATATAGAATAATCATTTGACAGATGATAGCTGTCACAAAATGTAAACAAACGAAACAATATACATGTAGGTGTGATGGCGCGTTACAGTCCGCTAACAAAACACAAAATTGATTTCGTTAATAGTATTACATTATATAATTATCAAACATAAGATTTACAGTATATTTAGAGATATGTTTATAAAATACCAAAATCTTAAATACCTGAATAAATATTTAATATATCCAGAGATATTTGGTATTTTAACTTGCACTACAAAAAGCGTATACAATTTGAAAAACGGGTTTGACTAGAAAAGTAAATTATGATTGGTTGAAAAGTGTCAAGTGTATAAATAGATCAAAGATTAGTTATTGAAAATATCGGGAAAAAACTACGGAGTACAAGTCGGGTCATGTTTTACAAATAAACAAAAACAACGGAATAGATTTATGATATTTTTACCCTACGACAATTTCATAACACATCCCATTTGCTATAATGTTGAAGCTGTGCACTGTGGGTGGTTCTTACATTTCAACTTAAAAGGTCGTTAGAAATAAGAGATTTATTTTGTTGCGAGAGCTAAGGTGGTTTAAGGTATTTTTGAGCTTTAAAATATGTTGTTGAAGTGTTTCCCGAATTGATGTGATTTTAACGAGCGCATATCTAAGGGAACTTTCTATTGCATGATACAGATATGATTTCATAAGTGGGTTACTGTCACAAATTGTGTTGCCCTGTGTATTAAGAGCATAGGTAGTCTTAATCTAAAACTATAAAGCACTTTGGTCCTCGTTAAGTAATAAAAAAAAACAAGTAAACTGGAATGTATTCATAATTTATTCCTGTATTAATGATATCTTAAAAGGGTATGGTATGGGTACAGACATACAGGCAGAATGAAAATTGCATGATCTTAACTTGTGATAACTGATATATTCTTAACGAAAGGAAGTTTGGGGTCACGTACAAGACTCGTGTATGGGTTATTTGTCTTTCAATTTGTAAAGAACGTATCAATGATAATGAATAGGTTTGACTTGCTTCTTTACTAAATATGTAACATTTACTAGAGCCGTCTTGTGGTGTTACATTTAACAGTTTTATGTAAGATTTGAATAAAAGATTTTTTCCCGAAGCCGATAAATAAACAATTAGTATTAAAAGTCAATAATACTAAGTATTGGTGTATTTAAGCAACGTCCATTTCCAAATCAGGAAGGCTGTGCGAACAGTATCCGACATTGAATTTAACTGAGAAAGATCTAAAAATAGACTATAATTTAGTAAACTAGTAGTGTATATATCAACAAAGGATATCAACGTTTATGGATTGAAGCCCTTATTAAACATTAACTTAATTATTTAAAAGAATATAAATCAAACATTACCTGTTATGGAAGCTACGTAAATATACTAACAACTTGAAAAAGTTTCTTTAATGCCGAATATGTTTTGATTAATATGCTAAGCTGGCATTAGTTTTTAATCTACAAGTGATTATAGTTGTAATGTTATTACGAAATACAAAACGTATTCCAATATACCCAGAAAACAATTTTCAAACTTTACAAACTTTACAAACAATGCACTTAACGAAAACCGTAAAAACTGTGTTTATTTAAAGTGTTCTATTTCTGTGAATGTTCTGTTTGTGAGTCATCAACTTCACGTGAAAGTACAACCACTTGCTGAGAGTTAAAATGGAGTTTTTCCTCATGCTAAAAATAACGTCTATTTCCCATCAAAACTACAATAGGTAATCATTGAACGATTTACTGTTAAAATATCACCAATGGCTAAATTGATATAATGAAACCATTGTTTACACCAGCTTTTATTTCAATACAATTTGATGAATAAATATCCATTTACTTGAGTAATTTACTATAAAGATTCTCAGACCGTCCAGAAATATCTACTACCTACAATTAAAACGAATGTACATCAAACTTGTGTGGAACTGTGTCAAAAGTTATCAAGTTTATCAGAAGTGTATTTCAATGGATTATTCGAAAACTAGGTTTTACATGTATCATTTTTATCATAGATTAATGAAAACGGATCCGCTAAAGTAATAAAACACAAATCACAGTACTTGTGTGCTTTAAATTATGTATTGCTTTTGATAGTTTATCTTGGAGAGAGATTCCGTGACTCTCGAATACACGAATTTGAAGAAGCTATTATACGAGTAGCGGTTGGATGGACTCAGAACTACTTGTGGCATTCCAAAAGCACTTGAATGAATAAGTTGTTAATCAGGTCATTCTTCTGGTTGATAAACTCGCGACGCATATGTCGCTCGATTCGGTTAATCGTTCGAAGCTTCAAAGTACTGCTTTTCTAGCGGCATAATATTGTATGGCCTCATTGCAAAATCAGCTCGTGTACTACAGCCTTGTGATGTGGGTCTATTTTCGCCTATGAAAGCCCCTGGTTCGCCTCATACGATCATGCAGTAGTAAACTGATCACAAAATGTTTTGGGTCAGTACAATATCGGTCTAATTTAAGAAAAATTATATTTTTATAAAACTGAAATATTCGTATCTTGTTATGCGGTAAATAATTATTAACAGTAAACTGTTCATCAGTTAAGGTGATCAATCAACGTAAGAGTTAAATTGTCTGCGTGTGGGGGTTTGACAGATATAATTAACAAACAGTTCAAATAAAGTTTACTGTGATGTACCTTAATATATCGTCATTATAATTATTGTGATATACGAGAACTATTCAAATATTGTTCCCTCATTATATTCAACTCCAGCAGATATACAAAGTTTCAGTATCCGGATCCAATCCAATTAAGGTAAAGAAACTTGATCCATAACTTTAAATGCAATCACCTACATTCATCATTAATAACGCGAAACTCTCTTGTTGTTTTGGTAAATTACTAATTTGTTTCAACTCCCGAAAGCCTTACACTTTCAGTATAACACCAACAACATATGTGTAGATAAGGTTAAATTAAGCCAAGTTGTCTTTTTAGAATGATTACGGTTATAATTTCCCTTTAAGGCCAAACCAAATATTTTGTGGTGTTGTGTGACGGGGAATTGAACCCCGGTCTGCTGCGTGACAGGCGGGGATACTCACCACTATACTCAAGAACAAGAAAAGATGCCTATATGCTTCCTCGTTTTGATGACACTGTAGACCTTTTAGTGGGATCTAAATTTTTCTCTAAACTTGACTTACGCAGTGGTTACTGGCAAGTTGAGATGGAGGAAGATTCAAAGCCCTATACTGCTTTTTCTGTTAGTAACCTTGTATTTTATGAATTCAATAGGCTTGCCTTTGGATTGGTTAATTCAGGTGCTACTTTTCAAAGAATTATGGAACGTGCCATGGGTGACCTTCTTTTGCGTGAATGTCTTGTTTTTGTTGATGACATTTTGGTCTTTTCTGAAACTTTTGAGGAGCATATCGTTAGGCTTGAAAATGTTTTTCAACGTTTATCGTCTCATGGTCTTAAACTTAAAGGCTCTAAGTGTGAATTTTTCAAAATGTCCGTTTCGTATCTAGGGCATGTTATCTCTGAGAATGGTATTTCTACTGATCCTGAGAAATTTTCTGCTATTTCTTCTTTGGCCAGTCCCTAAGAACATTGCTGAATTAAGGACATTTCTTGAAACTGCAGGTTTTTACAGGAGATTTATTAAGGATTATTCCAATTTGGCCAAACCCCTTAATGACTTACTTGAGGGTCATGGTAATTCTCCCAAATCTAAGTCCAAGCGTTCTAGAAAGACTGCTACATGGGTATGGGGTGATGCCCAGCAATCATCTTCTGATACTCACAAGGAAAAACTTTCTTATGTTTGGATGGCATCCCCGTCTTTCTGTTGTTGCCTATCTTGGTACTTTTCTTCTAACTCTGAACATCTTTCTCCTACTACTTATGTTTCTCGTTTGAAGGAACGCCTTCAGTACGCTTATCGGTTAGCTGGTGATGTTGCCAAGAAGCTGGCTGATCAAAACAAGAAGCAATATGACCGTAGAGTTCGCGAGAACAAATTGGTTGTAGGCGATATTGTTTTGGTCCGAAAAGACAATCTTCAAGGGCGACAGAAGCTGGCAGATAAGTGGGAGAAGGTTTCTTTTGTTATCATTGATATACCATTTCCTGACCAACCTGTATATAAAGTACAACTTGAGTCTCGAAAAGGTCCTGTCAGAACCCTTCACAGAAATATGCTTCTTCCATTTTTTTCTAGATTTACCTGTTGAAAATAAGCCTAAACCACAACCTAGACGTGTTCTTGTACAGAAAGAGTAATAGGCTGATTCTAGCTCTTCTGAATCATCATCTGGTGTATATATCATACCACAGAGGAGATTTCCAGTTACTCGCAGTCGCAATACTCGCGTTGATTATGGACATTCTTCTGATGTTCCTTCTATTTCTATCCCTTCATTTGTTCCCAGGATTCACCCCAATCCTGTGACACATTCCCCAGACAATGTCCCAGTTACTCCAGTGAGTGTACCAGTTACTCCAGTAAGTGTTCCAGTTACTCCGGTAAGTGTTCCAGTTACTCCAGTAACTATCCCAGTTACTCCATTAAGTATTCCTGTTACTCCAATAAGTGTTCCAGTTACTCCAGTAAGTGTACCAGTTACTCCAGTGAGTAGACCAAGTACTCCAGTGACTATTCCAGTCATTCCAGTACATACGCCCGTTTCATCTTCACGCCCTATCCCACGCCCTAGACGTGTTATACATCCACCAGATAGGTATGGAGAATGGGTATAATTATTGTATAATGTTGTTTCATTTTTTTATGCAGTCCTTTTAAATTTCACATGGGTCCTATGTATGGAGGTATATGCTATGTATTTGTTATTTTCAAGTAGAATTGACAACTCTACTGTATTGCATTATTTCTTTATATTTTACTGTTTAACTATTGCAAAATAGTTATAGGAGGACAGTATATCTTAAATAATATGATATATTTATGTCGTCATATGAATATACAGTGTATTGCATTTTTGTGTTGTTTTTTTTCGACTTTATTATAATGATATTTTTTCATAAATCCAGGTTTCATTAATAATTGTTTCTTAGGAAAATGCCGGTGTCATTTTTAACTAGAGGGGGGAGTGTGTAGATAAGGTTAAATTAAGCCAAGTTATCTTTTTAGATTGATTACGGTTATAATTTCCCTTTAAGGCCAAACCAAATATTTTGTGGTGTTATGTGTTTATGTTTGTCTTTGTTCCTTTTGTATGTGTGATTGAACTGGTTTTGCAAGTTGAGTGATGGATGATTGGTTTTGGTATGCAAGTTATTTTTAGATGATTTGGTTCTGGGATATAATATTTTCTTGGTAACTGACCACTCCTTGTCTCGCTTTCGAAGTGATAACAACTTTAAAATATATTTAACTTTCAGTAATTTCTTAATAGAAATACTTGATTATGATTTCTACTATTAACTTAGATCTCATCTATTTAAAGCCTGGTATGTATATTTGTATATATTTATTTGTGACATTGTTTTTATTGTAATTTGAATGGTTGTGTAATATTCTGTAATATGTATTTTGTGAAATGTATTTGTCTTGTATTATATTTGTTTGTAATGTGATGTCTTATACTTATTTTATTTGTAACAGGTTTTATTCTTTATTGAATAAACATATAAACCTCATTGAGTATTGGTTTAACATAAACCCCACCACTACATATATACATGTCTTCTTAATAATAATTTTATACTGAACAAATGAAAAAGATGACAGATCAAGACAATAAAAGTATGTTTGTTTTTGTAGCAAGTCACATTAAAGTATCCATATGTTGTTCTACAACATCCGGTTCTATTCAAGAACTTAGTTCAACCCCGTACAATGTTGGGGGTCAAATACCTTGATAGTCGATGAATTCATACATCAATCATGTTTAGACTAAGAGTTGCTACTTTTAGATATAATTTTGCTATTTCAGATTTTGCAAAATTAAAAGCTATGTTATGAAATTATGATAACAGTGTAAAATTCCCGTCAATTATATGCATATTATACAAAGTTCAATATGAATGGTTTTGATTTATTTCAAATTCTAACGTCAATGTTCTACGGTGTACTGCACCAAGGTGGTATTGTATGGATATATTAATTTTCTGTATTAGCTGCAGGTATACTAATTAAATATTTTAAAAATGAGTGCTAAAAAAACAAAAACTGTTAAGTGCAAAAAGTTACTACATATATTTCATCGTTAACATATTTATTTATGTAAATAAACATTCTTAAATCTGAACGTTAATTGAATTATAGAACTCCATATGAACATGTATCTGGAAAATGAATTAACTGCACGTTGTTGTTCAGTGATTGTTCTTCTTTCAAGACAAGTTTATGATAAAGTTTCTTAGCTAAAAACGTATACCCGATCGTCAGTTGATTCAAGACTCGTCGCAGTTATTTGAATTGGTATTGAATACTATAATATGTATTTTAAATGAATCAAACAATTCTGCTTACTGTGCTCCGCCATATGATTTGATTTCGTCCAAATATATACATCATTGATATTCAATATATCATATGGTAAATGTGTTGTGATACATTATAATAATCGTTGCTAAAACGTTGGACATGTTTCAGCAGCCCCGACAATTGCATGGCAACAGTTAAAATCATGTATTGTTCGAAAGAGTTAAAGAGAAAGATTGCTTAAGCAATGTTCAAGGAGTAATCATGATGTGCTAGAGAAGGTAAATTGAAGTGGAATAAACTGGTACTTGTTACTCCGGTGAAGATGTACTTTTTCATTTGAACTAATGTGAAGATATGACATACTTGATACACTCTACAGACACACGCTCGCTATGTTTTGTAAAACAGGGGTATTTATTATCAACAATATAAATGACAAAATAGCATTACATTGAATTACGTTTTCAAATGGATTACGGTTGTTTTGAAAACAATTAAATTTACCGTTAATATTTTTACTTAAAGCCACAATTGCATTACATTTGCCCTGGAATATCCGTTGTGGTGTGAACGTAAATAATCACAATTCTAATTTATGCTAACTGTCCCGGTAAAAAAAGAAACAACAGCAACAACAACAACAAATCGCCTGGTACATTTGGTATATTATTTAAAAGGAAAGCTTGAAAGCTTGAATGTTATATTCTCGCTATTTCTTATCGTTTGGTCTTTTGACAAGACTTTATTCAAGGTCTTGTTTCTACTTCTGTTTAAAAAAACAAATACATTTATTTCTATGACTCACCAACTAAGAAAGTGTGGCATCATTTAATATTTTTGGAGAACGATAATTCTGCTATAAACTTTCTTTAACCTCGTTCAAAGAATTACTTAAAACATTTAATTTGATAAGGGTATAAAGTTTAAACGTTCGAAATCAATATATTTATACATTAATCATATTTGCACAGACAGTTGCCATTTCCGAACGCAAATTTGCTATTTTCTATTTTATATAATTAAAGGCCACCAGTATGTTGTGAAGTTTTCCAGATAGACCTCACGTTAACTACATGCAGATTATAATAACAGCATGAAGATGGTTTGGATTGGTTCTTATTCTATAACTAAAATTCTAAGTATAATGTACTTAACATTAAACAGAAGGTTAACTGATGTAGGATAAATATGTTCGCTATTTTTTTTATAGAATATTGCAAACCTTAAACAGTACCATAGGAATCAGCTGATGCATATCATACTGTTTAAGATTTGTAATATTTATTTTAAAAAAACAACAAACAAACAATAAAAGTAAAAAAAAGAAAGAAAAAAGAATCACCAAAGAAAGCTTGAATGTTTAAGCAAGTCGTAATGTGTATAGGCTGCCATTTCTCGAATTCGTAAAAAATAATATAATATTTACTGTATAGGACACGTTCTTTGTCGTAATTCATTGTTTTACAGACATCCCACGTTGACAAGTGACATACCTGATAATCTATGAAATGAATGAAATTCCAGATATTTGTTTTGCAAAGATGTACACATAACATTGTGGGGGAGAGTAAAAAGTATTTTAAAAAATAATACGGAGCCGTAACATTGTGATCCTCGAAATTCCTAAATCATCAAAAATATACACTGACAAATTTACAAAATGGAAGAATTGCCATGCTATGATCATTTCCCATGTTTCAATATAAGTCCAATAACAAAAAACAATCTTAGGATGCTCATTTATTCCATTTACCTGTATGTCCCCTTCTTGCTATCCGCGGCCAAACCCAGTGTCTACCTCTTACACAATCTCCTTATTTGGATGATAACAACAATAACAACATGTACATATCTACCAATAATTATATTATCGATATCCTGCAAGGGGTCCATATGGAGGGAAAACTTTAGGACTGGAGGGGGAAATGATTCACACAATATAAAATTACGGTTTAGATGGGAGTGATGTCTTCCTTTGAAAATTGTACATCTCTATAATTGTTGTTTTACATCTATATCCTACCGTCATACGATCCAATCTTTCATATGTTATAGTTAATATACTTAAGATCATATAAGGCAGTCTTCTTTCCTGGAAAACTTTTGTGACATTGTTTATCATACAAGAACTGCTTTTACTGTTTAGTCCACGGCTTATAAATTTCAAAATATGTTTAGGTTTGGAAAGGTGTCGTTAGCATGGAGCATATAATGCATTTTCCAATGAACCAAATGTTCAGATGAGCAATTGCTTTGTTTACATATATCTCTCTGTAGATAGAGAAACGTTCACCTGGATGGGTTTCTATTTCCAAGACGTAGAGCAATTAAGTTAATCAATCGTCACTCAAAACAGCTCAATGTGGGGTCTGAAACAATGCTGAATCTCACAAAAGTAAGTTTTTACAATGATGTTTGTATTGTGTTTACTTTTACCTACTTTCAATGGTGTGTATTTCTTTGAAGTAAATAAGGATTGATTCACACTTATTAAGATAAAATGTTTCAGATGAAACTTGTCGGGCTTTATGATTTGTAAATGTAAACATTTTATTAAATTTTGGAAAATTATGTCTGAAGCTCATCAAATCATAATTAGTATACACATTGTTTCATCCAAATTCTTTTGAATGAAATCGTTGTGGAACATTACAGAATATGCCGTTAAAAAGCTCACATCTTGAAGGTAAGGGTTAGTTGATTTGTTTCTTTTTCTTCCTGTCTTGGCATGAACAAACTAATAAAAAATCGGCCTTAAGAATAAATAAAATAACGCGCCTTTAGTTAAAGTGGTGTCATTATTCCGGGTCTGCTGTTATAATATTTTGATTGTTCAAGAGCCATTGAATAAACTTGGTGCCAAAGTCTGCATGTCTTTCAATGGATGTATAGGAAGTCTCGTCATGTTTTTTAAACTGGGAACATTAGTTGCAAAGAGAGTAAAAATAAACTTGAATGAAATAATACGATATGAATTACTGGCATAAACACATATAAAATCATAATAGTTTTATCTTTTAATCTGGACAGTTACAGAGACGAAGTAGTTTATTTTAATTATGACTAATAATAATTTCTTGTACTATTGCTACAAAGTCTTTTTACAATTTTACAATTCATGTAAATGGGAGTATGCAGAATAGCCTTAACCCATGACCATGTTTGGTGTAAGCATGATGACGATGCAATTGGAAACAGTTTCTCACGCGACAAAAATGTTTAAACAACAGTAGTAATTGTCGAGAGAATGCGAAGCTGGCTTCACGTTTATTTTGATATTACCCGAGTAAGTCACAAGTCACCAGTATATCATGATAATTCCGTTCTTTGAATTTAATTTGTAATAAGTTATGCTTCTTTGATAATGTTTTATAATTATAGTAATGAATCACGAGGTTGATTACTCGTACAATAAACACTATATATATCTCAGTCCATTAACCTTCATCTGCTCAGAGAAATTTTCAGTAAAATAAAGTTTGGTAATTACTATATAGCCAGCTTGTGCAGTTTTAAACATTTACACTATTGATAACTGTGAGCAAAAACATTTTTGACTGTGTATAAAAATCATAATTTTGTTTACCGTGTCATATATCTTACGTCTCTTTCTAAGAATAGGTGAATAATTTATGACGATTGTAAGATTTATTAATTAAAAAAAAAAACTATCAAAACAGCTAATGGGAGGAAAAGGACCGACTGTAACAGAACAGTTTTGTGTCTTTAAAGAATTATGTAGTAATAAGATATTCATACGAAGATATAAAACGATCCACAGCTAAATGATGAAATTACTGTAGATGTTGAAAGTTCCTTCTGGATAGATCGTTGGCAAGGCCGACGTTCAATGAATGAGTGATAACTTTAAATATCTTATACCATCAGATATACACTATTATACAAACATGTGTATACATAACACAACTCGAAATGTCAGTATCAGCTTGATGAGTAATGTGTTCAGTGAAATATTAATTGCCATATGATTTTGTTGAATAAAATTTGGATTTCATTAAACATCAAATTTGCTATAATGTTGAAGCTGTGCACTGTGGGTGGTTCTTACATTTCAAGTTCAATAGGTGGTTAAAAATTGAGATTCATTTTGTTGCGAGAGCTAAGGTGATATTAGGGTTTTTTTTAGCTTTAAAATATGTTGTTGAAGTGTTTCCCGAATTGATGTGATTTTAACGAGCGCATATCTTAGGGAACATTCTATTGAGTGATACAGATATGATTTTCATAAGTGGGTTACTGTTACAAATTGTGTTGCCCTGTGTATTTAGAGCATAGGTAGTCTAAATCTAAAACTATAAATCACTTTGGTCCTCGTTAAGTAATAAAAAACACGTTAACTGGAATGTATTCATAATTAATTCCTGTATCAATGATATCTTAAAGGGGTATGGTATAGGTACAGACATACAGGCATAATGAAACCTGCACAATAGACTTTGAACTTTCCGTGATCTTAACTTATGATAAATGAAGCACTAAAAGAAGTTTGCGGTCACAGAGCTCGTGTTTGAGATATTTGTCTTTCAATTTGTAAAAATAAGTTTGCTTATTTCAAGGTCAGAAAGTTCACAGTCAGTGTTTTCAATGTCTTACTTTTCCGCTTGTCATATTGTTGAATGTCTTTTCGGTGATTGTGCAAAATTCCCCGAAATAATAAGCGCAGTTTGTTTATTGCTTTGCTTTATGTCTTAATGGCATACTCAAAGAATTTGAGTCTCTACTTAACTGATAACTGAAAGAAATGGAGCAAATATGTTATATGGAATTCCATTAAGTTTCTAATGTATCCGAAATTTGAACAAAATACCTATGCCAATAATAAAATAAAGATTGTTATCTAATGTTTAAGTAATGTGCTCCTGAAATGATCTGAATGAGTACAAAATTCAAATTTAATGGTAGATAACTCGAAAGGAAGCTCAGTTGCCACAATTTTGAGATCATGCAAAGTTTATATATTCCATTTTCGTTTTGCCGTTATAGCAACTTAATTAAATTAAATTAAAGAATTAATGTATTTCTAAGCCTAACAAATCAGACAATTCCACGTTAAACCACGCATCAATGATTATAAATAGGTTCGACTTGCTTCCTTACTAAATATGTAATATTTTCAAGTGCTACAAGTTACATGCACCATCGATATCTTAATACGTTTAAGAGCACAGAAATTGAATGGAGATCACGTCGATAGACATCCTAATGTCTCACATGCCAGAAATAGATGCCGTTCGACATTCAAAATGACTTGACATTTTCTAACTATAGTTACAGTAAATTTTAATTAAATTGCGGATAAATCAACAATTATTTTTTAAAATCAATAATACTTTTGACGTATTTTACGTAACGTCCATTTCCAAATCAAGAAGGCAAGTATGAAAATCAATGGGCTATTACTGATGCGAACAGAATCAAACGCTGTGTTTAACAGAGAAAAATAAATAGAGTAGAACTTAATAGCTAATAGACGAACAACTATTATTTTATTCACCGTTCATGGATTGCAGCCCTGAATATACATTAACCAAATTATTTGAAAGAATATAAATTAATAATTTACTCTTATGAACGCTATGTATGCTTATATCTTGAAAAACGTTCTTTAACGCAGTGTATACCACGATTAATATGCTAATCTGGCATTATTTCTATAAGAGATTCTAATTCTATTACGAAATACAAAACGTATTCCATATCCAGAACATTTTCAAACTTTCAACAATGCACTTAACAAAAACTGTGAAAACCGTGTTTATTTTAAGTGTTCTATTTCTGAGAATGTTCTGTTTGTGAGTCATCAACTTCACGTGAAAGTACAACCACTTGCTGAGAGTTGAAATGGAGTATTTCCTCGTGCTGAAAATGACGTCTGTTTATCATCAAAACTACAATAGGTAAGCATTGAACGATTTACTGTTAAGGCTAAATTGATATAATGAAACCATTGTATACACCAGCTTTAATTTCAATACAATTTCATAAATAAATATCCATTTACTTGAATCCTTTACTATTTAGATTCAGATATGTTGTTTTTCAGACTGTCCAGAAATATTTACTATCTGCAATTAAAAGGTATGTGCAACTGTGTCAAAGTTATCAAGTTTGATAAAAAAGGACGGGTAATTGTCTATTCATATTTTGAAGAAACATGTTACATCCTGCTACAATCAAAAGTGTATTTCAATGGATTATGCGAAAACTAGGTTTTAGATGTATAATTTTTATCACAGATTGACGAAAATGGATCTCTGCTAAAGTAATAAAACAAAAATCATAGTACTTGTGTGCTTCACAACTCTTAAAATTATGAATCGCCTTTGATAGATTATCTGGGAGTGAGATTCCATAACTCTTGAATACACAAATTTGACGAAGCTATTTGCAAACATACGAGTAGCGGTTGAATGGACTCAGAACTAGATGTGGCTTTCCTCAAGCACTTGAAGGAATAAGTTGTTAATCCGGTAATTCTTCTGGTTGAATGACTCTCGATGCACATGTCGTTCTATGCTGCACAGTACTGCTTTTCTAGCGGCATCATGTTGTATGGCCTCATTGTAAAATCGTGTGTACTCCAGCCTTATGAACGCCTATGAAAGCCGCCTGGACAAAGGAGGTGAAAAAATGGCAGCTTAACAATAAATAACAGAATACTACGAGAAACTGCATATGTTCTTAAACACCCTCTTTGTTCTCTATTCAATCAATCTCTTCAATGCAGTACAGTGCCCCTTATGTGGAAAGATGCAAATGTATGTGCAGTTTTTAAGAAAGGTGACCCCTCATTACCGAACAATTATCGACCAATATCTTTACTTTGATGTATAGAAAAGGGACTTGAGCGTATTATATTCAAATATGTTTTTAACTTTTTTCGTGATAACAAATTTCTTTCTTCTGTACAGTCTGGCTTTACACCAGGAGACTTAACAGTTAATCAGCTTACTTATTTATACAACACCTTTTGTAAGGCTCTCGACGATGGATTAGAAGTAAGAACAGCATTCTTTGATATAAGTAAAGCTTTCGACAAGGTATGGCATGATGGTCTTCTCTATAAATTAAAAAATGCTGGATTAAATGGAAAATTGCTGAACTGGTTCTCTGATTATCTTTCTAACAGACGTCAATGTGTCGTTCTTCCAGGAGCTCATTCTAATTGGTCAACTGTTAATGCAGGAGTTCCTCAAGGATCTATTCTTGGGCCTCTGTTGTTCCTGGTATACATTAATGATATTGTTGACGATTTAAACTCAAGTATACACCTCTTTGCCGATGATACTAGTTTGCACATAAAAGTTGACTATCCAATAGCTGCCGCGACAACTCTTCAATCTGATATTGATAAAATTTCAAGTTGGGCTGATAAATGGCTTGTAACATTCAACCCTTCTAAATCGGAAACTATGATCATGTCACGCAAAACAAATAAGCCTTATAATCCGCCACTTCTAATGCATGATCAGCCTATCTCCTCAGTAAATAGTCATAAACATCTTGGTCTTTACTTTTCTCATGATTGCTCTTGGCATGTACATATTAATTCTATCAAAGAGAAGGCTTGGAAAAGAATTCATATCATGAGAAAACTTAAATTTACACTAGACAGAAGATCACTAGAAGTTATATATCTATCATTCATAAGACCTCTCGTTGAATATGCAGATGTAGTCTGGATCAACTGTACACAATATGAAAAACTTGAACTTGATAAAATTCAACATGAAGCCGCCCGTATAGTCTCAGGGGCCACTAAACTTGTATCTCTTCAGGAACTTCAAAGAGAAGTTCTTTGGGAATCGCTCGAAAGCCGTAGACAGAATCACAAACTTATTTTGTTTTACAAAATGAAAAACGGTCTCACACCAGATTATTTATCGTCCTTAGTTCCACCATCAGTTGGAGAAACGTCTATGTACAATTTACGAAATGCTTCTGACATGCAAACAATACGTACAAGAACTTCTCCTTACCGTAATGCATTTCTGCCGTCTACTTTGAGAGATTGGAACTTACTATCAACAGAGGTACAAAACTCAATATCTTTGTCCTCTTTTAAAACGCAACTTAAAGGTAATATAAAAAAATGCCCCAAATACTATTATATAGGTGAAAGAAAATGGCAAGTCATGCCTACACGGCTCCGAACAGAATGTAGCTCTTTAAACCATCACTTATTCAGAAAAAATATGTCCCCCTCACCAAATTGTCAATGTGGTCTCCTGGAAAGTAACCACCACTTCTTCTTTGAGTGTCACTTCTATAATGATATCAGACTCAGACTATTTGATGCTGTTTCTAATATTTGTACTATAACACTTCATACCTTACTAAACGGAGACCAGAATCTTAGCCATGACATTAATTCTAAAATTGTTCAAGCAGTTCATGTATATATACGTGAAAGTAACCGATTTTCATGAGCAAATAATATGCCAACTTGACCTATCCGAATGAATCTTCTTTACCTTCTTTCTTATTCTTTTCAATTATTTATATTCTTTAAAAAAAAGATCTTTTGAACAATAGCTAAAATCTTCGATTTTTTTCGTTTCAAATATGTTAAAAATTAACTTCATTGTTTCAAACAATATTGCAAACACTGTCATAATTTAACTGCATTGTGCAAATATGTAGGAGAAGACCTTTATAAGCTTTATAGCTTTCGGCTCTAATCCTTTTTCATTCGTGTATCTAATTATTGTAAATGTATTAACAACATGCACTTGTATCATTGTTGGAAATAAACTATGTTTAAACTGAAACAATTTTGGCCAGACACTGACGAAAAAGCACTTTCCCGTTTTATTGAAGAAAGCCTGGCTGAAGGTAGAAAAGATCGAAAATGATTCTCAAGTTTCAAATATATATATTAACTGTTTCCTCTGTATCTAATTAATATTGATGTTACAAAATTGATCAATCTTTGGCATTTTAACCCGCTTAACATCTGAAAACAGTGAAAAAATTGGTGTTGAAGACAGTGAGAAAATTGATGTTACGGAGATGTCGCCAACAAAGTTACAATGCTTAACTTGATTTTTGTTCAGCAAAACAACAAAAGTGAAGTGAACATATGTAGCATTATTTCAACATTGTTAAATGAAACAACACAAGAAATGATTACATGTGTCCTGACCGATAAGAATACCAGTAGTCAGATAACCTGATGACCAGAAAGCATTACCGACTCAATTTAGAAAATTAGCCATCTACAAAATATTGATAGGCCGACTGCCGATATGACTGATGTCGTAAGCAGTCCGAACCAAACATCTGATTTGCCATAAAATATAAAAAACAGGATCCATACGGATGGGTGGCATTTGATAAGCGCAACTCTCAGCACGACCCAGCAACACCGACAAGAAGACCATAAGGGCATTAAATAAAAAAGACAGGGCACAAGGGCAAAGCATGGACTGGACTGGGTGTTAATTTCATTAATACAGAATGTCACACAATCTTAATGCCATCAAATAAACTTAATCTTCTGAGTTATCTTAAAACGATTTCGAAAATGCACCAATTCTGGATTCAAATGAAACCCGGGATGTCAAACTGGTGAAGAAAGTAATGAGAAACAAGAAATGTCGAACGACACATATGCCCTCCTTTCTAGACCTTAACCCATACTATTGGTAATTCTGTTACAAAAACATGCTATAGATGGGTACATGGAAGTATTCAGTTATGGACAAAAATAAATGACCAACATATGATCTAAAACTGAATGAAAGCTATCATTAATGAGTAAAACAAGTTGGAGAGTAGCTGGAATAAAATATTTATTATCATATAAATGTAACCATTCTGAAATTTAAGGCCTAGTGACCTTGACCCTTGACTTAGTGACCTGAAAATCAATAGGGGCCATCTGCTAGTTATGACCAATTAGTTTTTGAAATTTAAAGACTTTGTGAAGAATAATTTTCAAGATAATCAGCAGAAACCATTCTGACATTTAAGGCCACTGTGACCTTGACCTAACCAAAAATCATCTACTAGTTATGACCAATTAGTACGTAAAATATGAAATAGAGAATTACAGAATCCCTAAAGAAAGCCCAACACGACAAAATTGAAAATGTTGCAGACTCGGTTTGATTGAGCCTGTTCATGGACGGTAATGGAAAGTGCAAGTTACCGTCCACGCCCCCTAGCACTGGCTTAAGCAGAATTCAACATTTAACACGAAAATGGTGAAATTTTGAATTTAGAAACATCCGCAGATGTATTCAAACGGCGGTTATCATAGAACCTTCAATGTAACACGTTAGTGTCATTCCATGAAAAGCGG
This sequence comes from Ruditapes philippinarum, assembly GCF_026571515.1. Lineage (NCBI taxonomy): Eukaryota > Metazoa > Mollusca > Bivalvia > Venerida > Veneridae > Ruditapes > Ruditapes philippinarum. Next base: position 178,651 of record NW_026860662.1, on the reverse strand, counting down.
CGTATGGTCCCCAAGTAAAAGAATGCTTGTGCCCTAAACGAGAAAACAATGGGCAGAACTAAATAAAATGGAATTTTGAAAGGGGATCTGAGGTTATGAAGCCTGCATATCACAGATATGACGTCAAAAGACAAATTTAAAAAGCAGTCAACATATCCTAAGGGTGAGTACACAGTATTCAAGTAGGAATACTGGAACCACCCAAGTTGAAAAAAGCCAAATAGAAGAAACTGAAAGTATCACATAACATGTATACACAACAATAATGTCGTGCTGATCGATCTTCAAGGATCAAAAATATAACATCATTGATTAAATGTACGAGGAGACTTTTTGCAGCCGCCACACGGCACAAATAACACGGATGTGACAATGAAATAGAGAATTACAGAATCCCTAAAGAAAGCCCAACATGACAATGAAGACTTCGTGATGAACAATTTTCAACATAATTAGCGGAAACCATTCTGACACTTAAGGCCACTATGACCTTGACCTTTGACCTAGTAATTTGAAAATCATTAAGCATCATTTACATATAATGACCAATCGGTATGTGAAATATGAAGTATTTGTGATGAATTGTTTTCAAGTTAATCAGCGGAAACCATTCTGTCATAAAAGGCAATTGTGACCTTTGACCTAGTAACCCCAAAATTAATAGGAGTCATCTGCTAGTTATGATTAATAAGTTAATGAAATATTAAGACTTTGTGTTGAATAGTTTTCAAGATTATCAGCGGAAACCATTCTGACATTTAAGGCCACTTTGACCTTGACATTTATCCTAGTGACCCCAAAATTAATATGGGTCATCTACTTGTTATAGCCAATCAGTATGTGAAATATGAAGACTTTGTGATATAACGTTTTTAAGATAATCAGCGGAAACCATGTGGTCTATAGACGGAGACCGACCGACGGACAGACAGACAGACCGACATTAGCAAAACAATATACCCCATCTTCTTCGAAAGGGGGGGATAATGAATCCGTTGTACAGCATGCCCTGGTCGTCGGCACATCATATGCTCTGGTGTCGCCATATTTCAGCTTCACAGATTAATAATAACCCGTCTCACGGTGTATTTTGTGCGTAGGATATATTGTAGCATGTACAAACTAAGGATGCACGTGTTCCGACTGACGAGCACTGCGTACTCATTGGCAGAATGCTTCGGCGCAGTGTTTTATTAACTGATAATAATTCAATTTCAGTTAAAGAAAAACATACATCATTTTAGAACATTTTTTAAATACTGTTTTTGATTCACCAAAACATTTAGATCTAGATCTAGTAGTACTCATTAAAGGGACTCCACTGAGGTTTTTTCACATGATGGGACTGGAAATATTTTTTCCAGAAAAATGTACCAATTGATGTAGGTTTAGACCACTAATCTTTGTACAAAAATTCAGATCATTTGCGTACTTCGTTTTTCCAAAATAATTATTCAAATTGTAAAAAAAGAACCAAAAATGAAAAGCGTTTAAACGCTTTTCACTCAAATCAGGCTAAGAATAGCATAAAATACAATTTTCAATTTGTTTCAAACTTTATTTCTTAACTATCTTTGTATATATTTCTGTTTAAAGTGTCCCAGCTCATTTAAGTAAGAATTTCAAATGTTATGTTTTTAGGCTTTTAAACCTCAGTGGAGTCCCTTTGATTCGGAGATTATTCATTCAATTTGCCTTGGGACTTGTTGTGTACGCGTCGAAGTTGGAGTTGATCTTTTTGAATATAAAACAGCTATAAATGATTGTTGGATAAGACAATTGTATTTTACTTGAGGACCATACATCGCATTAATGGAACCACGATGAGATGACTGTCGTATGAACAATTATGCGGATGCTTCTAAATAAAAAATATCATAACATGTTAAATGCTGCTTAAGCCGGGCATGTCGTCAAGGACTGTAGTTTGCATGTCTTAGTACCGTTCATGAACAGGCTCAATCAAACCGAGCCTGCAACATTTTTAGTTTTGTAGTTTTGGGCTTTCATTATGGATTCTTTTTGGCCAGAACTTAACAGAATTTATATTCGTATAAAACTGAAATATTCGTATCTTGTTATGCGGTAAATATTATTTTGCAGTAAACTGTTCATCAATTAAGGTGATCAATCAACGTAAGAGTTAAATTGTCTGCGTGTGGGGGTTTAACAGATATAATTAACAAACAGTTCAAATAAAGTTTACTGTGATGTACCGTAATATAATTATAGTCATTATATTGTGATATACGAGGAGTGTTCTAATATTGTTCCCTCATTATATTCAACTCCAGCAGATATACAAAGTTTCAGTCTCAGTATCCAATCTTAGAGGGCATTGTCATAGTCCTTGAAGATACTGTATTATTACAGAACCGATGTATTTGCGAACATGAAAGGCATTGCTTTAGCATTAGAAACAATCAAAAGTCACAAGGGTCAGGTCAGATGAATAAGGTGGACGGATAAGCATTATGACTATTTGTTGTTTCAGAAAGTCTTGCACTATAGACACCTTGTGCAATGACGCGTTGTCATGCAGCAATCTGACAAACCTATTGCGTGTCTTCGTTTTCGAAAGTTTTTTGTTTAGTTTTCGAAGACTTTTTGTCTTGTAAAATTTAGCTTTTACAAATTTACCTTCTGAAACAATTACCGAATGGCAGAATCCTGAGCAGTAAAGAAAATGACATACACTACCTTCTTTATACTTATGGTCCTAAATCTTGTTTTTTTGTTTTCGTTTTGGCTCATACGAACGAACCTATGTTTCATCAACAGTGGCGACATTTGCAAAAGACCGTGCATTGTAATTTGGATACCGCTGAAGCAACAACTTAGCGCGTTGCACGAGAGCTTTATTTTGTTCATCGGTCAGCAAATGGGGACTCCATTTAGCACAGATTTGTATCATTTTTAAATCACGTTTAAGAGTGCCATGAGCTGCTCATAATGAAATGTCAACGATACTAGCTTTTTGCATAGTGGTTTATCTTGCATCGGTAGTAACTATTTCTTTCATTTTATTGACCACCTTGACATACATTGCTGTTTAGGTCGTATCAACTTAAAGCTAACATGTATATATACCCAAAAAACCTTCATATCCTCGTGTATTTTTGCAATATTTAACAATGTAAGGTTCTTAATACATTATTTGAATACTCCTATGCATAGTTGATTCAACTTTAGGAACAAATACAAACGCTATATATGAAAACGTTGATAGCCATTCACATTACAACGCACCCTTTCAATGAAACCAAATATAAACTATTTATACAAATTTTAGTAGCAGTAATGTGCACACAAAACAAATAAAAGCTGGCGAAAAAGATAAGTAAAATTATAACGTTCTTAAGTAAACCTTGAAAGGAAAGCTATTTAAGTTAAGGTAAAGAAACTAGAGCAGAACTTTCAATGCAATCACACATTCATCAATAATAACGCGAAAACAAATCTCTCTAAATGCTTTGGCTTGTTTCATCGTTTAAGATCTTATACTCTGTAACGGAAGCCGTTCATATTCAGTATAACATTCACAATAACATATATACATATTATATGTTATTTTGGTTTTGGAGTGATATATGTAGATATATTACCTGCTAAGATTTTATATCACCCGAGCCGTTAGGCGAGGGTGATATTTTATCTTGGCAGGTAATATATCTACATATATCACTCCAAAACCAAAATAATAATTTTATTACCCGTCTGGCTCGGTTATATCAATTTCTTTCGGGTGATCAATATCCAATCAAAAAGGCGGAAAAAATCTGGAAGGGTTATAAATATATTTATATAACCGAGCCAGACGGGTAATATACACACTAAATTTCCCCGTTGGGTACCCAACGTTGTAAACAACATGCGCGGAGGTGATGCGCGTACGGTTCGATTTTACGCGGTGTAAATTCCGATTTAAAACCACTTTTTAACTGTCAAATGATAAATATTTACCAAAGTAGAGTAATGATACATATTACCATCAGTATCGAAAACAAATATGACCTTGTGAAAGCTTGATATTAATTACAAAAAAGTGCGTTCAACAGACTACTCCTTTTCTCTTGTTTACATTCGTTAGGTACGGGAAAAATACGTATGTATTTATGTGACGTCATGTTGTGACGAAGAGGTACCCTAAAGGGAATCTTATTTCGACGTTTCATTTGAAACAGCAATGCTTTTTTAAAAAATCGTCTAAACTCGGCAGGGGAAGGGTAATAAAATTATTATTTTGGTTTTGGAGTGATATATGTGGATATATTACCTGCCAAGATAAAATATCACCCTCGCCTAACGGCTCGGGTGTTATAAAATCTTAACAGGTAATATATCCATATATATCACTCCAAAACCAAAATAACATATAATATACACACACACGTCTTCTTAGTTATAACTTTATACCGGACAAATGAGAAATGTGACAGAGCAAGACAATGAAAGTATGTTTTTATTTTGTATTAAGCCACTTTAAAGTATCTATATGTTGTTCTACAAAATTCGGTCCGGTCGAAGAACTTAGTTCAATCCCGTACAATGTTCGGGGTAGTCGATGAATTCATACATAAATCATATTTAGACTAAGAGTTGCTACTTTAAGACGGGATATTGCTATTTCAGATTTTGCATAATTAAAGGCTATGTCATGAAATTATGTTTACCCGTGTAAACTTCCCGTCAATTACGTGCAGATTATACAAAGTTCAGTATGAATGGTTGATTTATTTCATATTCTAACGTCAATGTCCTACGGTGTACTGTACCAAACTAGAGGTTATATAGTAGGGGGATATTTATTCTCTGTATCAACTGCAGGTATATTAATTAAATATTTTAAAAATGTGTGCTAAAAATCCAAAACTGTTTAGTGCAAAAAAGTTACTACATATATCTAATCGTTCACAGATTTATTTATGTAAATAAACATTCTCAAATCTGCACGTTAATAGAATTATAGAACTCCATATGAACACGTATCTGGAAAATGAATTAACAGCACGTTGTTGTTCAGTGAGTGTTCTTCTTTCAAGACAAGTTTATAATAATATTACTTAGCTAAAAACGTATACCCTGATCGTCAGTTCATTCAAGATTTGTATGTTCAATGAGTCAGAGTCTGTCAGCGAAAATGTTTCTCCACAAGGACAGTAAGGATATGTATCAAACACAATCCCTTATTCTGAATATTATGACCACCATGCTTTCAAATTTCATTGTCCCTGGTTTGATAACGACATTATGTCTTAAAGTATTATACTCAAAAGTTAACATCACCAAATAAACATGTTATGACAGTACACCATTAACAATAATGCTGTTTTTATAAGAACCATTGAAAGAAAAAAAAGCAGAACTATGAATTTAAAAAATGCTAGATTTATTTTAAATGCGCTATACAGTTATAATTTCAACATGAAAAAAGACTATTTGGTTTTTAACAACAATAACAGGTAAATATCACAGAATACACAATCACAATACTGGGAAAATAAACACTATATGTTCTCTTTCTATTAAAGTGTTCCATATCTGATCCAAACTGTGCCTATATAAAGGTAAGTAATACAATTCTAGCAAAATAACGCAATCTGAATATTTGGGTTTTACAAATACGTGTGATGTTTTATATCTTAATTTTGAAGTACCATATATAATATACAAATCCAATTCCAGCCGAAATAAAGTTACAGAATTGTTTGTAGTAGTATATGATCTTCAATTGTGTTCAGATCAGGAGCAAATTAACAATTGTTAACTGACAAGACAACGTCAGAATCATAAAATAAACCTTAATACTGTATTCTAAATAAAAAAATAACCCCTTCAAAACATTGTTCCCTTTAATGAAAGTTTGTTTCGAAAACATGAAATAAAATGCCTCCACTCAAAACTTTAAAGAATTGTGAAGTTTTAAAAGTCATACACCTGTATATATCTTGAATAATGATTTCTAGAATTTCAAACTGATATGTCAAGTTTAAACACGAGAAACAAAATCCTAAAATGAGACTGCACTCTAAAGTGTAGACATTCAGGTCAACTTCAGGTACGCAATGGTACTTCACGTTTTCATGCTATCAACATGGCATGTAAGTGTCACAATTTTGAAATTTAACAGTATTTGAATATGCAAGTAGTCGTATCATTGAGAAACAGTATTTCATAAAGATAATAATTATGATATCATAATAAATAAGAATAATATTGCAAACAAGAAACACATAAAATTTTATCACTTTCTTCACTCTGGCCCCGCCCATTGCGACACTCGACATAGATCAGTGTTGACCAAGTGAGGGCGCTTCACGGTGCTTGCTATCGGTGGCAGAAACGAAGACGTCCTTGGTCGCTTAGCAACGCGCCCTGACATTGAAATTTAAAAAAAAAGTTCATATGTTTATAAGAATTTATACAATTTAAGAGATTCAAAAAAATGACATCTAGACAAGAATTAAGACTTATACAATTTCATGATAAAATTGCAATAAATAATTGTATTTGTACATTAAATACAAATCATGAAGATGAATAATGAATCATTGATTGCTTTATTATAAAGCAAGGTTAACATTACTTATAATAACTGTCCTACATTGACAGTCGCTGTGCCATTCTTACACAACAATCACCTGTTTACTTATCTCTATAGACTATCAACTATGAAAGTCTTTATTAGCATAAAACAGCACTTCTACAATAAATAGCAAAATAATCTTTTTATGCAATGTAAAAAAGGGAAAATAAAACGAAAATGAAAACAGATCTAAAATACTATAAAATACCAAACACGTTTTGAAATTTCAAAAGAAAATGAAAACATCTCATATGTCAATTTTTTGAATAATTTATTAAAGAGATCTAATCATGTGTTTAACGCATTTAAATTGTATATGTTAAGCACTGACATTTTTATCACGTAAAACATAGATTTAATTTTACAATCAATTCGTAACTTTAATATAATTGTGAACAATATATTCCTAACTGACTAAAGTATAATTAACAAGGTGAAACAATAATAATCATTGCAAGGCTTGTGGTGGAGAATAAATGTTAAAAGACAGTCTGCTAGTGTTGGGGTCTTTAGGAGGGGCCATGGGCACATATGGTGGAGTGACAGGCGTACTAGCCGGTGTATGTGACCTATGTGACATTCTAGTCGGCGGTCTTGCCGACGGAGGTCTTGCCGACGGCGGGCGGGCAACTAACGGAACCTGTGTTTGGTTTGGTGTGTGCGGTAAACGTTGGCCGCCGTAAGCCTCTAGAATACGTTTGGCCATGACTCGATCTGAAAGTATAACATGATTACAACAACAACAAATCAACACGTCATGCAAGCCAGAGAGAAAAACAGCATGAGCAGTGGTGAGTTATAAAGTCGGGAAAATATTGACCTCCTTATACTAAATCTGTTTCTGAGTAAAATGAAAACAGTCTGTTATAAATCATCAGTTAGAAGTAAGTTTCGAAATAATTCGAGCTGTCCAGTGTGAACATTATCCATTCAAATTTATTTGTAAAGAAAACCCAATCGAACCCGCTTCCTGGAACTAACCATTATCACTGTCGTATGGGGAAACGTGGTCGAGATGATGATCATAAGTTGGCAGACAGACACACAGAAACACAGACAGATACCTTTATCACTAGGTCACTGATCACTTAATTCGAATTGTTTTACATCTTCTAAAGAAACTTCACATTTTGTGTTCACGATAGGTGTCATTTGATTTAATTTCGTGCTTTAATTGCTTTATTAACAAAAGTTAAATACATTACACAGATCTACCTAAGGTATGTCCTTGATTTTCATGAGGTAAGTAAGGTCAATATTTTCCAGTCATGTGTCAATAGTTAAAACGGCAGAAAGAAAACATGTTTAACAGTAAGTATGAAATATTTACATTCACAAGAAAGAACTGCTGTTATGATTTAGTTTAATATGGTACAACGCATGCATTTAATGTTGATAAAAAACTTTGAATTGAAAAGTGCATTGTGCACTTACTTACATATATATGCTCCTTCTTCATGACACTTTAGGAATGAATGACCATTTAGTAAATTATGTGCGTGCTTAAAAATGACATTATACAGCAAAAGCATTACAATATTTAGTAAAATTAAAAAATGATAAACACATAATTTGCTGAATTACCTTCACCGGAAGCAGTCTCGTAATATTTTCGGATAGCTTCGGCTCCTAGTTTGTGTCCGACTTCTCGGATTTGTTGAGTAACAGCATCTGAATTGTCATTATAATGGCGGTCATACGTTGTTCGGTTTCGTATATGCTTATGCCGATGTGATGCCGTTGGAACTGAAATAAATTGGATATCAACAAATTCATGAGTTATACATACATTAGATACATGTATATATTGTTGTCATTATACGCCAACAAGTTCTGGCAAGATTTCTTCATCTTTTAGAGTATCACGTGATAAAAGCTCGACCATACGACTTTAAAATTTGAACTTGATCCACCATACTGTCTGCCTTCCGGCGTGAAATAATCAAATAATAAACAATCAATCAATCAATGGTTTGGTAATGGTATGTTCTTGAAACTTGAAAGGGATAATCCAGCTCCCGAACAATTGATGCATAACGGGAAACAATGCTTTCGGTCGATCTTGAGAATGAAAGTGTGATAACTAAAACGCGTACAAAATGTAAGATTTTTTTTTAATAATCTTTATCTCATACTCGTGCAGCTTTTGCGACTCCATTAAAAAAGTATTGCACAGTCGTACTGTATATATTGACGTGACATCATGATTTTGCACTGCACAAAAATTAACATGATGTCTTAAGACAAGACGGAGATGTCTGTACTGGTTACATGGGTATGACTTTAGATTTTCTAAATACGAAATTTATTTAACTGGTAGAATAAAATAAAACTACGCTTCACAAAGGCTCACATAAATAGAGGATATTTGTTTGTTTTGCATGTAAGATTGAAATATAATTTCACTGAGTGAATACCAGATGCAATATTTTCACGAGTGGCGTAGCCACGAGTGAAAATATAATAGCTGGTGTTCACGAATGAAATATATTTCAATCTTATATGTAAAACAAATAAATTTTCTTTTTATTTCATGCTTTTTAAGTTATATTAAGTATTTCTTTACAGTTTTGCCGCGTAACGTCGCACATTTTCCTTTGTGACGTCATTATATCATGACGTCACATCATAAGTTTTGAAATATAGTTCTGTTAAATTACTGTAATTTTGTTTAATTTTTAACATGATAAATGATGACATTGACTTTCTTTTCCTAAATAAGCAAATTTATGTATGACAGCATTTATTTCTGCCTGTTATTCCATTTGGTTATGATTTTCTTTTCATACGCATTCAGATATCTAGTCCGGCTACAGTGAAAATTATATTTTATAAATGCCACTAGTGGTTTATCATAATATAACCATCTGATACATAGAGGATATTGAATGAGTGGAAGTTCAATACTGAATTTATTGCACGAGTTGAATAAAATTATATTATGCGAGCCTCTGGCGAGCATAATATTATTTTATTCAACGAGTGCAATAAATTCAGTAATGAACTTACACGAATTTAATATTCTATTTATCACATACTCAAAATAAAGACCGTTTAAAGTGAAATATGAGTCATTTTCCGTTGATGCGCCTACAGTAGAACGCTAACATTTAGCGCGTCTTTACACTGTGTTTGCAAAACGCTAATGACGTCACGTCAAAATATATGCACGGCCGTGCAATACCATATTTACGGAGTCGCAAAATCGGCACGGGTGTGTGATAAATTGTAATAAAACACTGGAAAGCATGAAATAATATGATTGTATTCAAATCGTTCAATAGTATTGAACATTGTATTGTTCAATATTATCTATATATTTTGCGAAACTGATGAACATGTCTGTATTCTTAACAATAATTTCCTCCGCCGTTTAGAACTGCATGCTTGATATTATCGTTTTGGTGAGCTTATTATAAGGCTAACGTCAATATCACATATGAATTATTTTGAATACATTCGGTCAAATTTGTCACTTGACTTTCATATCCTAGACAAGATCTAAAAGTGTCCTAGTAGATGGACTTATTAAATATATGGAGTATTGATAGCAATGTATCTAGAATGAGGGGAATGCATAGATCTACTGGCAGCAGAGTAATAACAGCAACATACAGAAGGGATCGCGTCCTAGCCAATAATTTAATACATAATGACTTAAAGCGGCAACTGAATATACCCATGTAACCAGTGCAGACCACAATCATCAGACATCACCGTATAGTCTTATCATGGTCTGCACTGCTCGCAGTTCAGTCAGCACATATTCTGAAACTTTCCCTCAACAAGATGAATGGTTTATGTCCGGATTGAAAGTTGGATGAGCCTATTTAAAAGATTTCGCGTGATAAGGGCTAAACTGGATGTAAAGAAGTATGTTCACTTACTAGTTCCACTTGCAGGTATATGTTTCTTCGTATTACTACCGTATCTGTTGGTTGGTACTTGAAGTGATTCTGGATTGGTTTGGTTCTGGTAACAGTATCTCTGAACTGAGTCCAGCGTGTATGGTACGTTCTCTTTCCAGTCTGGCGGCAGCGAATACGCTGACTTAAGATCGAAACCTGATTGTAAGATAATGTATACTTATAAAATTTACAAAGCTGAACAATAGAATAGAGATTATCAGTGATTATCGTCTAAACGCGGTCTAGTACTGTACTATGATTCAAATCCAAAATAACTGTACAAACAAGTGTACATCTGTCATCTGTCAATATAAACCTCAAACAAACCAGGTTTCTGAACAGTGTATTAATATGTTCAGTTGTTTTTTCTCAACAAAATATATCTATATTGGTTGCTGGCAACGAGTAACTTCAATCTACATGGAAACATTAAATTAATCGTTCAATTATACTCCTGCACTGAGGATGTCAATTATTTCTGTGTCATTCTGTTGTGTTGTCAATGACAGTATTGATAAAAGATCAATACACACTTCCCTTAATTACAGACATTGATCATCTGTTAGATATCCAGTGAATCATCCGGGTCAATATCATTTTCTGTACACAAATTGTTAATAAGTAAATTTAAACACTTACCTTGAGGGGAGCCCAGGAAATCGGTTTGATATGTGGACTGGCAAAGTCGTTTATGAACCTGCTTGATTTTGTCATCAGTGAGTTCCTCTGACCAACGCCCACCCTCTGTATTCCTCCAGCCTCCACGAGGAAACTTCCATACTAAAAATGACTGGAAAAGGAGGATGAAGGAAATAGAACATCATTCCAATAACATTGTTTCTTGCATAGCAGACTGGCGTTTCCGTGAGTTTTACCCATGCCTGAATTTTCATCTGGCATAGGGGGTGCCAGATGAGTCGCGTGCCAAACAACAACGTTATTTTAGCGCCATTTATGAATGAACCGCGTTAAAATGACGTCGTTTTGGGAGGGAAATATGCCTTAGGATGACGTCATTTCGCCGTTGTTATTTAAGTTGTAAGTTCATACGCTATTGTAAGAAAATAGTTATGGATGAAATGACTTTTATTTCCATGAACATAAATCATATTAAGGTAAACCATTTTAAATATGAAATAATATGGCAGAATATGCATGAAAAAATATCTTTCATATGTTTGCGGTTCGGATCGGAATATCCGTCCCTCGGGAACCCGCCCATGGGCGGTAACTCGGCAAGCCTCGTTACCGCCCAATGGGAGGGTCCCCTCGGGACGGATATTCCGGTCCGAACCGCAACATATGACAGATATTATTATTACAACAAAACCGATTGCATGAAAGTAAAATTACACTAAACGAAATAATACAGTCATAGAATATGTAGAATATGGCCTCGTGGCCTAATGGATAAGGCGTCTGACTTCGAATCAGAAGATTGCGAGTTCGAGTCTCGTCGGGGTCAATTTTTTTATTCATTTTCATATTTTTTATATTTTAAACTTATCGAGTTGAATTTGAATACTTTAAAAGTGTTTAATGGTAAAAATACATTATTGTTTTCATCCGTTTAAATTTATGTGTACTAGTTACATCCACAAATATTGTAAAAGAATATATACATGATATAGCTTTAAGATTTTTATATATCGTACCTGTGGTGGGTGTGGGTTATTGGCTCTGTTACCGGAACTGGAACCAGGTCTCAGTGGTGTTACAGGTCTCGCTGGCTTGTTTTTAAACTCGGTTTCATAGTGGGTATCTGGCCCAGGGCCCATTTGTGGGGCAAATCCTTGTGACGTCATCGGTCTTTATAAATAAAAAAAATTAATGTTTCAACGAAAAAATCATAGTTACAACAACAGTATTTATATAAAGAAACCAAATGTGTATAAATTTACTTTAACTGGGGGACCATCTCGCTCCTTTCAGAACCATGAAAAAACTTCAACTTGTTCAAAATACTTCAGCCCGTGTGATTAAACGTACATCTAGGAAAGATCATATTACACCAGTGATGAAAGATCTTCATTGGCTGCCAATCGAATATAGAGTGAATTACAAGATCTTATTACATACTTTCAAGTCACTGAAACAACAATCTCCATCATATATGCAGGAAATGATTCAAGTTTATTCCACTTCCCGAAATCTGCGCTCTTCAAATGCACCTGTACGATTAGTGCAACCAAAAACTAAACTGAAATTTGGTGAAAGGAGTTTTTTCGGCATCAGCTCCTAAGCTATGGAATTCACTACCAAGTCATCTAAAAAACTGTAACACAGTAGAAAGTTTCAAAAAACATCTTAAACACACTACTTCAATTTAGCTTATGGAAAATAATCAGTGACTGTTATGAATGAATTTTATAAACAGTGAATACGAAGTATCTGTTATTTGAACATTAGTTTTATTAAAAAGTTTTTTTTTTAAACAAACAATTTTTAAATCAATTTAGTATTTCTATTGTTTTATAACGATGATTTAGCAAGATCTTATCTATTATTATAAATCCATTGCTAGCATTTTTAAGCACAGAATATTTCTCTTTTTTTAAATAAAAAAAAAAAAAAAAAAAAAAAAAAAAAACTAACATTGATTTATCATAATAATTTACATGTGTTATATAATATATGGCTCGTGAATGCAGAGGGGTCAGATTTCAAGAATGTTTAGTGTTAAGGTGTGGGGCGTGGCCCTTTCCTCCTGTGGTGATAATAGTGATGTCATCCTGGGGGTCTGCATGCGCTGTGGGGAGGTATCTGACTCCCTCGGTACTGGACCTTGGTGTAGCAGTACTCATGCTATCCAGGTTCGTTAGGTTCAATATTCTTTTAGTCTGATGTCGCTGTATTCATTCTTTTATCAATCGTTCATATATTTTCTGTTGTAAAGTATGACAACAAAACAATGAAAATCATCAATATGCATTTAAAGTAGCTTTTAATATTTATTTATGAGTTTATGTTAAAAGGCACATTATTTCTTACACATTTATATATTGAAGACAATTTTAATGTATGACATAATATTGTAAAGTGAGTTTTAAGGATCTTTAAGTTATATTGTATTAATATGTAAAAATAATTCCATAATTTATACTTTTAATTAGTTAATGCAAAATATTTTTAATGTTCATAATCCTGTTCATTTATATTGTTTTAGACATATATGATTGATGTAAAGCGCCTTTGGACATTTTAATGAAAAGGGCGCTATATAAATGTGGTATTTATTATTATTTATATTATATTATTATTATTATTTTATTTATTATAATAGATTAACCAGCATGAATTTATGTGGTGGAGATATTCACTCCGGATCACGGCAGTTAGCCATATTTAATTTACCAGATCACAATTCAGCCACCGCATCGCTCCCGGCAGGCTGACAAGTCATTTACCAGTACTGGTTGCCTTCACTTTGACAAGGAACTGGTAGCTTACATGTATACAGTGCGAATGACCGTTGAAATGATTTCGTGATCAGTCACAATGAACGAGTCATTCTATTTACAGTCCAACACTCTACCTAATGAGCCAACCGGACGGATCTTTTTACCAGTATATAATAAACGCCATTATTCCATTGCATTGCCATATATTATTTCATTTTCCTCTATATATTACATTAAAAGTCTAACTACGACCAACTTAAATTTCATTACTAACAGTACATACATTTATGTACTCGTCATAATTTTATAATGATATTTACATATGTATTTTTTTTTAGAAATCTCCAAAAAGATGAGTGGTCAGTATAAAAAGTTAAAAAAGAGTGTAATAACATGACTTACCTTAGAGCGACGGTATCTATAGGTTGTTTAAGGGGGTAGTCTCTGTTATATGATGTTTGATACGGACTGAGAAAATTTTTCGAGTGGTCTGCACCTGAAATATGATATGTTTTAAACACTCTCTAATCTCGAAATCTCATTAATATTCTATTCTTAACAAGTGCAAAATAAACACTTTACCCCTAGCGTGTTTACATGAATAAATTACAACCTGTATTAATTTATACAATCGTTTATTTCACTATAACAAGATCTGAAGGGCTCTACTTTTTAATCTTTGAAACGTTGGGATTTATTACAATTTTATAAGGTTGTGTTGCGAAATCCTTTCTTGAGAAAAATTAATAGATTATCACAGATAAGAAGATTATCGAGCTATTATAAATACTGAAAATAAAACTTAATGTAAACGCCGGGGAGTAAACAAAATATTTACATTAAGAAATATTTTAATTGTTTAAAACTCATAAATCTTGTAACGACAAACAAGTTTCGAATCCAGCTTGTGATTCACACGGATACCTTGTCACACAATATCTTTCATGAATCTTTTATGTTGTAATAAATTGTGCAATGATTATTTACAAATACTTAAACAGAACACAAGTTAGAGTGTGCGTTCTTGTCGCTTTTTTCTCTCTCTCAAATCCCGACAAAAATCATACATTCTAAATCAGTTGGCAGACTGACTCCTGGATAAAACGATTATTAAATTATAGAATAATACAAGCTATGTAGAAGAGGATTATTGTACGTAAGGGGCGCCAATTGAACTTGATATATCCCCTTAAAATATAACGTGAAATATCAAAGCAGCATGGAAATAAATGAAATCATTTTTGAACCACGATTTCAGCATTTGTTACAAATATTTATATTGTTTGATTTAATGCTGAGATGACGTTATTATTGAATAGTCACGATATATTGTAACATTATCTGTTTATTATAACATTATATAGTTGATTTGTACTATAGATACCTCATAACCATCTGATTTATAGATCTAAACAATCAATATTAATATCATTAAATGATATATTAATTAAATAAATACAATCGATGCTCTAATGTAATTATTGGCGATTGCATAAGATTATTGGAAGACATGCATATTTAAGTAGAATATACATTAATACTTCATGAAGCTAAATGTTTATCAGATTTTTTACAATAATAAAAGCAACTTGAATGATAAAATAACGTATATTTTATGTTTATTGTATACATGCAGTTTGCTTTATGGATTGTTAAATCGCAAATATAGTACTTTAAAATACATTATATTATACCTGTTTTGAAACCATCCATTATTTACTATATGTAATTAACACGACATTTATAATCATTGCCATATGAAATATTGTTTTAAATACATTCTAAAATACATGGTCAATTCAATAACTATTGTAATTGAAAAAATTATTATTCATACAATACGATTAGGATCTATTCTAAAGTTCTATTGTAAACATATAGTTTATATTATACAGGTCTTTAATCTATAATCGTTTAGTGTATAGCGCTCTAATGAAAACTTAAACAAATATTTTGTTTCGTTGTCGTTTAAATATATACGGTTTAAGTGTCGTCTGGTTTAATAGAAATGGTGTCTTACCAAGCATTGGGGCGGCTGTATATGGGCGTTTCACCGTACTCCGTTGAACAGTGTCTCCTAAACTTATAGAATTTAATAATTCCAAACATTTTGCTTTGTCGTTAAATGAATCTGTCTTTTCATAGAATTTTCGTAAGTCTTCAGAGAGCCCTGGCCCTATGGTGTCCTCACCGAGCTAAAACAGAATCAATACGGTAAAAACCCCTTGGTCGTTTAAACGATAATTTCCACGCGGATATCATTTCATGATATTAAAATATATTTATTTCTTACCCTCGTTTCCGTATTTAACATTGTGTAATTTACAGGACCTGACATAACTGCAGCTGTCGCCATTTTTATTTTAACCCCTGACCTTTTATTTACCGATAGTTTGATTGGTTATTTTGATGCACGTGACTGCACATGTAGTTTACAGTTGTCAAGCAGGTTGTTAACGTAGAGCTATCGACTTTTGATAAAGACGCTAACATAAACGTATTTCAATAAACCCATATCGAGTTAATGTTAGCAGATGACATGTCTTAAATAATTAAGCGTTTTATAGTTGTCGCTTTCATATCAAACACAATAGTATGGCATTCAATACCATCTACTAACTCTTTGTATATGAAATAGATTTCTTAATCTTTGAAACGTCGCTGTATGACACGGAATGTTTATTAATTTCTGAATTTGCGTGATTTCAGATTTGAGAGAAATAAAGATATAGAATCTTGTTTCATTGCGACGGTTTTAATAAAAACAATGAATGACTCAACTCAACAATAAAGTTGTTTTGTATTTTATTACAAATCACTGAAAGACGTTAGTTCTAATTGAAAGGTCTACGGTTCAGCAGCCGCCCCAGATTCACACTTTTAAAATTTACTTTCAAGACAATGATTTTCCCCCCTAACCTTTCTTTTGCCTAGATAACATTTTATAAAGTTTAACTCATTATAGATCAATTGCTTAATAAAAAACGATTTATTTACATAGAGATAATTAATTGTTGAAACCGACAACAACCGGTTTTAAACATAACAAGATGTACAAGAAGAGCACTCAGCTAGTTTAATGGTAATATGAGTAGTGAATTAGATATACATAAAAGTGTGCACTATACTTACAAAAATTGATTTAAATCACTCTGTATATTGCATCGCTTAAAATCCAAAAGGTAGCGTGGCCGAGCGGTCTAAGGCGCTGGTTTTAGGCACCAGTCTCTTCGGAGGCGTGGGTTCGAATCCCACCGCTGCCAATTATTTTTTCTTTTTTTTGTGTGTAATTTTTTTTTTACATTTCATATCTGTATTAATACCGTTATAATGTAAATTCAAGAGCAATTGCTTACCTCAAATGTACTGATGTTATTCAAATGAAATGTTTTGACACACAAACATATTAAAAAAATCAAATGGTTTCAATAATATATAATTTTTAAAAAAAATCAGATATTTAGTTTATAAATATCAATAAATGTTGAATGTCTTATTGCCGTGACTCCGAGATTAATTTACCTCACAGAATATGGGTTGAAACAGCACAATTGTATTCCTATCTATGATTTTACTTTCTATAAGACAAAATGGAACGTATTTCAACATACAAATGAATCTTAAGATAAGCTCTTGAAAAATGCAAATTGCAGAACGGCTTACCTCAAATTGGTTTAATACCGACACATCTAATTAATGTTCAGTCATTCAAGTAAATTCGCAATCCGACTTCCGAAATGTCTATACGTTAACTGTAGGATTCGTTTTAACTACTTTACTATTCATGTTGCTAGGGAATATATTTCCAACAAAGGATTAATTAATTCTTGCTTCATTAAATAATCATGACAGCAAATGCTTAGATAGATACGAAATGATTCTCCAGGACCGGCTGTATAACTACTAGATTGGTCTATATGCCTCGACACTAGTTGCAATATAGGGCTGAAACATATTTGCAAATGGAGATTGAAATTTTAACAATATTTATAATCTTACTTCATACATGCGCTGCTCTCTGCCCCAGTAATAACTGTCCACGACGCCGTCTTTTCTCCTACTCGGGCTTAGCAACATGAACGTCAAATGTTTTTAATTTAGCGATGTCAACAATGGTGTTACGTCACAAATGCGCCAAACTTAAGACGTCAGTATACACGACGTCATTAACGTTCAATTTGATACAATATTGAATAAGTGTAAGTTTAAAGCTGCATTTTATAAATTTCATAAAACAGAAACAGATACATTTCGTTAATAAAATGTGTTTCATATCGAGTCCCCAAAACAAAACAAAAACATAGTCTTTAAGTAGCAATCCGAATCCAACGGTATATAACGGATGTTTTCATACAAATGTCATGCAAATTTAATCTTCTTTCATTAGCTGAATACTCTTTGCCGCATGCACCGTGAAGGAATAATGGCAACTGATTGCTAGCACACCCTTATTAGATGGGGGAAATCAGGCATTTCACTGTGGTGTTTCGATCCCTGAGCGCATACACGGGCTACTTATAGGCCTCGTTTGCATGTTAAAATTCGTATACGAACTTTAGTGTTAACATGGAATTCTCCTTTTAAAATCATCACTTACGTTCAATATTTGATTAGATTTTCAACATTACCGTTATAAAGGTTAATGGAACTGTAGAATGCTTGTTTTCTAGTTCTACGGCGAAATATATTTACTCATCACAAGGCCGTGCCGATTTTGCGACTCCTTAAAAATGGTATTGCACGGCCGTGCATATATTTTGACGTGGCATCTTTTTTTTGTAATACAAACATAGTGTGATGTTTGCGTTACATCATATGCGTGTCAGTGAAAAAATGATTCTTTGCACTTTTAAATGTCTTTATTTTGGGTATGTGATAAAAAGAAATTATATTCGTGTACGTTCATTACTGAATTTATTAAACTCGTTGAATAAAATAATATTTGCTCGACAGAGGCTCGCATATTTTTTTTTTTGAAGCCCAAGAGGTAACTCCGTTTATTGTCCCTTTAATAGGTAAAATATCCACTATTTTACCTTACAATTTATTATAATGTTACAAAAAAACATAAGGGCATTTATATCATATGTTATTTTATAATATATACAATACACAGAAGATATATGTTCTCTTGGGATTCAGAGTATTTCATTTCCACAAAAATACTAACTTCAAAAATATATTGATTTATTTTTTAAGAAGGGAAATAACTGATACAAGGCTAAAATTAAACATTTTAGTAGTTTTCCCCCTTGAACTGAATTATATCACGATATTATCAATTTGGACCATCAACATTATCTTACACGGTTACGTACGTTAATCACTTCTGGTTACCAGCAGAGTAAGGGCAATTGTTCAGCAAATGTAAACATATAATATATGAGCCGTGTCACGACAAAACCAACATAGTGCGTTTGCGACCAGCATGGATCCATACCAGCCTGCGCATCCGCGCAGTCTGATCAGGATCCATGCTGTTCGCTTATCAACTCTATTACAAGTAGAGAAACTGATCGCGAACAGCATGGATCCTGATCAGACTGCGTGGATGCGCAGGCTGGTCTGGATCCATGCGCTGGTCGGAAACTCAATATGTTGGTTTTGTCGTGACGCGGCTCATATCATTAATATTAATTTCACAATGTTGTTTATAGATCAAACATTTGAAGGACAAATTTGCAACCTTAATCTCCATAAAGAAACAAACATAAAGCCTCGGATGATTTTGTTATATACTGGCATCTTATTCTAATATACATGTGCGAAATAGTGCTGAGACCAATGGTACATTATTGGTTACCGTGATTTAATTGTTAGAACTCATGACTCTGCGAACTGGGCGGGCCCTATTCTTCTTTTAGGGAGGAAATATGAAGGAAAACAACATTGAAGCAGGTAAACATAGGTAAGTTATTTCTCTATGATTTTATAAAAATGACTTAAAAACGTTTCTAGTGTTTTGTGTTAATTATTTTGACTTATTGACTGCGGGAAATAGAGAATAGCAGTATCTGATCTTACAAAAAAGTATAAGGCAAGTCAAGGACTGTTCGATTCAAAGAGTATCAGTTAAATAGTTTTGAACTAGTAAAAGAAAAAAAAATATTCTTTTCTTTTCAGTTCATTTCATTTTTTATTGATGAGGTGCCCGATAAAGCTGAGGGTAACTGATAAAGGTAAATTAATCCAATAAGACCAAATTGCACAAAACAATATGTTTTAAGGATAGGGACATTTAAGAGAAGCAACTAAAATTCAAAGAGTTTTGTATTTTTTATTTCAAAGCATCTAAACATCATTAATTTTGCTAATTCCTTTTAGTAAAACTTAATTACTTATTAAAACACCTTGTTAATAAACACCCTGCACATAAGCAGAACAAGCGAAGCTAAATGATATACATGTACACATTTCAACTAAACAATAGAATTAGCGTCTAGTACAAAACTTAAAATATTTAAACAAGCATAAAATGCCACTAAGTAAATGAGAACAGTTTTATGTTTGATGATCATGATATAAACAGGGATACTTCTAGAAATGTTTCATTACACGGCAAGCTTCACATGGAGGTATATGTTAAAATGTTAAGACTGAAAGCAAGCTATACGTGTGAAAATAAAATACACTAAAGTTACAAACTTAAGTCAAACTATTTAATACTATGAAATTATGCAAATATCTTACTAGTGCCGGGATAATAGGATACAACCATCCCCTCCACATGAACATGCACACAGCATTCCTCCACCACATCTCCTCACACCACCTCTATTAAAACACACACACGCACGCACACTCACGTACACACACATACACACACACACACACACACACACACACACACACACATCTTTACATTTCATATACTGACCATAGGACCACCGGATTTCTTTTTCTTTCATTTTTTGGGAAACAAATTATTACCTACATCAGAACACTTTGACATAATAATGTTTAACTAAGAGAAAATAAGAGAAAATGACAAAAACACAGGTCATATTTTGGAAATGTTTTGTTCTGATGTTTGATATATCTATATTAATAATAAATCATCATCGTTCATTAAAATATCATCTACATGTTTATTATTAGTTAATTTTTATTAGAGTCTCAACAATGTATACATTTAATATACATACACAATACAATATAAATGCACATTGCCAATCTATAAGATTTTTAAGAGACTAAAATGATGACTTACTATTTACATATAAAATCTAAAATACCCTAGCTTATTTGGAACCCGAGTTGAGAACATGTTTTAAATAAATCTTCTGAAGTAAATTAAGATACTGGGGTATCAAATACCTTAAATATTCCATACAGGAATTAATATTATAGTCATATTTAATCAAACCAGAATTAGAAGATTAGTAAAGGTATTTTCAAGATATAATTTTTACTAATTAACAATCAATAACTATGGTGATTCTGGCCCAGAATGAAAACAAACTGCCATAAAGATACATTAAAAATGGCGCCTATGTTATTTCTAAGGAGATACGCAAAATTGTTTTACGTTTTTACTAATCTGGTGTATCAAAATAAATTTTCTGTTCTGTTCTGTTATGTTCTGTATCATCCACGATACAAACACTTAATGATGCACACCCATCTCATTATAATAATTTAGGAGATAATCATGAGTTCTCTCCCTTTAATTGGAAGGATTGGTAACCTTTTCGAATTTTTTAAAGGACAGTGCATGCAATACAATGTTTATGTCTGCTGTACATACATGTTTACTAAAGCAGGATATATAGAAAACTTGGTAGAGGAAACACATTAATCTACGTTATATTACCATATAAAATTGACACAAACGGTAAGTGATAAAATTACTCAAGCATTAATTAAACATGATAATTACTAAGCATAATAACCTTCAATTATATGTACAAAAATATATCATATAAAACCTAAAAGTACTTTTA
This sequence comes from Ruditapes philippinarum, assembly GCF_026571515.1. NCBI lineage: Eukaryota > Metazoa > Mollusca > Bivalvia > Venerida > Veneridae > Ruditapes > Ruditapes philippinarum. Next base: position 156,813 of record NW_026860662.1, on the reverse strand, counting down.
TGGAAAAAATAAGCTAATATAAAGAAACCTTAATATCACATAAAATCTAAAACAGTTTCAAGTATGTTGTGAAATGTTACACACATAATGTCATTATAGTTGACGTCGTAATACACAACAACAACAACTTAAACAACTTAAACAACTTAAACAAACAAAAACAATTTTGCAAGCCACATACATTATATAATATTGTAATAACTTTATAAAGCTTTGTATTTTGATACGAGCAACGAAGTTCAAATCGTGCAATCACGAAGTAAAATTTTTAATTCTCGAAGTTGAAATCGTGAAGTCAAAGTGTAATTTCAAGTAAAATTTGCGAAGTAGAAATCTTGAACTTGCCAAGTAGAAATCGTGAACTCGCAAAGAAGAAATCGTGAACTCGCGAAGTTGAAAGTATGAACTCATTAAGATCAACTCGAGAATTCAAGAAGTTAAAATGTCCCAACCGGTATTTTGTACATATATGACTACATTACGTTTGCAAAAGAGGACACGCGGTTCCGGTTTCCGAGTACAACGAAATGTACAGCTAAGATGGAAACAAACGGATATAAAATAGTCCGATACTTCCATATATGCGGTGTCTGAACTGTGCTCTGATAAATTCAATGTGGCTTACTGCTCTGATCCGGAGTGAAAATTATCAACGCCACCACCACTGAATAGTTCTAACCAACTCACTATCGGTACATGCAAGTCACAGAGAGGTACAGGGCATTGCCAAAATATTGGAAGAACTCGGGGTGGTGAAAATAGCGCATCATGCCAGCTTAAACTGTTACCTACCAGGTATGGTTATACAATTTCATATGATATCTAAACAAATAATTTATATTATGCGTGTCGGTGAAATACTAAAATATGTCGATGAGATAAAAATCATATCACACGGTTCAAAACTAATTCCCGTCCTGTTCATTAAAATATATAGCAAAATACAAAACAAAACGGAAAAAGATTTTTATGACTCCATCGGTACGCAATGGCGTCGTCATTATACACCTTATGTTGCAAATTCTGACTAGCCATGAGAGACAAAGATATTGAATGCGAAGTAAGAGTAAAAGAAAAATGTTTATCTTGACAAATATCTCATATTGAAATGCCAGTTTTGATATTTGAGCTTAGAAAATATTAAAATTCTCATTCTTTAGTTAAATAAATTATATTTATTCACTCGAAACAAAGGCATGTTCTCTTTTTTCACGTATTTACAAACGAGATTTGTCGTGATAATCAATCGATATATAAATTTACAACATGCCTTCGTCTTACATGTTTATTTAAACGTTTAACTTATTTAAGATAACTTGTATTCACAGATTTTTAGTTATGTTTCTGTATGTTTTAAACCCATAGACAGTTTGTCTTGTATATCAGTACACAATATATCACAGTGATTATTATAATCCATTTGTAAAGTTAACACGTGTACTATTTAAAGTGATGTCCTATCCAAGAACAAAGCTGTTTTCCTTGGGTCCCGGAGCAAGGCTTTTGCTGAGGGGCGGGAGCTGGTTGGCCTTTCCTTCAGCCGGGGGCAAGTCCATGTCGAATATATTTGTTTGAACAACTTCTCCAGGTAGAGCGTCTTTTGTAGTGATTGGCTCTACGATTGTATTTGATCTGCTCCACAACTTCCTGTTGGTTACGCTCGCGCTGCCTGGAACGCTCGAACTTCCTGACTTCTTAACAAAGCAGACGAGAAAGATAACAATAACTATAATCAGATTGACTCCTCCAAGCACACTGCCAACAATAATCCATTTGTAGTCCTTCGAACTCTCAGCTGTAAATATATAGATCATCTGATAAAAGTTTCAGTTTTAAATCACATAATAGATAATTGTTCTAGTGACTAATTATAAGAAAATGTCGTTTTAAATGTTTACTGTTGGCCATCGTTTCAATTGTGATATTGTGATTGGATTATGTTATGGTGTACTTGATGTTTTTATCCTGAATAAACTTGATTGTCTGTTCTGTATCTTAGCTAACTTAGCGTCTTTTTAAATTTTTAATAAATAAAGGTGGTAGATGTCATTTTCTTAAGATTTATTCCTCAGTAATTTATAAAAAAATAAAAATAAAAAACACGGTATATACTATCATATTCTAAAGTATGTAAGATTTTGTTTTGTTCGGGCACTAAAAATAGAGTGTATTAAACATGTTAAATGAGTGTAGGTGTAATACTAAATTTATTGAACGAGTTGAATAAAATTATGCGAGCCTCTCGCGAATATTATATTATTTCATTCAACGACTTCAATAAATTTAGTAATTAACCTACACGAATAAAATATTCTACTTATCACATAACCAGCATAAGAAATATTTACAATAAAAACAATCTTATTTTCATTTTCTCGCCTATAGTGTTACGCTAACATTAAGCGCGTCTTTACGCTATGTTTGTATCACGCTAATGACGTCACGTCAAAAATATGCACGGCCGTGCAATACCATATTTACGGAGTCGCAAAATCGGTACAGGTGTATGATAAATTGTTTTAGTTGCTTGGTAAGATAATTTTCTTTTTACTTAAATTTTGAAACACTCAGCTCTGTCCGATTGAAACCTACTTCCATCAAAATGATTTTGAAAGAATATGAGAATATGTTTGCTGTATAAATCAGCCCCTGTATTTATACGACGTAAATATCGTTTTCACATTTTAGAATGTGGTATCTTACTTGATGCCTGTGTGACAACGCTCGTGACGTCATTCGTTATTGTCGTGGTGGATGTGGTCGTTGTGGTGGATGTGGTGGATGTGGTAGTAGGTCCGCCGTCTGCTTCTACTGTCATAGAGAAGCCTTTAAACTGTGTCGCAGCATCTGATATAAATACAATGTACACTGTGTCACCTGTTGACTCAAACGTTGGTGTGGGCGTGGTCAAACAGCAAAATTCGCCAAGTTTCGTCGCCGAACTGGAATTTCCTATCAAAAACATTGTAATAAAAGTTTCGTTATACAGCGTATACTGTATAATATTACATGGAAGTCAAAAACAAATTTATCAAGTTGAATAACTTAATTTTGTGACAGCCGGTGTGAACAGTTTAGAGAGTGAAATACTTTTTTTACTTAAGCTAGACTTTGTACGTGACCTACGTTCCTGTATAATTTTCCAGCTCAGTTCACTGATTTTCTTGTAATTCCAGATTTGATTTTTTTTCTAAGTTAAAAGTTACTACAAAATGTAATTAATTTAATCCGACTTGTGGATTTATAATCATTGTGTAAGTAGTAGACTAACCAAGACACTGTCGGGAAACTCACCATCATATACTGTACCGTAATCGTGACATATAACCTTTCCCTTATCTTCAAAACCCTCCAATTCACAGTCTGTTACTTTTAACACAAGTGTATGGTTTGTTAAATTAGTAGAAACAATGTAGTCGTAATTAACATTTCTGAAACAATAAAACAAAGAATGATCATGATTCATCAAACTATTTGCCAAGATGTCACACGGTGAGAAATGTGCAGCCTAATTGGGACTCGAACCCGAGACCCTCGGAATACCGTACCGCGGCTCTACCGACTAAGCTATCCGGTCGCTTCCTAAATAGTCAACAGTTCTGAACCGTGACACAGACATATATAATCATATACTTTAATATGATTTAACTTATATTTTAGGAAATTAAGTGTTTTGCTATACTGTTTCCGTTCGTAAAACTTCAGTAGTTAAATTTAATGAAGACACGTGTTTCTACTGGATTTCTGTAATAAAGTAAATATGCAAAGTAGAACACCCTACTATATAAGGTAATGAGTAATTAAGAAAATCTTACGCTTCATAAGCACCATCCGTATATCCTGGTGAATTTATGGTGACAGCGTTATCAAGAACATTAACAGTCTCGTTCTGTCCTGAAAACATAACATTGTGCACATGAAAAGTGTTATAATAAATGAGCCGCGCCATGACAAAACCAACATAATTGGTTTGCGACCAGCATGGGTCCAGACCAGCCTGCGCATCCGCGCATTCTGATCAGGATCCATGCTTTCCACTATCAGTTTCTCTACTTGCTATAGCTTGCTATAGGGTTTGTAAGCGAACAGCATGTCTCCTGATCAGACTGCGCGTATGCGCAGGCTGGTCTGGATCCATGCTGGTTGCAAATGCATTATGTTTGTTTTGCCATGACGCGGCTCAGATGTTGAACATATTTGAATAGTTAGTTACATCGTATGTTTTAGAATGTTAATTCCAATTCTATGAATGCTAAAATAAAAAAGCCTGTTCGAAGTAATTGTTTCGAAAATTAATTATCGAATTTCGTTTTAATTAAGCGACATATAAAGGTATTGTGATGCGAAATGTAACGTAGACTCGGACACGACGTATTTATTGCTACGAGTACTCCCATTTTGAACATTTTTTATTTATTTATTTTTTTTTCTTTATTCATTTTTTATTTTGAGTTTGGTTTAACGCCGCACTAACACAGTAAATATGGTCATATACTGTTTATATGGCCAGCTTAAATGTCAGAGAGAGACCTAAGATGTCTAAACTGGCACCCGAGTAGAACCACCAACGTTCCATAAGCTATCTGGACAGCTTTCTCACATGAAGAATTCGAATACGCTAGCGCAGCTATGTAACACCCTACTTTGGGGTCAAACGCACTTTGGGGTCCGACCCCAAAGTGCGTTAAACTTCGCACCGCACTTTGGGGTCAAACGCACTTTGGGATCAAAATCGAGAAATTGACCCCAAAGTGCGTTAATATGCTACATATCAACGCACTTTGGGTTCAAGAGGTCTAAAGGTGTCATCTGAGTTCTGCTTAAATACTGAGTACTGACTTATTTTCTATCTGCGACATTGGAATATTTGAGTTGGAGTTCAAGATGGCGGTCAATACTTTATGATGCTTTTAAGTGATAAAAGTTTCATTAATGTTACCACTTGAAATATATAAAAATTGTGTTCATATAACAAAATTATGGTGGCATAAAAGTGACAGTTGCATTTTTTTGTTTTTAGTTTTGTATACATGTTTTATTTTAGTTTTGCATACATATTTTTTCAGTTTTGCATCCATATTTTATTTTTGTTTTTCGCACATATGTTATATTTGTTTTTCATACATATTTTAGCCAATCAAAACAGCCTTCAAATCTCAGCCCATAGTTGAGTATAAAACTAGCAGAGTGGTTAGGTCACATTTGGGCCCATTTTTGGAATCGGCCCAGTCGTTTTCGGCCGGGCAAGTCTGGTTTCGGCAGACCCTTTTCGGCCTATTTTTTTTTATATTATATGTATTTATTTAATTATTGTTTTTTTTATTATATCAGTTATTATTCCATGAATATGCACCACTCAACCCCACCCCCTAAGTTAAGAATTATGAAACTTAGGTCAATTTCTTAGCACATCCAGATAATGTACAGAACTTTATGCCAGGTGTGCCGGCTCAAGGTCGGGGTCACAGCTACAGGTCAAAGGATAAAGACTTGGGTTTCATATCCGCTCCTTATCTCCGAAACCCCATGAAGGATTTTAGGGCACCTGTGACAAATGTTAACCACAACGAGACCATATGCAGAACCTTTCTTTGGGTTACCGCGGATACTAAAAAATGAAAATGTTGGTATTTGCAAATGGATTTGCAAATGGGGTACTGTAATTTACAGATGGCGAAGTGTTTGAAAATGGTGTTTAACAAATGGTGTAATTATCCAAACCTCTACTTTGCAAATGGCGTCATGTAAAAATATGTACGAAAAAACAAAAATAAAATATGTACAAAAAAACTAAAATAAAATATGTATGCAAACTAAAAAAGAATATGTATGCAAAACTAAAATAAAATATGTATGCAAACTAAAAAAGAATATGTATGCAAAACTAAAATAAAATATGTATGCAAACTAAAAAAGAATATGTATGCAAAACTAAAAAAAGTATGTATTCAAAACCACATGTAAAAAAATATCTACGACAAACAAACAAAAAAATGTACGAAAAAAAAAGTATAAAAAAAACAAATGTCAATTTTATGCCACCGTTCAAAATACTCTTGTACAGAAATTGTGTATTCCTAGAAGTAAAAGATGATGCGAAAAGTATCCCGTTCTGTCGGTCATTTACTTGATAACTTTAGGTGCCATATTGAGCCCCATTTTAAATATGTTGGAAATGAAAAAAAAATGCAGTTAATGTCTTTTTCCAAAGAACTATAAATATACTCTATTGCAATGTTCTGGTGAAAATTTTTTTCGATCTATAAATAGTGATTTTTACAAAAAACATTATTAAGCTTATCAACAAACTTAAGGGTTTTTGTAAGCTCCGTAACAACCGTTCGCCAGAGGCTTTTTTATGGGAAATCTTACATATTTCTTAAGAAAGAGCAAACATGAATTTTATAATGTTAAAATAATGGTATCTGAGAAATGTGAGATGCTTGTTATCTGAATAAAGTAGCGTTAACTGTGATATTATTCGTCATAAAAGAAACGAACACTGTAGTATTTGACTTCCATATAAAATACTAATTCACTATAACTGTACTCATTGCCAAAAAGCAACAGATGAAAAAGATGGTTCAGGTAAATGGCCAATGTGTTTTTTTTTTTGATAATATAGAAGAACATCAAAATAAAAAAAGCCTTTAAGAAAAACAAATAAAAGCATAATGTGCCTTTAAAACGTTATTTTTAACCCTCGGGGGAACAATATCCCACAATCCCCTCTATACCCCCAAAGAGAATTTTACATTATTCTGAAGCTCCGCTCTTAATGTGCGACTACTTAAATAGTTGATATTTTTAGTTCTGCCTGTACGGACTACTATTTAAAGCCGCATCTACACCTAGTCAAGTTTCTTATATGTCACATTTAGCTAAATAAATGGCCCTTTCGACATATTATCAGGCACATTTTTTACTGAAATGTCTTACTAAGATTTCCCAGAATTTATACCTTTGTCTATGCTAAGACTATCATATTTCTTAAAAATGTGTAAATAAAAAACGGGAAAATAATGCATTTAGCTGAAAACAATGGAGTTAATAAAAGGTGTACATTCTTTTAAAATAAAAGGAAAGTTTGAGAAAAAAATATTTTAAGCTTAATAATAGATACAAATTCTTTATTTGGTGAAAGTTCTTCACTTACTAATCAAGATCATTTAAATCCCTATTGATTCTACTATAATTCAGGGCACATGTTTGTGTCTATTTAATGCCTTGATTTTTTTGTTTACCATTGGCTTTGACTACAATATATTATTTAAAACATAATGAACTTTATTTTTCTATGACCCCAAAGTGCGGTCGTTTGCCTGATGTTAAAAAATGCATATGTACCTGTTTAACGCACTTTGGGGTCGAAATTGGACCCCAAAGTGCGTAACGCACTATGGGGTCGGACCCCAAAGTACGTAACGCACTATGGGGTCGGACCCCAAAGTACGTAACGCAAAGTGCGTTTGACCCCAAAGTGCGGTGTTACACAGCTATGTAACACCGCACTTTGGGGTCAAACGCACTTTGGGGTCCAACCCCAAAGTGCGTTAAACTTCGCACCGCACTTTGGGGTCCAACGCACTTTGGGGTTCAAATCGAGAACTTGACCCCAAAGTGCGTTAATATGCTACATATCAACGCACTTTGGGTTTAAGAGGTCTAAAGGTGTCATCTGAGTTCTGCTTAAATACTGAGTACTGGCTAATTTTCTATCTGCGACATTGGAATATTTGAGGTGGAGTTCAAGATGGCGGTCAATACTTCATGATGCTTAAGTGATAAAAGTTTCATTAATTTTACCACTTGAAATATCTAAAAATTGTGTTCATATAACAAAATTACGGTGGCATAAAAGTGACATTTGCATTTTTTTTGTTTTTAGTTTTGTATACAAATTTTTTAGTTTTGCATACATATTTTTTCAGTTTTGCATACATATTTTTTTAAGTTTTGCATTCATATTTTATTTTTGTTTTTCGTACATATTTAATTTTGTTTTTCATACATATTTTAGCCAATCAAAACAGCCTTCAAATCTCATAACAGCCCATAGGTGAGTATAAAACTAGCACAGTGGTTTGGTCACATTTCGGCCCATTTTTGGAATCGGCCCAGTCGTTTTCGGCCGTGCAAGTCTGGTTTCGGCCGACCCTTTTCGACCCATTTTTTATATTATTTGATTTTATATAATTATTGTTTTTTATTATTATATACTATTATATAAGTGTCTATTTGGAAAGGGCTGTTGATTGGTGATCAGTTATTATTCCATGAATATGCACCACTCAACCCCACCCCCTGAGAATTGAGAATTATGAAACTTAGGTCAATTCTTTAGCACATCTAGATAATGTGCAGAACTTATATGCCAGGTGTGCCGGCTCAAGGTCGGGGTCACACCTTCAGGTCAAAGGATAAAGACTTGGGTTTCATGTCCGCTCCTTATCTCCGAAACCCCATGAAGGATTTTAAGGCACCTTGTGACAAATGTTAACCACATCCTGACCATATGCAGAACCTTTCTTTGGATTACCGCGGACTATATATTTATATATATATATATATATATATATATATATATATATATATATATATAATATATTATATATATATATATACGAAAGTGTTGTTATTTTTTTGATACCTCCAAAAATGAAAATGTTGGTATTTGAAAATGGCATTTGCAAATGGGGTACTGTAATTTACAGATGGCGAAGTGTTTGAAAATGGTGTTTTACAAATGGTGTAATTATCCAAACCTCTACTTTGCAAATGGCGTCATGTAAAAATATGTACGAAAAAACAAAAATAAAATATGTACAAAAAAACTAAAATAAAATATGTATGCAAACTAAAAAAGAATATGTATGCAAAACTAAAAAAAGTATGTATTCAAAACTAAAAAAAATATGTACGACAAACAAACAAAAAATATGTACGAACAACAAAAAAGTATCAAAAAAAATTACATATGTCACTTTTATGCCACCGTTCAAAATACTCTAGTACAGAAATTGTGTATTCCTAGAATTAAAAGATGCTGCGATCTTATCATTTACTTGATAACTTTTGGTGCCATATTGAGCCCCATTTTAAATATGTTGGAAATGAAATAAAATGCAGTTAATATTTTTTTCCAAAGAACTATAAATATACTCTATTGCAATGTTCTGGTGAAACATCAAGTTTTTCGATCGGACTATAAATAGTGATTTTTACAAATACATTATTAAGCTTATCAACAAACTTAAGGGTTTTTGTAAGCTCCGTGACAACCGTTCGCCAGATACTTTTTTATTGGAAATCTTACATACTTCTTTAGAAACAGCAAACATGAATTTTATAATGGTAAAATAATGGTATCTGAGAAATGTAAGATGCTTGTCACCTGAATAAAGTAGCGATAAATGTGAAATTATTTGTCATAAAAGAAGTCAAAACACTGTAGTATTTAACTTTCATATAAAATACTAATTCACTATAACTGTACTCATCATTGCCAAAAAGCAACAGATGAAAAAGATGGTTCAGGTAATTGGCCAATGTGTATTTTTTGGATAATATAGAAGAACATCAAAATAAAAAAGCTTTTAAGAAAATCAAATAAAAGCATTATGGGCCTTTAAAACGTTATTTTTAACACTCGGGCGGATCGATACCCCACAATCCCCTTTATACCCCCAGTGAGAATTTTACATTATTCTGAAGCTCCGCTCTTAATGTGCGACTACTTAAATAGTTGATATTTTAGTACTGCCTGTACGGACTACTACTTAAAGCCGCATCTACACCTAGTCAAGTTTCTTATATGTCACATTTAGCTGAATTAATGGCTCTTTCAACATATTATCAGGCACATTTGTTACTGAATGTCTAAGATTTCCCAGAATTTATACCTTTGTCTATGCTAAGACTATCATATTTCTATAAAATGTGTAAATAAAAACGGGAAAATAATGCATTTAGCTAAAAACAATGGATTTAATGAAAGGTGTACATTCTTTTAAAATAAATGGAAAATTTGAGAAAAAATATTTTAAGCTTAATAATTGATACAAATTCTTTATTTGGTGATTTATTTGGTGACAGTTCTTCACTTACTAATCAAGACCATTTAAATCCCTATTGATTCTACTATTATTCAGGGCACATGTTTGTGTCTATTTAATATCTTGATTGTTTGTTTACCATTGGCTTTGACTACAATATATTATTTAAAACATAATAAACATTAATTTTTTCTGACCCCAAAGTGCGGTCGTTTGCCTGATGTTAAAAAATGCATATGTACCTGTTTAACGCACTTTGGGGTCGAAATTGGACCCCAAAGTGCGTAACGCACTCTGGGGTCGAACCCCAAAGTACGTAACGCACTTTGGGGTCGGACCCCAAAGTGCGTTTGACCCCAAAGTGCGGTGTTACACAGCTATAACCTATAGCGGCGAGAGACAAGTGGGTTTGAAGACAACGACCTAAACCAATCTGCCGCGGCGCCCGTATGAAATTCCTATTTGATACATATTTATGATCCTCCGCTGCAGTCCAATAAATGTATTGTTTTATTAACGACTTACCTTCGTTCGTAAAAAAATCTTTACTTATCTTCTTATTTCATGTCAGATGTTTAAAATGTTTCAAAATATTTTTTCTTCTAAGCGCAAAACTCATTTATTGTAATAGAAGCCGCGGCATGACAAAACCAACATAGTGGGTTTGCGACCAGCATGGATCCAGACCAGCCTGCGCATCCGCGCTGTCTGATCAGGATCCATGCTGTTCGCTGTCAGTTTCTCTACTTGTAATAGAGTTGGTAAGCGAACAGCATGGATTCTGATCAGACTGCGCGGATGCGCAGGCTGGTCTGGATCCATGCTGGTCGCAAACGCACTATGTTGCTTTTGTCATGAAACGGCTCATATGTGCATAAAATTACCTTTCTATGTTAAAAGTTTTGTTTTTTTCTATGCAAATTAATTGCTATATAGTAAGTTTTGATAGCAGAAAACTTTATCTCAAAACGTTAAATACCGAATATTTTAATTTTTGAAACAATATAGTTTTGCGATTTTATCACTTATTTGTTTATAAAATATTCTAAATTTTCTAATGTTTAAGACCAAAATATATGAAAACCTCTATGGAAAAGGATCTAATTTATTAATTTAGTTTTAACTTTTTATAAAGGCGTCATCTTAATGCTTTAAAAAGCGTCAAGTTGGATACATTTCCCTCTTTTAAATCAAATACATTTCGGACTTACCTCTTACATGTGTTACCATCAAGAAAACTACCAACAAACTGCAGGCAACATAACGTAATAACTCCATTTGCACGTCCGTCTGTTCTCTAATAAACCAGAATAATGCCACTAAAATCACTTACTCACTAAACCGTAAAAACAAAAATCTTCTTATTCTAAACTGATCAAATATTCTAACACGATTTCAAACAAACCATATTACAATGTTTAACTACCTTTGTAATACAAAACAATATATTCTGAAATTACATTTGGTACCAACAATATTGTGGCAGCGTGGTTTACTCTTTTCAAAATTTGACTATAACACCCTTTTCGATCAATGGCAATCTTTAAATATTTTATATCAAAAGTCATTATTCTAACATTATATCTGTGGTGAAGCTGTCAACCTATTTTTTCCACCGATCTAAATGAATTTACTTTATAAAGGAATTCTGAGGACACGTTAATATTTGATATAATCCTGGTACGGGAACAAAAGAGATAGCCAAAGCCTATTGATAGTTTTGTTTTGGACGATAGAAGATACTTAACGACAGTTGCCAGCTTTAGATTGAAAAAGAATGTATTCTGTTCACGAATGGTGTATTAGTTTTAAACATATTCATTACTCGCCACACGATGACGACATATGACGGCATGATCACATATCTACATGTATCTAAACAATTTAATTAGTCTCAGATAGTTGAAAACCATAACTATATCTTTCATGAATACACTGAAAAGTCTTTTGTTATTTATATAAAATATACGTTCTTGTGCAAGATTTTTCTCATGTTAAGAATCTGTACTTTGAAACAAAATTGATAGTAGTATTTAACACGGATTTAGGCAATAATGAGAAAACAAACTTCAAAAAACACTAACAAAAAATGTGTCAGTTCATTTATCAGTAGATACACAATAATTGTCAAGTTAACAGCTAACTGGTTGGAAAAAAAATATGTAAAATTAAAAAATAAAAGCAACAATTTTACCTAAAGTTATATCGTCATTTATAGAACATAAACATTTCCTTTTCTCTTTGATTTTCAAATTATATCATACGTGTTACTTAAACAATATGTATTCATGAAGAAATAAACACTAATATATACAGATTTCCTGCGTTTAAACAATTTAATGAGGGGTGTTAACACTGTTCAATTCATGATCAAATTGTAGACTGGAAATTTCTTTCTTGTCTGTATATATTTTGCAAAAACTTTGTAAATATTTTTAGTACGTAAGTCTGATCTAGTCTGAGTAACAAAATGTTGTTATTTGGCTTAATTATAATGAAGTATTTAGATAATATTTTCACCCATGTATATATAGAATATATACAAACATTCTTTTTTCATAGAAAAATCGTAAGGACAATTTTGCGTTTCAAAGAAAATGTGTTAAATTTTGACTGCTCTGATATGACACCTTTAATTTCTGACTAACTATGAAGATAGAGAATAATAGGATGGTGCCGTGGATGGAGAAAGTTTATCTGGCGAGGCGGAGGAATTTATTGGGTGAGCCGAAGGCGAACCCAATAAGTTCCGGAGCAGAGCCAAATAAACTTTCTCCATCCACGGCACCAATCTATTATTCTATTTATCCTGTCACCATTCTTTTAAAGAATTTTATTAGGCAAACAAACGTTAATCACACTATCGGAAATGTTTCTATATAAACAAAGAAGGCCCGAAGCTTGCATTATTCTTCAACAATGCACTCGCCGGTCTTAGTATCTCCCTGTGTATTTTCACATTGAGGGCGCCATTTTGTTTGAAAAAATGTGATAAATATAAACAATTTTTTGTCGAATTTTGTTGTGAAAACTATCTAGAATGAAAGAAAATGGTCTAACTAAGAAAATGAATTCGAACACCAATATCTTTTATTCAGTCGTTAACGCTGTACAGACGTTGAAAGTATTGTTTACGTGACGTCACAATGTAGCGCCAAACAGCACGTGCAAACAATCAAATCAAGTACGCTATTCTAATGTCGCAAACAAGTTAAGTTTTACATTTATTTCACTTTTAATAATTTTTATTTCGCTTGAAAAATTATAGAGTGAAATAAAATAAACAAACAATGTTTTATTAACGTTTCCAAAATTCGTTATTCTTCACACAGAAAATTTAGCGACAGTTTTTATATTTTTTCTTGAAAAGTAGTCCGGCAAACATGCATACCACGTGATCAAGTGCCGTAGATCAGTAAAAATATACGGCACCTTGTTATCGGGCCGAAATTGATACAAGTGACAGGATAAATGAACATAAACACATTACGCAATTAACACAACATAACATTACATAACATATCATACATTTCATTAACCATTAAACATATTGTACAATGTTGATAGCCAACATGAAAAAAGATTAATAAAGTATTTCTCAGTACAGTAAAGTTAGTTTAAGTCTTCAGTCTCTAAGAAAGGATAAAACGTTTATTGACACGTTCTTAAGTCAAGTCTTAATGGTGGTCGTACGTCCTAGGACTTAGGATACACTCAGGACTTTTTATGAAACACCCGAAAACTTATTCGTATTGAAATATTTCCATAACGTTACTCCTGACGAACATACATGTTATAAAGTTGTCTATATAAAATTGAAACATACATGTAGACATTCAACCTTCACAATATGGCTAATATACATTTACTTTAATCCTACTTTAAATGAAAGGAGAATCCAATAAAATTTTCGTCCCAAACGCCAATAATGCAGAAAGTATTAGGTTTTCCTTCCTACCTTTATTCAATTACATGTACTTTATTGTGATGAAGATTGAGTATCGTTTAAGCTGTTGCTAGGGGCGTGAAGGATGGTGTACCTTACAATAGCTAATATGGACAGACGTTATCAACGCAATCAAACTGGGTCTGTCATTTTTATCTTAAGAATTTTGCTTTTTTTATTGCTCCTGAGGAATTTAGTTTTACCAAGTTTCTTTTACCACGACAATTCACTGGTGCCTTTATACTTAGTTTTAATTTCTTGACTTTGAAATACGTGGCAAGTCAATTGTAGCTTTATTTAAGTGTTTATTTTAAATATGAATCTTGTCTTGTCAATTCCAGAGTGCATTTATATCGTTCTGTTTTCTGCATGTAAACGTTCTGTTTATTATTCCATTCCCTTTTATTCAGAGATCTAATTGTAGTAAAACGGTTTGATGGACACACTTATATAAAATATAATAATTATTAATATTGAAATCTCTTAATACTTGAAACATTCGAAGCTGGGAAAATTCTTTTTGTTAAATGTATACAAAACGGTGATTGATCAAGATGGCCAAAACACTAATCAAGAATGTTTTGTCCCCTTTTTCAGCAATTCGTTCACAAATTATTGTTTAATAAATACATAGAGGATATTGAATGAGTGTAAGTTCAATACTGAATTTATTGCACGAGTTGAATAAAATTATATTACGCGAGCCTCTGGCGAGCATAATATTATTTTATTCAACGAGTGCAGTAAATTCAGTAATGAACTTACACGAATTTAATATTCTATTTATCACATACCAAAAAATAAAGACCGTTTAAAGAGAAATACGTCATTTTTCAATTACGCGCCTATAGTATAACGCTAACATTTAGCGCGTCATTACACTATGTTTGTATAACGCTAATGACGTCACGTCAAAATATATGCACGGCCGTGCAATACCATATTTACGGAGTCGCAAAAACGGCACGGGTGTGTGATAAATCATTCTACTCCATACTACGAATCATAGCCGATGTGCCCTATACGTTCCAAATGAATAAGTACAGGGTCTTGTATTAGAACTAAAAGTTCTGAAGTTCCGACTTTACTATGCTACTATTGAGAAAATCAGCTGCAAGTTTATTATTGGTCAGCCCAAAAATTACGCAGTAATAAAATCATTGTTTTATAATTAATTGTTGCTGATAAACATTGATTAGCGGCCAATGTAATTATACTACAAAGGCTTTTAAAATGCAAAATGCATCATTTTATCATGGGACCATGCACATGCATAGATTATTCATTTAAAGTGCTATATTATATTGTCAAAAACCAATACACCAATACGTTAAGGTTAATGTATAAATGATTTTTATCAGAATAGTGCGTGTTTTACAAACAACTGAGTTACAGACATTTGTACTAGATCAACCTTCGTTCAGCAATATTTTGATTAATCTTTATCATCAGTGGCTTGTGACCACTCCTGCTCAAAATAGGAAAGTTCACACATTTTTCTATTTGCTTATGTAATATATGTATCTTTTGATCCAGTTATTTTATGTAATTCTTTTCGAAAATTATTTATGCTATGTTAAAAAATTACGTTTATACATACATATGTACATGTTTTATTGTATTACTTAATGTAATATTATAAAATATGATAAACAAGATCGACAAGGAAAGGCGGCGTTCAATGAACGCAGCGGCAAGGAGCCCAGGAGGACCCCAAAGAAAAAACGTTCTTTTTACGCGCCAAATGTGACGTCTATTAACGTAGACGTTTGTTTTGTACGTTTACGTCATTTTTATTTATGTATCAACTGAGGAAGCTGAATAAAGCGAAACATGTTTTGATACTTAATTTGTGTTGGTTTTTGATCCAATTATCTTATCTTATGTAATATAGAAATACCTAACCATATGAGCCGCGTCACGACAAAACCAACGTAATGCGTTTGCGACCAGCATGGATCCAGACCAGCCTGCGCATCCGCGCAGTCTGATCAGGATCCATGCTGTTCGCTTACAAACCCTATTACAAGTAGAGAAACTGATAGCGAACAGCATAGATTCTGATCAGACTGCGCGGATCGTTAAAGTTCTTTTATGATAAAACTGTCTTAAGATTTTTTTTGTAGAAATTTCTGCTGGTTAAATGTATAGTAACCGCAACAATGTTTAAGGGGGCAGGGGACATATTCGAATGATGGCCCCGGTCAAATTTTTTAATAACTCAGACATGGTGTTTTGAAGGTACTGATAACTTCTGATATTTCTCTGTCATTGTAATTCTTTCTTGTTTGTGTGTAGGAGGAAATGAGGAAGTATTTTTGGGTTTTTACCCGAAACTAAGCATTTTGGTAGCTTTATATGTATTTCTGACTCTCCGAATGGAGGTGAAAAAGTTAAAAATCAAGCTTTGACAGTTGGCGCCAAACAAGTAAGAAATTTCAGATAAATTTTGTGAAAAATCTAAACGTATGACAGACACTTTATTGGTCATTTCTGAAAATGCCATAGCTTGCACTGTGTGTTACTGATATTTTTAAAGGAATCGGGCGGATTCTGGAGTATGCTGCACCTTCATGAAGATTGCCCATATAGGTATATTTTAGGTGTGATTTTGGCTGGGTGGGGGTAAATATAAATTGCTGTCAGTCATTTTTTGAAGGAGCAATGCATGCAAACTATTATTTTCTTCAATGTATGTCATATATCATTGAATAATGCTGTGCAACTGGTTATCTGCCTGTGAAACAGAATTTGAAATATTTGGAATTGTGTTTCTGGTCACACTGAAATACAAAATTGTTCATTTTTAGGTCCCCTGCCCCCTTAAGGAAATTTTCAAATTTAAAAAATGTGTTGGAATTGAACCAAATGTGCCCATAAACATTCCTTCTACACTTGTTAGTCAAAATTTGAAGTGACTGGTAGGATTTATCAAGTTGTGTAGAGTAAGTAGACTTTCAAGTCAAGGGAGGTAATAAAAATTTGGATTTTTGGCAAAAACTGTACTTCACAGAATGTGCACATTTATCCAGATTAAACAGTTTTATATTGTGCAAATTGACATAATAATGCATAATTGAGCACTTTCAATTGTTACAAATGTATATAATGTCATATAAGTCAACAGTGGTATCTTTACTGCACTTTTAGCTGTATGCCAAAGTAAATGGGGTCTGGTTTGCTGTAAAATTCATTTTGGGACATTAAATGTGGCTGTAATATTGTTTTTCTTGCTAGAATCTCCTTCCAAAAGACTTTAAATACTCTGAAAATACTTTATGGTATTTAAATGAAGGTGGAATACAGAAAAATGACCATCTCACAGGTTCCTGGCACTTGATATTAAGTAAATCATATAACAGGCATGGTCATTGTAATAGTTACTTCCCCTGAAATAGGGTCTTTTTTAAATCTTTGATTAAATACAAAGTAACCGCAATACACACTTTTCGAAGTTAACGTTTAATGCGAAAAACTTCATATTTTAAGAAAATAAAAGGAAACGCTTTAATGCGAATCACATAAAAAATCTTAAGGGGGCAGGGGACATATTCGAATGATGGCCCCGGTCAAATTTTTTAATAACTCAGACATGGTGTTTTGAAGGTACTGATAACTTCTGATATTTCTCTGTCATTGTAATTCTTTCTTGTTTGTGTGTAGGAAATGAGAAGTATTTTTGGGTTTTTACCCGAAACTAAGCATTTTGGTAGCTTTATATGTATTTCTGACTCTCCGAATGGAGGTGAAAAAGTTAAAAATCAAGCTTTGACAGTTGGCGCCAAACAAGTAAGAAATTTCAGATAAATTTTGTGAAAAATCTAAACGTATGACAGACACTTTATTGGTCATTTCTGAAAATGCCATAGCTTGCACTGTGTGTTACTGATATTTTTAAAGGAATCGGGCGGATTCTGGAGTATGCTGCACCTTCATGAAGATTGCCCATATAGGTATATTTTAGGTGTGATTTTGGCTGGGTGGGGGTAAATATAAATTGCTGTCAGTCATTTTTTGAAGGAGCAATGCATGCAAACTATTATTTTCTTCAATGTATGTCATATATCCATTGAATAATGCTGTGCAACTGGTTATCTGCCTGTGAAACAGAATTTGAAATATTTGGAATTGTGTTTCTGGTCACACTGAAATACAAAATTGTTCATTTTTAGGTCCCCTGCCCCCTTAAGGAAATTTTCAAATTTAAAAAATGTGTTGGAATTGAACCAAATGTGCCCATAAACATTCCTTCTACACTTGTTAGTCAAAATTTGAAGTGACTGGTAGGATTTATCAAGTTGTGTAGAGTAAGTAGACTTTCAAGTCAAGGGAGGTAATAAAAATTTGGATTTTTGGCAAAAACTGTACTTCACAGAATGTGCACATTTATCCAGATTAAACAGTTTTATATTGTGCAAATTGACATAATAATGCATAATTGAGCACTTTCAATTGTTACAAATGTATATAATGTCATATAAGTCAACAGTGGTATCTTTACTGCACTTTTAGCTGTATGCCAAAGTAAATGGGGTCTGGTTTGCTGTAAAATTCATTTTGGGACATTAAATGTGGCTGTAATATTGTTTTTCTTGCTAGAATCTCCTTCCAAAAGACTTTAAATACTCTGAAAATACTTTATGGTATTTAAATGAAGGTGGAATACAGAAAAATGACCATCTCACAGGTTCCTGGCACTTGATATTAAGTAAATCATATAACAGGCATGGTCATTGTAATAGTTACTTCCCCTGAAATAGGGTCTTTTTTAAATCTTTGATTAAATACAAAGTAACCGCAATACACACTTTTCGAAGTTAACGTTTAATGCGAAAAACTTCATATTTTAAGAAAATAAAAGGAAACGCTTTAATGCGAATCACATAAAAAATCTTAAGGGGGCAGGGGACATATTCGGATGATGGCCCCGGTCAAATTTTTTAATAACTCAGACATGGTGTTTTGAAGGTACTGATAACTTCTGATATTTCTCTGTCATTGTAATTCTTTCTTGTTTGTGTGTAGGAAATGAGAAGTATTTTTGGGTTTTTACCCGAAACTAAGCATTTTGGTAGCTTTATATGTATTTCTGACTCTCCGAATGGAGGTGAAAAAGTTAAAAATCAAGCTTTGACAGTTGGCGCCAAACAAGTAAGAAATTTCAGATAAATTTTGTGAAAAATCTAAACGTATGACAGACACTTTATTGGTCATTTCTGAAAATGCCATAGCTTGCACTGTGTGTTACTGATATTTTTAAAGGAATCGGGCGGATTCTGGAGTATGCTGCACCTTCATGAAGATTGCCCATATAGGTATATTTTAGGTGTGATTTTGGCTGGGTGGGGGTAAATATAAATTGCTGTCAGTCATTTTTTGAAGGAGCAATGCATGCAAACTATTATTTTCTTCAATGTATGTCATATATCATTGAATAATGCTGTGCAACTGGTTATCTGCCTGTGAAACAGAATTTGAAATATTTGGAATTGTGTTTCTGGTCACACTGAAATACAAAATTGTTCATTTTTAGGTCCCCTGCCCCCTTAAGGAAATTTTCAAATTTAAAAAATGTGTTGGAATTGAACCAAATGTGCCCATAAACATTCCTTCTACACTTGTTAGTCAAAATTTGAAGTGACTGGTAGGATTTATCAAGTTGTGTAGAGTAAGTAGACTTTCAAGTCAAGGGAGGTAATAAAAATTTGGATTTTTGGCAAAAACTGTACTTCACAGAATGTGCACATTTATCCAGATTAAACAGTTTTATATTGTGCAAATTGACATAATAATGCATAATTGAGCACTTTCAATTGTTACAAATGTATATAATGTCATATAAGTCAACAGTGGTATCTTTACTGCACTTTTAGCTGTATGCCAAAGTAAATGGGGTCTGGTTTGCTGTAAAATTCATTTTGGGACATTAAATGTGGCTGTAATATTGTTTTTCTTGCTAGAATCTCCTTCCAAAAGACTTTAAATACTCTGAAAATACTTTATGGTATTTAAATGAAGGTGGAATACAGAAAAATGACCATCTCACAGGTTCCTGGCACTTGATATTAAGTAAATCATATAACAGGCATGGTCATTGTAATAGTTACTTCCCCTGAAATAGGGTCTTTTTTAAATCTTTGATTAAATACAAAGTAACCGCAATACACACTTTTCGAAGTTAACGTTTAATGCGAAAAACTTCATATTTTAAGAAAATAAAAGGAAACGCTTTAATGCGAATCACATAAAAAATCTTAAGGGGGCAGGGGACATATTCGAATGATGGCCCCGGTCAAATTTTTTAATAACTCAGACATGGTGTTTTGAAGGTACTGATAACTTCTGATATTTCTCTGTCATTGTAATTCTTTCTTGTTTGTGTGTAGGAAATGAGAAGTATTTTTGGGTTTTTACCCGAAACTAAGCATTTTGGTAGCTTTATATGTATTTCTGACTCTCCGAATGGAGGTGAAAAAGTTAAAAATCAAGCTTTGACAGTTGGCGCCAAACAAGTAAGAAATTTCAGATAAATTTTGTGAAAAATCTAAACGTATGACAGACACTTTATTGGTCATTTCTGAAAATGCCATAGCTTGCACTGTGTGTTACTGATATTTTTAAAGGAATCGGGCGGATTCTGGAGTATGCTGCACCTTCATGAAGATTGCCCATATAGGTATATTTTAGGTGTGATTTTGGCTGGGTGGGGGTAAATATAAATTGCTGTCAGTCATTTTTTGAAGGAGCAATGCATGCAAACTATTATTTTCTTCAATGTATGTCATATATCATTGAATAATGCTGTGCAACTGGTTATCTGCCTGTGAAACAGATTTTGAAATATTTGGAATTGTGTTTCTGGACACACTGAAATACAAAATTGTTCATTTTTAGGTCCCCTGCCCCCTAAACGCACTTTTAATCAATCTATATATATATCAAATGCCCCATGCATTGAGATGTAATCTATCAACCACAATAAATAATCAGTTGAATTTAATTCATTGCTTGTGAAATGTAATAAAGGCAGCATTAAAGCTGGAGATTGAAGGCAAAGTAGCCGACATGACGAGGGGTTTTAGTAGCCGTGTTACATATTGTACAATACTAACCCTTTCAGTTACGTGCAGAAACTAAGATATTTCGACTCATATCCCATTTAACGCTTCGACGGGAGCGAAATAGAACAGAAGACATTACTGAAAAGTTTGATGCTAAACATGATGCGTAAAGTTTTACCAAGACAGAAGATATACATGTACAAAACTAAGCATATTTACATATCAGATCGATATAATTAGACGATAAGAGTTGAAACCTAACAAAGAATAATATAGCAATTATCTGCTGCCCCATAATGTATAAAATGACACAATTAAGTTAAATATTGAATACCCCAAAATATGAAAAAAAACAACAACAAAATCAACAAGGAGGTCGGCGTTCAATGAACCCTAACCCAAGTTCAGAACTCCATTCATCTCGTACTTAAGATGACTACAGCGTTTCTTAAAATAAGTAATGTAAGAATCATCATGAAGAACGAGGACGTTCATCTTTATATAAAATGATTTTTAGTATGTGTTACACATATATAGCAAAACGTTCCTAAATCGGCATGCTAAAAACATTTCATCACACAATCAACAAACATGAGGGCAACTGAAGTTCTCTTAATATTCCCTTATATGTTGTAGCTAAACTTGTTGTTTGTTGGTACAATATATTTCAATGCTAAATTAGTTAGAGAATAAAGTTACTGTATTTTATGCTATGTTGATATTTATTGTTATAACATACACAGAAAAACGGGCAACACAAAAATATAATTGTTTCGTTTTACTGTTACCAAGGGCCACTTTAACTATTTTCATGCTTCAGGATCCTTTTCAACACTTGCAGTTATGTCCTTGTGTGACTCTGATTCATTCTAAAACGACGACTTGGTCACGTGATCAGTCGGGTGTACAGATCGTGAGGGTAGATCTACAGGTATTGTCCTCTTAAAACAGCGAGTAATCACCACGACAGATATCACCAACATCAGAAGAAATCCTACCACACAGCAGACGACAATTACCCACACTGTATATCCGTTATCGTTTATATTGTTACCTATAAAAAATAACACAGGAGTATGTTAATCTAAATATTTCTTGTTTTCCTTCTTCCATTATTGTCTCATGGCATATACTATAGCATTAAAGAGTACAAATCGTTTACATGATGATTTATTATTACATGTATATACATGTATGAAGCTTAAAGAAACGAATAATGATGACCTGGTAAAGTTTTGAGCTGTAAACTGGCCTGTAACAACAAAACATAGACGAGATGTGTCCCCATGATTGATGAATTAGTTTATCTGCTCTGCTATTTCATTATTAACATACATTTACTTGTATTTGTTGTTTCCAAGCACAGTGAATGAAAATGTTCTGAAACAAAATAATTGCCAAACAGAAAGCCTATTTGATCGTATCAGATATACCTGTGGTTGTGTTGTCTTGATTGTTAACTGAGGTGGTTGCCATTGTTGTTGACATGTTTGATAAGCAACTTGTTGAACTATTATCAGTGGTGGTGGGAATGATTAAAAATAATTCTGTGGTAGTAGTGCTATCGTCTGCAGTAACAGTGGTAACTGTACTGATTGATAAGGAGAATGTTTTGTCATCTGAAGTTGCTGAAAGAAATGTTGTGAATGTACTTCTGTAATTTGTAGATACCGTTGGAATGTTTGTTCATGTTGTTGGTAATTGTGTTAATGTAAACGATTCGGTTGTGGATGTTTTAGTTTCTGTGATAAGTGCGGATGAAGGTAGAGACGCAGAATTTGCGGACAATAAGCTAGACATTGATGATAAAACGGATGTTGTGAGGGGAGTTGCTGTTTGTGAAGTAGTAGAAACAGGTGAAGGAGAATGAATAGAATCAGTACCTGTCGTATAGTTAACAGAAACTGAGGATGACACAGATGTTGTGCTAGAAGTGACAGAAGGAGAGCTTATCATTGTAGTTGAAACTGCGGCTGAAGTCTCAGTGGATGTTACTGGTTCGGATGGATTCTCAGTGGATGGTAGTGGCACGGTAAAACTCTCAGTGGATGGTAGTGATGTCGATGAAGTCTCAATGGATGGTAGTTGTGTGGATGATAAAAAAGGACCATCAGAAACAACAGAAATGTTGAACCATCTATATGTATTAGTATTGTCGGATGTAAACACAATATACGCCGTGTTGTTTGATGTTTGATAAAGTGTATCAGGTTGAATAGTGCCACAAAGATCTGCCAGTATATACTTGTGATTCCCCATTATATCCTGAAGTTGAGACATGTATACGTTCTTATGTTATAGAAATATAATCAAACATAATATAAAAAGTGAAAATATACATCATGTTCGAATATGAAGCTTTCGAACATAAATCCATATTTATATGTTTGGATTAAATAATTTCAAATAAATGTTTATGTTGTTGACAAGCCATAACGATATAATTAATCACATTGCAAAAATGGAAATGATAAAAGGGTACCATCATGTATCAGAACTCTGTCATAAAGACAAACGTTATTTTTGTCTCCGTCCTCCAACTCGAATTCTACAACTCTAAGCTGTAGCTTGTGATCAGGATAGAGTGTGTGGAAACGGTAATCTCGTGTCATGTTGCTGAAATGATAGAGAGAGAAAGGAACAGATATTACAATAGTTTTAATTACAGTGCTAGCTTGTTGATCTTTTTGATTTCTACTTTTATCATATTTCTTAGGTTGACAATCATTTCATCATATAAACATGAGTACAGATGTCAACTTTGAACACAGTTGATGAAGTTGATTGTTGTGTATCGCAATACCTTTATAGAATCACATAAAAGTGTTTTTCTACTTTCTGACATGATTCTTGGTGTATTATTTTGTTTGTATTTGTGTCTCATCTATCTACACACAATATCATAAAATAAGTACACAGCCGTTCTATATAAAATTTTATTGCACAAGTAAAACAAAGTCGTCATTTTCTAAAATCCAGTAAATAATGTGATTAACAAAAAAAGTTGAGTCCAATGCAAAATGGTACCCATTTAAAAAGATAGACAACGTGTTTAAGCTGAATTCGATGCGCCATCATTTTCTGTGCTTTTAAGTCTGGTTTCATATTATTACGACTCAAAAAACTGCCTCAATATAGAAAATCAACCAGATGAGCAGCCAATTATTTATTTACGGAGAAAAGAACATATGTTTCCTTAAATTGACAAAAATGTAAATAACCAATGTTTAGCAATAAATTATTAAACAGAAAATGGGTACAACAAATTTTAGCATATGTATATTTATTTACTTAACAATCAATAATTTGATACTCGCAAAATTGATTGTCTTATCCCGCAGTAAATAATGCGTTTTACTCAAAATCATTAATCAACAATAATAAGTTAGACAAGAAGATACAGGTAAAATGTTAAACTTATACAATTAATCAAAGTACGCTATAAAGCATTGGTGACACAATTTATAATCATTTTGTTAAAATATAAAAACTATGTACAATAATTAGACGTTTTCCTTATTTATTTATAAAGTAGAAGTGTGATACCATTAAATTAGTATTCTTACTAAACAACAAATTATTTCTATAGTTCAGAATATTAAAGCAGGTTTTTGCAAGCAATCTTATCATATGGGTGACGTAGTGTGCACATAATATATATAAGCATTTCATATTTTGAAATTATATTAAACAAATCACAGGTAAAATTATTGTCATATAACAATAGTTTCCTTATAATGTCTTATATAGAACACAACCCTATTACATGTTATTCACTGTAATTAACTGTTTACCTGAACACAAAATGTAACATTACAATAACGAGATTTTACAGAAATGAACATTTTTGTTGATATAGTTTTATTATCTGACTTTTTCCAAAGCGCAATTCTATTGAGTGTATCAAATGCTTATCGATAATCAATGAAAGCAAAACGGTTGATAACTTACACCCTTTGCTTGTATGAATTATATTAGTTAAAATAGACACATGGCCAATAGTATTGTGATTTCTTCAAAATCCAGTTTGCTTTTCTATCAAGCTACCAAAAATACTGGTCCAATTACAAATTCTGTCATTAGGCATGGTGGTATATTACTTATACATAGTACAAGCAAGGGAAAGGTTGGCGCTTGTCTTCTTCCCTGATTTTGGAATTTGATTAATATTATTTTTCGACCAAGAGTAATTTTTCAGTTTCAAAAAAAAAACAAAACAAAAAGAAGTTCAAAGTAAGTTTCAGTTTGACATTCTTTAGCACCAGTAGTTACGCTGTTCCCTTCCCTTTATTTGTTTTGATACCTCTCATAACTTTGCCTTCATCCGTCCTTTTCCGCTATTCCTGTGTGTAATATGATTTACGTTTAGGCGAGGCATCGGCTGAATGTTGGGATTGTAGTGTTCTTTGAGCGTTTCACTTCATTGTTTAAGCTCTCATTAAATATAAGTTTACAGGCAATACCACATATAAAAATCTGGCTTAATTTACCCACAATACGAAAATGTTAATGTATGAAAGATAACAACAACTTACTTTCCATATTCTAGACCATCAGCGTATCCAGGAGAGGTAAAGAATATTTCAGTCATTGTAACGTTGGCAGCTGTATGTTGTCCTAAAAGGATAGCATAGTTCCTTATGATAAAGTCCACACGATATACAGTTTATATCTGACAAATTCCGCTAAACTACATGTAATGTAAGATATCAACTTATTGCATTTTATAAATAAAATTGCATCATGATTATCACTGTTACATGGCAATTGACGTTTTCTCAAGAAAATATCGTTACTGGGTACAACATTTTGTCCTATTTTGTCGTTTATATAACTAGAGTCATGCAATAATTTCTTTTAAAAAGTATCTAAACGGACTGATAAAGAAAAAAGTAAGTCATTCAAATAGAAATAAAATAATCAATCCTTGTTTTCTTACAATGTGTCAAAGAAGAAAATATATTCCCTTTAAATTTTGATACGTACCTTCAACTAGCTTAAAGACAAGTATCGCCAAAACGCTTGCTATTTGAATCAAAATTGATGATCTGTACAATGATGCCTTTATGTTATTATAGAACATTTTATATTCTGTATGTAAGATTGTTCTATATTGCTTAAATCTATGAGAAAACGGGTTTTGGAAACTCTGATAGAAATTCAAACTCTGTAAAAAGAAACTGTTGGTACTAATGACACATCGAATGTTTATAAACAATACTTTTCCTTGAAAATTATTCAATAGGATATATCCAGTCAATATGGAAATAATTCCAGTATATTAAGAAGAAATGAAACACGGAAAGAAAGAAAAACACAAAAAACACAACTAAATATTGTTAGGTAATCTTATTTTAAAAAAAAATCAACTTTGAAGCTATTTCCATCACTAATGGGATTATGACAAACATATCTCTGTAAATTTATGGTTTTTATTTACAATTTCCTTATCAGATTATATTTTATTTATTATCTCATCATAAATGTCATGTCTTAATTGGTCTTCAGGGGTATTAAGTAGTTGGTCCTAATTGGATGACAAGTGCACGTACTACATGAAGGGTTCTACTTCACACCCTTTAACGTCTGTTATAATATTTGCTTTATTATTGAATAAATTTGTGAATTGCTTTTTAAACTTTTTTTAATATATCTCATGATGTAGGAATGTAACGTATTATGGCGCACCTGTATTCTAAATGTTATAACTTTGAACATAAGTGTAAAGACAATTTGTTTTACGTGCTCAACATGTACATATTACATAAAAAGTGTCTAGTACACGTTTGGATTTAATTTGTATTCAGTATTATAAGTTGGTTGGTATTAAAATGTAGCAGAGTAATAAATGTTTCAGTTGATACAATCCTGATATAAAGTTGTAATAAGTATGAAATAAGGTATTGGATAACAGTAATTTTTCACTAATAAAGTGTCTAACAGTGAATATAATAAACATTGTTAAAGTCCCAGAGATGCAAAGATATGCACAGAGTATAATCTCTCCCCCCCCCCCCCCCCTTCTTTGAACCACTGATCTGATAAACGATATGAAACAAATTAAGAAATCAATGTAATAAAGCCGTAAACAGTGTATACTGGACTGTTGAAGCATTAGAAATAAAAGTCAAAGATCAACATACCCGTTGAGCAAACTGAAACTTCATGCACATTCATAAATCAGGAAATTGAGGATTCAGTGTAATTGATTATCTATTGTCACCTTTTTTAATTATACTTTTAATTCTGGGATGGAATATCGTCTGTTTAATGATCAGATAAATATTAGGGGTAAAGAAAATTTTATTGTAAACAAAATAATTTGAGATGAAGAAAAAGTAAAAGTTTTTCAGCATTACTACTTGCAAAAATAATTAATTTAGATTCTTGCAATGGGGAAAATTATAGGGTTGAAACAAAGATTGAGAGCCTAGATAAATTGTTGTACATATTTGGAAAGACTGTTCCCTTTTTGGAAACAAAAATGTCGAAATGGTTTAATGGATCGTGTTGTTTGACAATTAAAAATAGAACAAAACTAAAGTGAAGTTGGGGCAAATAATTTACCGCTGCCATACGGCAGTTGACACCTGTCGTTGTGAAACATAAAAATCTGGAAAAAAGGATCATTCGTCGGAAACATTTATCACAACAAAGTTGAAAATCTTTGAAACGTTAGAAGAAAATTTTTTTTGTAAAACAATTTGCATCTACCTGGAATGACTTATCATTCAATAAGTAGATGCCTTAAAGTAAACTTATTTTTGGTTGCAATCTCTGTAAAAGCTGTCGTTTTAAAATCTTAATGCTTTTACGTTTGTTAGGTACCAATCATGTTATTTCATGGACATACCAGCAGCTATATGCAAATTCAAAGTATTCTTTAACATACATTAATGTGTCCGCAATGACTTATGTTCCATTTGTGGAAAGTTCAGACATAATTTTCATACTTAATTTGTTTAATTGAGTTATACGTCACACCAACACAGTATATGTCATATGGTGACATTCCAGCTTTACTGGTGGAGGAAGACCTCAGATGTCCTTCCGTGCTTTTTTCAGGCACGAACGGGCACCTGAGTAGAACTACAGACGTTTTGTAAGCTAACTGGATAGGTTCCTCACATGAAAGGATCCAAAGTCCCTGTCGGGATTCGAACCCACAGCGGTGAGGGGCAAGTAGTTTGAAGTCAACGACCTTAACCAGTCGCAAACATCCGTTCTTTCCTTCTGTAACTTGATTGCTGTATAAACGCAAATGCAATTAACTATAATATGTCTTATATTAATATAATTTTGCTGCATGATAATGTATCATACATACGAGAAAATAAAAGATTAATACAATTAAGAACAAAATTGTCATTTAAAAAAACGGGACTGTTAAATTGTTAAAATAATTTCACCATAAGAACATTACGTAGACTAGTAAAATGATTTATACAATTGTAAACAAAGAACATAATAATCACACTGGCCATAGCTTTCGCAGAAGCAGTGGGTCCATCGGAGCAGCGTTGGAGATTTCGTCGCAAGAGCGATGGATGAAATATGGCCGTTAGCTGTTGTCGGTAAGTTTATGACTGAATTTTACTTTATGTTTTAATGTTTTGCCGGAAACACCTAGTGAAACTGGAGCCCACATATATGTTCGTGTCCATTTTATTACACGCACACGGTTCTATACATTGCTATTTGTACTAACACTTATGTACAGTTTACCGTGGAGACGCCACTTTTGCCTATTTTAGGTTAAAAAACGTACAAATGTGTGCAAAACGGCCCCTTAATACATCAGCATTATATCATATGTATAATACTTGCACAAAACAACCATAATTTGGAATTTTTGAAAATTGTTATGCTTTTTTATAAAAAAATGACAAAAATTGATTCCAACGCAGACGGCAGTGGATTCGATTGCAACGCAGTGCAGTGGTCCCGATACTATTAATGTCTTTTGTGAGGGTTTAACTTGCCATAACGCATTTTTTCAATTATGAACAACCCTTTTCTTACATTGACGTCAGAGAAAACGCTTTCTTTAAGTTAAGAATTGTATAATTGTTAGGAAACCTTTGTATTGAAAATGTGTCAGTTATAGGTGTGTCGTATAGCAATAAATGAGCCGCGTCACGACAAAACCAACATAGTGCGTTTGCCACCAACATGGATCCAGACCAGCCTGCGCATCCACGCAGTCTGATCAGGATCCATGCAGCTGTTCGCTTACAAACCCTATTTCGTAGAGAAATTGATAGCGAACAGAATGGATCCTGATCAGACTGCGCGGAGGCGCAGGCTGGTCTGGATCCATGCTGGTCGCAACCCATTATGTTGGTTTTGTCATGACGCGGCTCAAATGCACAATGTGTTGACTAAGATACAGGTAATTGTTACACAAGTTACCAACACAATGTGTTGACTAAGGTACAGGTATTTGTTACACTAGTTACCAACACAATGTGTTGACTAAGGTACAGATATTTGTTACACTAGTTACCAACACAATGTGTTGACTAAGGTACAGGTATTTGTTACACTAGTTACCAACACAATGTGTTGACTAAGGTACAGATATTTGTTACACTAGTTACCAACACAATGTGTTGACTAAGGTACAGGTATTTGTTACACTAGTTACCAACACAATGTGTTGACTAAGATACAGGTAATTGTTACACAAGTTACCAACACAATGTGTTGACTAAGGTACAGGTATTTGTTACACTAGTTACCAACACAATGTGTTGACTAAGGTACAGATATTTGTTACACTAGTTACCAACACAATGTGTTGACTAAGGTACAGGTATTTGTTACACTAGTTACCAACACAATGTACTAGTGTGTTTGCACATTCATCATACTTTATAATTATAAGACTAAAAGTTAATCATATTTGTAAAAATAAGAGACATATTAACCAATGTTGATAGCATAACCATAGGTGAAACATTATTATTCTGCAGACCTAATCTTCATTATAGTTTATACATGTATACTGAAATAATTACATTAATATTTCTCACATGAAGGGAGACAAGGATGTGTTGGTTCTTCGAAGGCCAGAACACCACATGTAAGATTAAAAATGGCTAGATTGTCAGTCTAATACAGTGATACGTGTTCCTGATTAGATATATGTGGCATATGCGCTCGTAAAGAGAAAATATCTTGAAAAAAAAAACTCAACACGATCATAAAAATCACTGTGTGTCTGGAGTGTGATTCGTGATAATTGTGGTGCACTAACATTGTTTTCTCAGTTTACAATAATAAGATCTCCCTATAATCTAATTTTTA
This sequence comes from Ruditapes philippinarum, assembly GCF_026571515.1. Taxonomy (NCBI): domain Eukaryota; kingdom Metazoa; phylum Mollusca; class Bivalvia; order Venerida; family Veneridae; genus Ruditapes; species Ruditapes philippinarum. Next base: position 126,442 of record NW_026860662.1, on the reverse strand, counting down.
AAATTACATTTCTTAAATTAAGCCAAATTAAACACTGCTTTATGGAAGTCATTTTTTAAAGTTAAACCAAGGAAATCAAACATATTGTCCGTAAAACTCAAGATGTAACATATCGACATTATAGATGATTGTCTTCTTAATATCATTTCTGCAGGAAATACATCAACTTTGATTATTAAGTTGGACTTAAAATGTAGTATGTTATTTAAAGGAGAACACACATAAATTTGTGCATATTTCCTTAATCTGTGTTAGACTTTTCCCTATGTATTGCTGTTTTCCCTTTGTTGGTTGGTTTTACGGTGCACGGGATATGTCACCGAAACAGGAAAGATGAATCTCGGGTGCTACAAACTTCAAAGCAACACGTCAAAACCACCTCGCCTCCTGGAGCTAAGAGTCTAATAGACCCCATATAGTTTATTCGAACCCATTTAGTCGCCGTTTAAGAACACACAGTGATAAACGGCGGCTGGTTTTTTTTATACCTGAACCATTAAAGACAAACTCTCATCCTTAAGTAGCGTATGTATTGATGTAATCTATAAACACAATATTTAAGTTAGTAAGTATTAATCCGAAAGAAAATAAAACCTTATTTAATTGCGAACATGTCTGATGATCATATATTTATTCATCAATTTCAGTCATCGTTACTCTTTACAGTTCACACAATCTATTCGTTTAATTTTAATAAAAGTAATAGTAAAGTTCCAGGCTTCTTTTGTTGCTGGGATATGTCCATTAAAGCCTGGCTGATTGGTGCAGTTGTTGCTTTTAGAGCAGTAGCCTTAGTTGAGATGATTGGTGATGTCGATGGGACTGACGTTGGAGAAGGTGTTGATAGAGTTTTAGGAGAAGTTGTCTGGCTGCTCTCTGCTTTAGTCGTCGAAGGTATTGTAGCTGTGTTAGTTGATGACGTGGTTAAAGGTGTTGTAGCTGTGTTAGTTGTTGACCTGGTTGTAGGTGCTGTAGCTGTGCTACTAGTTGTAGTCGTGGCTGTAGGCGTTGTAGTTGTGCTAGTTGTTGACATGGTTGTAGTTGTAGTTGTAGACGTTGTTGTTGTTGGTCCATCAGACTTCACTGACATTTGAAAACCTTTAAATGTCTTTGTTACGTCTGAATAAAATACCACATACACCGTATCACCAGATGTCTGGTATGTCGTGCCGGCAGGTATAGTTCCACATAATTCTGCTAGAACTGGCGCGGAACTATCATAACCTAGGATTATATAAAATGATAGATATTATTATGATAGGTGACTTAATGTTCAAAGATCAGACTGAAAAAAACAATTAAAAGTCAAAATTCACATCCTTATTCTCCAAACACAGTGAAACTTTAAGACACTAAGATATAACATAAAAAACACTATCCACACTGCAGCACCTTGCAGATTACTTTTCCATCATCTAGTACAACACACCCACACACACACGCGCGCACGCACGCACGCACGCACGCACACACACACACACGGAAATGTATTAAAAAAATATTTTTACCATCATACAAAGTTACTTTATCGTACAAACAGTCGCCATTTTTATCTTCTAGTTCCAATACAAATTCAATAACAGTGAGAAACAGTGTATGGTTAGTATATTAAAACAAAAACCTTTTGAACATTGAATTAGTTAATACAACAACGAATGAACAAGTTTGTTGTTACTTTTGAAAGTTTCTTTGAAACTTAACACAGTGTTAATTCGTATTATTATTCACCAAGTGTACATATTTTAAGAGTATTTTTGTATACCCCCCCTCACCCAGAAAAAATAAAAAAAATAAAAAAATAAACAAGAAACAATATGAAGTAACTGATAGGTTTGCTGGGCTACACAATAATGTAACCATAATCATAAAAAATAACGTAGGAAGTTCAATAACCTATCTAAGTTAACTTCTTCTTACTTTAAGATTTAATGAATTGCACAATAGCTTACATATATTGTTCCTTCTTCATTTATAACAGAACAGTGCTGTTCTGTTCATTTATAACGGTCAGCGAACCTTTAAATAATATAATATTCACGATGACAACAGCGGTCAGAGAAAAAAGTATAGTGACTGCCTTATTATGTTTTTGTCGGACTGTTAACATTTAGCAGCGTATAACGGTTAGGAATAATTTTTGTGAAAAAAATAAGGGAACGAGAATAATAGTGTGATCCTTAAATTATGATGTAAAGTTTGAAAAGATTATGAAGTGAATCATTTAATTTAAGACAAACAAAAGGAACACGAAAATAACATGAGGTATTGATTATCCTAATTGTAAGGTATATCAGATAAACTGGGATCATTTTCAATAAACGGGATACTTACATTGCATACTCTAGAGAATCAACATAGCCCGGTGACGAGAATAGTGTATCTGACGCTATCAATGTTGCGTTCTTTACTGTATACTGTCCTGTTATAGTTATATACATAAAATAGCAATGTTGCTTTAATTAGGTATAGACAGATTTTTGTGTATGACATCTTGCTGAGCAAAGACAATTATGAATTTTGCAAATGCAATTTTCGTTTATCTAAAAGTTATATACTTAAATGTGTTTTATATAACAATTTACTTGACATACGATTGACATGAATTAATACAATGTGTAAAAATTTGTTAAATTTCAGATATAGATATTTGTAAAAAATCATTTGTGATAACTGTGATAAATCATTATTTCCAAAGTTTTAAAATCATATTCTAAGTTTTATTTCTTTTCAAAATACATACCTGCCACAAATGTTAACATTTGGAAGGACAATATTAAGAGAAGACATGAGTAGTGCATCTCCATAATTCATCAACTGAAAAGTAGAGATTTAACAGAGTTTGATAATGGCCGACACACACACAAAGATTTGACATGGTAACTAAAGTGAACATAGCTCGTGTATTAATAATTCTTTAATTCTACGGAAATTTTTATCGCTGATAAATGCAGTAACACGTGTTGGCGGGTAATCAAGATCCGGGATCGTGACGAATTAGCTGCGTTGGTTCTAGTGCTTTGGTTATAAAAAAGTTATGTTTAATTATTTACATTCTTAGGTAATTTGCCTTTAGAAACATATGTTCTGATTAGTGTCCTGACATTTTCACTGGTAATCTCTTATCAAACGTTAAACATCCTAATTCAGTAAACTAGTATCATTTGCTTTATTTTGTTTACAAATATAGGTAAACATGTGTCGTTTTTTAATTAAGCTTCGTCGACAAAATTTAAGACACAAATACATTGTACCTTTATTTCCTCCAATATCTCACACAAAGTGATTGTATCAGTCTACTTCGAATTCACAAATGAACCTTTAAGAGATATAAATACTTACAGTATGTTCTCCAAGTCGAAATACTCCAAGCTCAGTCTGATTTAGTTTCATCAGGTACAAACACATCTTACCGTATCAGAACTCTTAAACATCTTGAGCATATCTTAAATAGTTTAAATATGCTCTCAAGTACAATAGACATGTCTCTTGCTTACAGATGAATTGCTGTTTTTAGAAGAGATTAAGATTTATCAATCAGTTCATTATTCAAAAGATCTACTTTATGATAGTATAGGTACTCATTTCTTGATAATAAGCGTTTTTTTCAAGGTTTAAGGAGAAAGCGTTATCTCAGGAGTGCTGCAAAATTGGACACGTTCCTGTTCTGTTATATCATGTTAGTAATATTATCAAACTATAAGTATGGTCATTCATGTAAAATATGTTTACATGGTAATAGTAAATAAAAATACACACAAATAGATTAGGAGAAATAACGAGTGTTTGCTTTTGTTTCATACATACTGCTTTGTCTTTCGAATAGTTTCAAGTAGTAAAGAACAATATTTTGTGCTGAAAATACTAAGATGTTCTAAACGTGACTTAAAGTTAATAAAAGTAAAGAAAAGCACTTAATTAATGTAGGCTGTAACTGGCTCATAAATATGCCATTTCAACGTTCCGGCAATCTGTACCCCATACCAATTTGGCATCAGTGTAATGTTTAATTATAACAGTCTTTCTTGAAACACAAGAAAAACCCGTAATTTGGAGATACATCACACGATGACAGTCTAAATCAACGTAACTGGACATACTACTATCTACTATAGTATATATATAAACATACCGATCGTTAAACTTTTAATCGCATTATTTAGATTGCTCACAATTTACAAGCAATCCTTCAGCTCATCTAAGTTATCATGTGCAGGCCCAAATTCCTCCTATCTAAAATGACAAACTGGACAAAACCTCTGCACAAAACATGCAAGTAAGAAAGAAAACGTTCTCCGATGAAATTTTCAGGTAAGAGAAAAGCTCTCCCACGAACTGGTAGGACAAACCCGCCCCATCCCCAATTTATGTTGTGTGAGGCCACTAGGATATCAAAAGATAAAGTTTTAAAATGCAGGGTCAGACAAATCAGTATTGTTTGTCGGTAATTGATTGAAACATAAATGATATGATATTCATGGCATAAAAACATAAAAACACTGGTAAAATAATGTAAGTACAATTACTTTATTCATATTTTATTACTAATCATATAGCATTAGTTTAGCAGTATTTCCTTTGATGTTTTCCTGATGAATATATTCTATAAATTGCAAGGGGAAAAGGGCGGGGATAGGAGGTTTTGTTTTATGTAAGCTCTTTGTATTTAAATTACATAATTTTTTTGTCCCTCTGTCACTTTTAAATGTGAGGGCTTTCGTCCCGTCCGGAAGGGCTTTGTCCGTTTTTCAAGTTATCAACTTTTAAGGTATGTTTTCAGTATTTATGCATTTTAGCATGTTTATATCATGCAAGGTTCTCTTTTCATTCTGTGATGTTTTATCATAACATACAACTTTTTGAGCCAGACAGCTTAATATTTCAGAAAACATAAAAACAAGCAGGTTCTTAATGGGGTTTTCTCGAAAACATTTCCTTTCATCGTATAATCTTTAAAAATAACAGATAAAAAACGATGATGACATCTCATTGTTGTAGGTGAAAGAAAATAAAAGCACGTTGATGTGAATAAATACTGATTTATTTCGTTTATATTCACACGCTAGAAAAAAACAAAATGCTTTTAAACTCACACAAGTTGATATACAAACCAAAACTGATGGGGAAAAAATAAAATAGCTCAAAATATTTTTTTCTTTAAAAATAAACAAACATTGACAGTATACAGTTATTTCATGGGTGTTTGTGGAACAGTCCAAACTGTTGCCCCGAGGTATCAGAGATGACATTTGGAACTGTTGCCAGTTGCCAGTTCCAAATGTCATCCCTGATGCCTCGGGACAACAAATTACTTTTCAACAAATACCCATGAAATAACAGTTTTATTACCTATTTAATGTTTTGAAATCAAACAAAATTTAAAATATTTCAAAATATCAAAAAATTTTACGACGTTTTAATCATTTACAACTAATCCTACAGATTTGGGGTTTTTTAAAAAACCTGCAAGATAAAAATTTCCCCTCGGAAACGGCTCGGGTATAAAAATTTCCAGGTAAATTATTCCCCAATATTTTACTCCCAAAACCAAAAATAAATATTTATTTTCAGTAAAAGTTTTAAAAGGGCAGTAAAAAACTATACTGCTGATATTACTGTATAACAAACTGATCATGGCGTAAAACCAATGTTAAGTATAATATTTATTGTTTGCTGGTAAGACAGTGAGTTTAATTGCAATGTATCATATTGAATAATTTGAGTAAACAAAACAATGATGTTTATCATTTTAGATTAACCTTTACCTTTTGTCTTTAATTCACAAATCGATTTGTATTGAGCTACACATTTTATGCTTGAATGTCAGCAAAGTTCGCTGATAAATGTCACATATATAAAACAATGAATAAATAACAAAACATAACAATCTGGTTGAAAAACCGTGGTACCACACTAGAAGCGAAATTGTGATATGTGATAAAAAATCTTAACATCAAATCAAAACTAAAACATTTAATTTATGTACAAGTATATCACAGACTGAAAATAAAGAACAAACCAAACTATTGAGCGTTACCATCTACATAGCCTAGTAATAATTGGTTCGCACCAGTCACAATAAAAAAAGGGAAAAAACAAAATGCATCAATCAAAACAACACATGTTATACATCCATTCAATATTACTATAACATAAATACATATGCAAATAAATAATCATCTATTGGCACAAACATGAAGAAACATTTCCTCTTTTATCGTGTCGAGGTAAATACATGCAGCGACTTAGATATTTAATTTCCTTGGGTTTACTATTTAATGTAGGTTTATTCTTCTCTGCAATATTTCAGATCATTCGTTCAAGCCATACATATTTTTCAGAATAATCATTTATTGGGCAATTGGCATACAAATGAAAACGGTTGAAACGTTGTTAGCTTAAATCATTTTAGCAATAGAAAAAAATTACTATTTAGAATATTTCATTATCATCTTTTTATATTTTTTCATTTAAAGCCTCGAAGTAGTTCAATGTAATATTTTCTTTTTCATGTTTCAAGTTTACCGGAGACAAACCTATGTGACTGTTGCTTGGCTTAATAATCGGAAACAATTTTTTATGTGGTTAGCATACACACAGAGCGCATACACTTACATGTTTAGACACAATCAATAAAATACAAACATAAAAACTACAGTCCCAAGGAGTTGCAGACATAATTGAAGTAAGACGTCAAGATATCACAGACTTATCAACATGATCAATATCAATTATCACAGAAAGATACTTCGCACTAAAGAATGCCCAGATATATAATAATATGATAAAGAAAATTTGGGTATAAAAATAAAATAAAGTGGAAATAAATATAAACCATTAGTCTATGAAGGCTGGACATTGAGGGGGACACCGACACTGAACACCGAACAATCCCTTGAGGATGAAAATATAACAACATTGATTGCATGTACGGGGAGACTTTTTACAGCCGCCACACGGCACAAACAACACGGTTGTGAGCATAAAATATGATAAAGAAAATTTGGGTATAAAAATTAAAATAAAAGTGGAAATAAATATATAAACCATTAGTCTATGAAGGCTGGACACTTTGAGGGGACACCGACAACTGAACGCCGAAACAATCCTTGAGGATGAAAATATAACAACATTTTGATTGCAATGTACGGGGAAGACTTTTTTAACAGCCGCCACACGGCACCAAACAAACACGGTTGTGAGCATAAAATATGATAAAGAAAATTATGTCCGTTTTAACATCATAGACAAAAAACTATAAGAAAAAATATACATAAAAATGTATAACAAGTATTGGATAACTTGGTTTGAATAAAAATGTAGAAATTGTGTTAATACTGGGCAAAAAACAAAAGCAAAACAAAAAATCCAAAACATGAGCAAAAGAATGGATGCAAAACACAAAAAATAACCTATCTTCCCACGCAGACCTTATTATCAATGTGCAATTGTTTTCCGAAAAAAATATATATCCAAACTGGTGTTCCTAAAAAACAGAAAAAAAAGTCTTTATCATTTCCTGGAAAGTCATTTACAACACGCATCTTAACTTAACTCAACGTTACCACCAAAGGAAATAGCCTTCGGTGGGGGCTGCATCTTCGAACTCAGCGGTGGTAGAAGATTCGCTTTTCCTTCTGCTGTCGGAAGCTCAAGGTCAAAGATATTTGTTTGAACGACTTCTCCAGGTGGAACCCTGGTTTTTGTTACATCAAGCGGCTGAACTATTGTTGTATTTGATCTGCTCCAGAGCACGCGTTTCACGTTGTCACCTGATCCAGGTGTCGGTGTAACCGGCCTTTTATCTTTCATCAAACAATATACGATAATAACGATTAAAATAATCAGGAGAAGCCCGCCCACACAACACCCGACAATCACATAAATCATGAAACCACTTCCTGAATCTTCAGAATCACCACCTTTTCCTGAAATATAGATAATATACAACCTGAGCATTGTCAACAAACTACAACCTCATATAACTCAGAAAGGCATAACTGTACAATTTATTAAGGTTGTTTATAATTTAGATCAAACGGTGTCTTATTTTTGCAACGAAAATGCAAAAATACGAAGATATGACAGTCTCAATGCAAAAGGAGGCAAATGGAGGGCGTGCGACAGTACGACACATGTGATATGTTCTTACATTTTATATGAAGTGTCTTTTTCTCAGAGAAAATGCAAAATTGTAAAACTACGAAAATTCAACAAGACAGAGAAATAAATCCTTTAAGAAAGCAAGCTCAAAACGGTTTTATCGAGCCTATAAATGGACAATATTGGACAGTGCAAGCTACTGAACACGTCCCCTAGCACCAGCTTAAAAAGGCCAACATTTAAACATGAAATGGTAAAATTTTTAATTTTGATTAAGAAACATCCGCAGTTTTGTTCATACAGCTATGATCATGGAACATTCAATGTAACACGTAAGTGCCATTCCATGAAAAGTAGCTATGGTCCCCAAGTAAACAAACGTTTGTGCCCTGAACGAGAAAAACAACTGGCAGAACTAAACTAAATGGAATTTTGAATTTTGAATTTTGAGATGGTATGAAGCCTGCATATCACAGAAAAGCTTATAAAAGGCCAATATAAAAAGCAGTCCATAAATCCTAAGGGTGATTTTACAATATTCAAGTAAGGAATACTTGAACCACCCGAGCACAAAAAAAAACAATTAAAAGAACTTAAATACCACAAACAAAACAATAATGTTGCGTTGAACGATCCATAATGATCAGAAATATAACATCCCTGATTGTATGCATGCGGCGATTTTTTCGGCCTCGACACCCCATAAACAACGCTGAAGTGGCGATAAAATAGAGAGAAATAGAATCCCTAAAGAAAGTCCAAAATGACAATATTGGAAATTTTGCAGGCTCGGTTTGATTGTGCCTGAACCTGCCCACGCCCGCTTTAGCTAGCACCGACTTAAACATTATTCAATATTTAAACATGTAATGGCTAAAGTCAAAGTTTGTGTCGTATATTAACATTTTAGTATTTTTATTTCCTTTTTTTTCGTATTGTAGAATTTTTGCTTTGTTGCATTTTCGCACTCCAGTTGTACAAGCGCATGCGAACATCAATAGAAATGGAGAAACCTTGCAATATGTAATAGCAAATAAATGTCAATATTATTCAAAATTCAGTATAGCGTCAAAGCGCAAACTTCAACAATGTAAATGCAATGAAAAAGCAGGATTATAATACCGTAAGAAAAAAAAACACCACAAAAAAGCAAATCTGCTTTTGTCCTTTTGCCTGATTGTGTGGTACCCTCAAGTTTTCGCCTTGAAAATGCGTAATTTTGACAACATAGAATTCTTGGTTTAATTGTTGAAAATCATTTTTCTTTATAACAAAAGACTATATTAAAGATTCAGTCTTTAATTTAAATTCCATTCAATATAGAAATATACCTTGCTTTTTATCATACATGACTATTCATCATTTATATTGATGATGTGTATAGTACAATTATAATTAAATGTCACATTTATAATCTATATATGTTTAAGGATACTTTTAGGTCTAATTGGCCAGGTGTCATGTTAAATTATTTATTTTCGTTGTTTGTAAATGGCCATACACATGCCACTCTTATATATATTTACTAATTTAATAAAAAAAAAACACACCAATTGGCACTCGTATCTGTATGATTTTGAAATCGCCTTTTTTTGTGGCCACAATATGGACTTAATTAGCATCTAAAATTAATTGCTTATACAAGTGTTAAATGGATTTGTTGAAAAATACTTTATGTAAACAGTATAGATACCGGAATTGTTGTTTTGTGAATTTGAAGTGGTCGCTCCTGCAGTTGTTGTTGGCGGCGCCGTAGTGGTGGCTGGTGTGGTAGTCGACGTGGTTGAAGTTGTAGTTGTAGACGTTGTTGTAGTTGGTCCGTCAGACTTTACTGACATTTGAAAACCTTTAAATGTGTTTGTACCGTCTGAATAAAATACAACATACACCGTGTCACCTGTCGTCGAGTATGAGGTTCCACTGGGTATGGTATCACACAATATTGCCAAAACAGGTGCAGTGTCATCATAACCTATATGTAAATGTTATGTAAACAGAAAGTAATTACGTTAAGAGAAATAACAGGCATTGATTATACTCAAGATGGTAAAACGTCGTAGACTGTAATATATAAAATTAGAACAAAGAATAAATGGAATATTATATGTTACAAATATCATTAAAGTGACATTATGCTCATGTTTTTATAGGAAAGTTGAGCTGAATTGACTTTATATTTCAAACGATTGACTGTTAAAACGGCGTTTGACCAACAATTTTATTGGAAACTGTTTAGGATAAAATTATAAATCTGCCTAAAATTTAAAAAGACTGCCCAACTCTTTTGATAAACTAAGCGTTATAGTTAATTCTTGAACATTTACAGAAATTTAATTTATATCTGTACGTTATTTATTGTTTATGTGAACTTAATTATTAAATTAAAAGGAATTATGGCAAAATGAAAACTTTTTTTGATCTTCACCCGTTCACTTACTATATACCCTTGGATGGGCATAATGTAACTTTAAGTTTCTAATATGTATTTTGTCTAGTTCATTTGAATGTGCGGTGAGAGACAACTGACCATTATGAGCAATGTCCGAAATAAATTTTTAGACAAACATATACATAAATTGTTCGACTCTAAGGTCTAATTAAATGACATAAACGCAACCTAATTATCAATTTTTCTTTATTACATGTATATCAGATATTCTACATTTTTTACTTTCCATGTTGCGTTGAAAACGCCTTAGTAATATAAAATGTTAAATGTCACAATTATAGATATTAAATGTTGACGGTTAGATACAAATTATCTAACTTAAATAAAAAATAAAATCCATAGTTTTATAAGAATAAGCTCCAAATCAAGTCCATGTGTATCATTAAAGCAAGCAAGAAACATACAGGGGGAAAAAAACCTTACCGTCATATAAGGTGACTTTATCGTACAGACATGCTTTATTTTTATCTTCTTTTTCCAGTACAAATTCAACAACCGTTAAAAGTAGTGTATGGTTAGGATAATATGTCTGGAAACGGAAGTCACGTGTTGTATTACTGAAAATAAAATCATTCATTTATATGTTACAGCGACATATTCTATGACTTTAGTTTGTTATTTATGCAGGTTTGATCATGTGTATAGTTGAATTCAAGATTTCTTCATCAAGACGTGACTAAACGAGATCAATTTATATTTTTGCCAGAAAGGTACACGTAAAATATTAAGGCTCCCAAGATCGGTATTTTTGAAGTTAAAATTATTTATATTAATGCAGATTGTAATAAAACAATATTTTTTCGAAAAGAAAAAATTGGACTTTGCCTCTCAAAGTGTTTGTCATTTCAGTTACTAACATGTACATGTATAAACAGACATAGCAAATACCCACACCAGAATGCTATGATTAGGCCTAAAGTATTATTATTCAAGATTGATATTATTCGTGTAAAACGGCCAAGGAGTACAGGTTTACAGTGTTTTTTATATTTTTGGCGTACGCGCGAAGCGCAACGCCTCTTATGGAATGAAATCAGATTTTGTGAAAGGGCAATTGCAACTTCTCGGGCGTTTTCGTCTGTCATAAAAGCCGATCATGACGATTAGTTTGAGGAAAAATGAAATGTCGCGATATGAATAGAACTGGATAATTTCGCAATGTATACATATTCAAATAAAATTATCTTATCCGTCAATTAATCGCGCTCTTTGTGTTTTTTTATTAATCAAATGGGTTTTTACGTATGTCACTGCTGTACGTATAAATAGAATGATGACCTTAACATTGTGAAAGTCCGAAAATCTATTCATAGAAGTAGTTCTAGTTTAACGAAACGGTCATTCGTGTCTTTCTATGTCTGGAGAATTTTGCAGAAACAAATTCAAACAATTAATTGCACTCTTTATAAATCTATAGAAAAAAATATGTAGGTCATTGTATGATAGTATTATTATTTTGAAATTGTCTTTTCCGTAGGTCTCTCCGGTTTTCTTTTTTACGGCCCTGATTTCACTTATGACATTTTACCGTAAATATTTAAATAGACCTAGTTCATAACTTTACATGTTGCTTTTATTTTGACGTTTTGCGAACAGTAGTATACTAAAAAACCTATTCGCTGTTCAAGTATCTTTAGGTAACTGTGAAGGGTAGTTTGAGTGGAATATACATTTGCCGAATATTGTGACAAGGAACTTTCTGAGTTGTTGTGGGTTTATTGATAGGAATGTAAACACTGGGTGGGTCAGACGAGGTTTTTAAAGTAATTTATTAAAATAGTACATTGACCTCAAAATCAAATTCAATCAATTAACAGACTTTGTTCATTTTGACTTCTATTTTTTATGTTCCAAAGAAAATACCACATGAACTTGAAATTCTAACAAATAACAAATATTATTGATAATATCAAAAAAAAACAGCCTCTTTATAATATAAATAAACTTATACCATATAGGAGCGTATATTTTGGATATTATAGACCTGTATATTTTGGATAGTATCGTTAATATTGATAGAATTTTAAGTTCCTGTGGAAAAAAAACTTTCAGAATTCTAATCTCTAGCATGCCTACCAAAGTTCATGATGAACAATGACTTTTATCTGCCCATTCATAAATGATATACAATTATGGTAAAAACCAATTAACTTTTTGAAAAGTTTATAAGAATATCTGGTCAACAGATGTCTACTAGTCCATCTTCACTTGCTGCATTTCTTGCTTTTACGCCCTTTGCATCAATGTTTTTCTTGTTTCTGTCCTATATTTCATTTCAGTACTTAACGACTTGATAAACCGGTGCTAGGGGTCGTGAGAGATATCGCGTATTCAATTTTCTATCATGAGCATTGTATTCGAGGGTCTAACACTCTACACAAACTAGGATCACAAATGAACTACCAAGAGGTTTAACTGTGATGTTTCTACAAGCCCTTGATAAATGCATCCAAGCAGAAAGGTGGTTCCATGATGATAGCCCCATGAACACATCTGCGGATATGTTTTAACTCAAAACTCCAATATTTCCATTGCTGACTGTTTAATTATGCTTTAAAAGCTTGTGATATTTGAAGCGTGCACTTATCAAAAACGTCCATAAAATGCCTTAAATTAATCAAGTCAATCCTGCAGCATTTTCAATTTTTTTGCCCCCGCCGCATATAGTGTAACCCTGTTCCGTCATTCCGTCCTTCCGTCCTTCTGTCATTCTGTCATCACCAGTTTCCGTTCATTATCTTAGTAACGGTTGCACACATTCAACTCAAATTTGACATGTGGATATGTTATGAGTAAATACAAGTCAAGTTTGAATTTGGTCATGGTTCGATGATTTTTGGCAGAGTTATGCCCCTTTTACTTTGAAAATGATATGAAATTTTCAGTTTCTGTTCATTATTTTCCTAACGGTACAACACATTCAACTCAAACTTGACATATGGATATGTCATTTAAAAGTACACGTCAAGTTCGAATTTCGTCATGGTTTGATGATTTTTGGCAGATTTATGCCCCTTTTACTTTGAAAATAATATGAAATTTTCAGTTCCCGTTCATTATCTCCCCAACGGTACAACACATTCAACTCAAACTTGACATATGGATATGTCATGAGAAAATACAGGTCAAGTTTGAATTTTGTCATAGTTCCATAATTTTTGGCAGAGTTATGCCCCTTTTACTTTAAAATAATATGAAATTTTCAGTTTCGCCCATTATCTCCCCAACAGTACAACACATTTAACTCAAACTTGACATATGGATATTTCATGAGAAAATACATGTCAAGTTCGAATTTTGTCATGGTTCGATGATTTTTGGCAGAGTTATGCCACTTTTACTTTGAATATAATATGAAATTTACAGTTTGTGTCCATTATCTACCCATCAGTGTTACAAGGGTCCTCTTAGGCTCCTTGCCACTGGCTCTTGTTACTGGGTCGGGTGGGGGCTCTTGCTTATCATATTTTACATATTCAACTCAAATTTGACATATGGATATGTCAAAGGAATGGGCAGGTCAAGTTTGAATTTGGTCATGGTTCGATGATTTTTTGGCAGAGTTATGTCCCTTTCACTTTGAAAATAATATAGATACATCTTAGGAATAAGCAGTTTGAGTTTGAATTTGGTCGTGCTTCAATGATTTTGGACAAACTTTTCTTTCCTGAATGTTGGAAAAATTTTGAATTTTCAGTTTCAGCACTCATACTTTTGTGGAAATATTTGTAGCCATTATTTGCAAATATGCAATATGCTATTTTCAAAAGGTTAAGACTGAATAATTTCAGTGCCTTGAACATTGTATGAAAATGGTTTGTGTTAACATTGAAAAGTTTTTAGGGCTTTGAACTTAAAATGAAAAAAATGCTTTGTGCAAACAAATTTGGAACAAAATATTATAACCTCTGACATTTTGGCTGCATGCGGGGGCATCCAAATTTCTAGTTTTTTTTTGTTGTTTTATTTCTGTGCTTTAAGGTTTTGTAATTTTCTGCTCTATTTAACTGTACCTTGATTATATTTAGCCAGTGCCTATCAAGATATTTATATTTATATATCAAGGCCTTTAAGACCACAGAAAAAGGTTATATAACTTTTTGTTATTGTTGTTGTATCTATATTTGGTAAACTCAGGCCAGTCCTTGTTAACCATTTTACACATCTGTAATACAGATACAAGTAAAATGGTTTGCTGCGGGGAACATTTTTAATGATATAAAGATATTTCATTTAACTATTTTCAACATTGTAGTGTGGGGGGGGGGGTTAATAAACGTTTACATCAGGAATATAGTTGACAATAATCGATCAATATAGAAGAAGGTCTTTGGTGATGGTGACCGTTGAAGACCGGAGAAGGTCGAACATAAAACAATTATTTATTTTAAGAAAATTATTAAATAAGCCTACCATTTTATGAATAATTCCGAGCAAAAAAAAGTGAACACACAAGTTTACGCATAAAATATCTCTATTTATTAGATGCCACTACGTATATTTTAATCTTGTAGATTTTCAGTATAAACAATTTATTTTTTGTAAAATTTGAGATAGATATTAAAGAAACATTGATAATTTTCAAACACATCATTCAAGTTTTTCCACCTTAAACGGTAAATAATTATAGAAAATTAGAAATATCACGTAATAGTGTTTTGTTCTTAATGAGGTGCAATTCGGACTAATTCCCTAGAGGTAAATCCGTAACGTACCGGCAAACGATATTTAGCTAGGGTTTCAAAAAGGTCAAGTAACCAATCATGTACGGTTTACAGTTCACATGCTCCTCCATGTACCGAAAACAGGTCACGTGCTCCTCCATGCCTCAAAAGTTAAACGCGTACCAATACCCTGCGGTCTCCAGACCGCAGGGAACAATAGATGCCGCAATAAAGCACAATGAAGACTTTTTGTACCTTATAATTCTCATTTATTGTAACCTCAGGGTGATTTTCATGTATTGAAACATACTTTTTGTCGAAATTGTAGTTGAACTTAAATATCAAGAAGTAAATATGTGGGTACATAGTCAGTGCTTCTTAAGTACATATGTATTTTCCTACTGGATAAAAAAAAGCTGTGTATAGTACGAACGACCAGGTGCATAACATTATACGCCGGATTTTGTTCGGGCATATAACATAAATTGTGTATAAAATTATTTTGTTCTTTCACTGCATAACAGTGATGACAAAAGTTAAATGATTGGACGGAACATGGTGCATGTATACGTATAGTCAGTTCATCATATACTTACAATCCATATTCTAGAGAATCAACATAGCCCGGTGACGAGAAAAGTGTATCGGACGCTATCAATGTTGCGTTCTTTACTGTATGTTGTCCTGTAATAATTAAAAGAATGTATTAAATAATGACATATTTAACGAAATCATGTTTATATATTGATATTCATTATACAAAAGTCTACGAATATATATATATATATAAAATTTGTTTAATTTTAACATTAAAGTAAGGATTTAATTTGTTTGTAAGTATTGATAAAGTCTATAATATTTATTATTTTTTTTAAGTGCTTTAATCAAAGTCAACATACGGCATCGCAACATTTCAAAATACAATTATAAGAATATTTGATAAGCTCTGGGAATATTTTCTTTAAATGTCCATTATGCCCCAAAAATGCTTTTGTTTTATATCTTTCAAAAGGTTTTCTATTGTGGTGTCTTGTTACAGTGTCATCAATTTTATCTGTATCTATTGACCAATCACCATAATCATTTTTGCTTATTTTGCTTTTTCACAATTAGTACAATTAAAGAGCTATTAGTTTGTATGGGAGTCAAAATACTGCTTTGTTTACATTTTGCTACGTTTATGAGAAAGTAGTTCACATTCAGAACTATTTTTATCTAGCAGCAGGCATCTTACATAATAAACACATCTTTACCCTTTCCACAGAAGCATTTTGAGGTATAATGTGCCTTTAAAAAATTGCAACTAGAAACGGAATTTACATGTAACTTGTGTTGTAAAACATTAAGTTATTATAAACTTGTCTTTTGTTGCACTTTTTCTATCTTGACGAGTTTAAGCATCTACAGACGTATCACGTGACAACATAAAACATACGTTTATTATAACGTTGTAGTGGTATAATTTTGTTTATTGTTTCTTTTGATCGCAAACAAAATCATGTGAAATGTCATTTCTATATTGATTTGAATTTCATAATTATAGAATGGCTAACACTTTGTCAATATGCGTTATTAATTTGCTTTATCAGTGTAAATGTGGATTTTAAATAGCTGAACAATGGACTAGCACTATATATTGACGTGTTTCTATATAGTCTAATACTGTAATCAATAAATAAACAATGAGGTAATAGCCGTAACACGAACGTTTCTACCACACTCAGAAAGTATTGACAATTAAAACAATACGGGCTATTCAATGTTGTTAAATGTTAAAATGATTGAAAGTTATATTTTTGAATTAAATAAATGAAAAATAAAAATGCTCAATAAACAAGATCAATACAAGCGTGATAAAACTGTTATTGGGAGAAGTTTAAAAAAATAAAATATGAAAACGAACAGAGATCAATATTACAAAACGCGGGGCTATATATTTAAATAATGACATGTAATTATTACAATGATTTTTTTTAATATTTGTAAATATATCACAGGAAGCAATCTTATTTAATGTGAAATGTTCTGAGTTTATAATTGTTAATAAAGTGAAACTGTAGTTAGTAATATTGACACACTATCAACGCAACTTAAGTTTTGTAATTAAACTTTCGTATTATGTATTTGATTAAAATCATTTAGTGTTTGAAAATATTTTTGTCCAATAGGATTGCAGTATTTCAAATGAATCGTAACACATTTACTTTTGTAAATCGGCAACTTTGAAACAGCCTTTTTGAAATAGCTGGTTAAAATTTTCAAAATTAAATTGGACGCGCCTGACCAATTTAATTTTGTAAAAACGTACTAATAAACTTCAACCTATACTTAGTACTCTTTCTATTCGAAAACAGTGTTTATATACAGAACACACATTGCCACGGAAATGTGACATCATAATTATACAATATACATGTATAATCTTGGTTAATGTAGGCAGTAACATAATGTGGGGGAAAAAAAGAATTTTAATTCAGAACTGGTCATAGTTTGAGCTATATGTATAAATATAGGATAGAGAGTAAAACAAATGTCTGCGTTAATTTGCTGAATGGTTGATAATTAAGATTCCAAGTTGTAATTGGTACGGACTAACTGTAATGAATTGAAAACAAAAAATATACATGCATGTTGTAGATATTTTGTTGGTCTATAACTGCATCACGTATAACTTACCTAAAACAAGTGTAGCTGCTGTAACTGTCCATATCAACAGGTAAAAACATTGATCGTTGCTCTTCATACTTCCACTTTAACTTCTAATGGTCATTTCAACTGAAAACAATATACATTTGATACATGCTCTTTTAAATAACATAACATAACATAACATAACATAACATATCATAACATATCATAACATAACATAACATAACATCATAACATAACATCACAACATAACATAAACATTTACATAACATTAATCAAAGCACAGAAGGCGCTGAATTTGTTTGGGTCTCAGAATGTCAGAAAGGTGAAGGTTGTGAGATTTTAAACCAATTTGTTTTTGTAAAGTGCCACCAATGCTTTCCAGTGTTTTAACTGCAGTAAATTGGCTAAAACACCAATTGCAACACTGATAGTCAATTCAATGTTTATTTGACTAAAAAAAAAATGAGTTGCCTCAACTTGGATTTGAACTCCAGACCTCTCGATTCACAAGCGAGCGTGCAAACCCCTCGGCCACGGTGGACTTATATGTTATCGGCCTGAAGAAAACCATATAATTCTAAATTAGGGTTTGTAACTTATTATTTCGACGCTAAACCTGTTGTTTAACACAGATGTAAATAATCATGGAGCTTACTGTAAGCATGTATATCTATAAAGAATGAAACAATATTAGAAATCTTCGACCATTCGGGAACTACTTTGCTTGAAAATTAATGCGCCTGTCATTTGACAATCTTTACGCATTGATTTTTCGGAGTTAGTGTACATATAAAGGGAAGTAACCGCTTCAAAAAAGTGGACTACTTTAAGCATTTGCAATTAACAGCATTAGACTCTGAAATTTCGCTACCATTATTTGTTTGGTCTGACGACCCAAACTAATAAAAACCATAACCATAAACACTAACATTATAACAATAACATAAACATAACATTAACATAACATAACATAATATAACATTAACATAAGCATTAACATAAGCATGAAAATTTACATTAATATCAACATAAAATAATAACATAACAAAATATTAACATAACATTAACATTATTTTTACACAGCATATAACATTAACATAACGAACGTTTATTAGTGAATCATATGTGAACAGCACATTGAAATAACAATACGATTGTACATGCATGCATAAAAAATATGTAATAAGAGCATAAAATTATACAAGAAATGGATGTAACAAAGATAAATACATATCCACCACATCTGTGGTAAATTAAAGGAGATTTTGCTGTCAAATCTCTAACAGTTACTATAGTTATAATATACAATTATGACCATAATAATGTGAGACATGGTAATATTTTTTTGATACGACAAACTATATTGAATTCAGTATATTAATTAATTAAATATCACGTGATACGTTGATTAATCTTTGATGATCCTCGGCTATTTTGTGCCAGTCACATGCTTTATTGGTAATATTACATAGCGCTTATCTCTGATAACGCACGTTTGTTTCAAAAGAAGTGTGCCCTATTTCAAATAAATAGTGGTTATTCAATATCTGGAAGTGGTATGGAAATTAATATTTCATGAGCGGCGGTAGCCACCAGTGAAATATGATAATTTTCATACCACAAGATAAAAAATCCTGTATTTATAGAAAAAATACTTGATTTTACTGTTTATTATATACATTTTCCTCTTTTTGACATTACAATTGAAAAGACTTTCCCCTAAATTTTGTGTACGGGAATAATTTAAAAGAAAGTAGTCCAGCAAGATTAATAAATTTGAATAAAAAATGTGCATGCTAAGACAAATCCTAGATTAGACAGAAAATGAATCTATCGATTTTGATTTACTTAATTTCAATCATAAGTTTTAGATAAGTAAAATAAATAGTTTAAAATAAGTTTGAGATATATGCAATTCATAATTATAATTTTTTGGAACAATCGCTTTAAAATTCTGCTAGCGGCACGCGACAGCACATTTGTCTTTTAGAGCAACAAAGACTGAGAACGTTAACGTCATGCGCATTATTCTACCCCGAAAACTATATATGTCATCTTTAAAGATCCTGTAACACAAATTTTTTATGGTTTACTGTCATAAATATGATGCTCAAATTAAGATTTATCAATTTTGTAAGTTCCAAAAAGCATTATTTATAAAGATATTACCGAATTTAACATTTCAAGTAAATAAAGGGAGGTAATAAAAATTTATTTTCTATAAAGTTTAAGTCAAATTTTTCAATAAGAAATGAATGCAAGTATTTTAATGATTACATATACTATGATCAAATATTTGCAGTACATATTTTACATATTCGTCGATGTTTGAAAATTGTTTTGTAAGCATAATAATATACATATTTCACTAAAGCTTTTGATTGTTTGGTAAGAGATGTTATTTGGTATAAATTAATTCAATTTGGAGTGAGAGGTAAAATGTTAGATATTATTAGGTCCATGTATGATAATATAAGATCAAGAGTAAAATACAATAATACTATTAGTGAAGAGTTTGTATGTTACTTGGGAGTAAGACAAGGCGAATCCCTTTCGCCGTTTTTATTTTCTAGGTTTTGAAGGTATTGACTTAGGTATTTTAAAGATATTTTTATTATTGTATGCAGATGATATAGTGATTATGGCTTGTAAGCCCTCCTCTGTTTCAGACATAATCACTATATCATCTGCAAAAGGATTAAGATTATTGGAAATATATTGTGATAGGTGGAAATTAAGTGTTAACTGTACAAAGACAAAGGTTTTGATTTTTAAAAAAGGGGGTAAACTTAGACAGAATTTGAATTTTTATTATAAAGGTCAGTCAATTGAAATAGTTAAAAAGTTTACATATCTAGGCATTGTTTTTTCTGTTGGTGGATCTTTTAATATGACTTTTGAAACACTCTCTGGACAAGCATTGAAGGCATTGTTTAAACTTGAAAAGAGCTGATAAGATTCCCTTGTATGTCAGTTAACATAAACTGGATTTATTTGATAAACTTATTTTACCAATTCTTAACTATGGATCACAAATATGGGGTTTACTTGATAGTCATGTATTAGAAAATATACATTTAAAGTATTGTAAGAAGTTGTTGGGAGTTAAAAGACAAACACAAAACAATTGTATCTATGGTGAACTTGGAAGGACATCTTTAAAAACAATTAGAGCTATTAATGTTATAAAATACTGGTTAAAAGTTGTTCAGTTAAGTAGTACAAAATATGTCAAAGTTGTATATCATCGTATGTGTAGAGATTTAGAACTTAAACCGAATTCAATGTCCTGGGCTAAGTCTGTTATGATTTTGTTACAATCTTTAGGTTTCAATGAAGTATGGATTAATCAGGGCGTTGGTGAAAAAAATTATTTTTAGCAGTAGTAAAACAAAGATTAACAGATACATTTATACAAAATTGGTATGCAACTTTAAGAGATTCACCAAGAGCAAGAAGTTATGTATTATTTTGTGATTTTGGTTTTAAATCATATCTGTCAATGGTTAATATTGAAAAATTTAGGAAATCTTTATCACGTTTCAGGACTTCTTCGCATAGATTAAAAGTACAAACTGGTAGATGGCATAAACCTGAAGCGATTCCTTATAATGAAAGAAAATGTAATATTTGCTTAAAACTAGAAGATGAATTTCATGTATTATTAGAATGAGCACTGTACAATGTTTTGAGAAAAAAAAATATGGATAAAAATGTATATACCAAATTTCCCTATATTTATTGAATTGTTAACATTTCAGAATGATAATGTTATAAAAGAAATATCAATGTTTATCTTTTAAATGTTTGAATTAAGAACAAATGTTGAATACTTGTAAATTATAGTACCTAGGAAGGTAAATGTAATGGTACTTAATTGATATCATTATGCAAAACCTGTGCTTCATTTAAACCTTGCTGTAATATGTTGTTCTGTTCATATTAAAGCAAACTTATGACTCAAATATATATATAAATGTTAAATATATGTTATATATGTTTAATGACCTTGATATTATGTTTCTGTATGTATGTATGTTTGTATAAATGCTGTGTGCTCATGGGTATAATACCCACATGTATTTGGAATAAAATCTTAAATCTTATATAATTTCACTTAAGTGTGGTATATACAACCTCAATTAAAACATACAGGATCTTTAAGATTAGTCCAACTTTCTGAAAAAGCGTCTAGATCTCGAAAACTTTTGTTTTACTAACACCATACTTGTGGCGGGTTCCTTTTGTCACATTAAGATATTTTATAACGTTTTCTGGACACCTTTATTTCAATGTTTTCGGATAAAAAAAACTTGATTCCACGTGTATCGTATGTTCAAATGACGTAATATCTAAGCATTACATTGTTTCGGACTAGATTTAATTTTATACCAGTGTCTTTTGTGAGCTGCGCCGCTGTGGTATTTCCATTGTTATTTAAAGCGGTAACTGGACCCTATTAAATCAATGATATTTTGCAATTAAATAGATGAGCATCCAACTTAACGTATGTATAAATCTAATGAAGACAACATGAAATTTATCAGAATTATTAACAAATTCCGTGTAATTCTGGATCATCCCTCGCAACGTCAAATAATTAGCATTTCAGAATAAAATGCCTTAAGATGGCTTTTTAAATTTATTTGCTATCATTTCAGGCACTTGATAATGATAAAAATTTTCATTAGTGCTAATCAGGAACGAGTTTTACAGTGCCTACAACCAAATGACATTTAGGACATTTAAAAAAAAAACGTCCATGCTACAAAAACAGTTTCTAATCAAATAAGTGCTGACATTAAGCTAAATTGCGCCTGGTTTGTTTCTGTACATATTTTACAAAAAATCCTCGCATCCGAACTCAAAACAGTGATTCTATTGAGCGGTAAAATCACAGTTTGGGACATAAATTATTTCTTAATCAACTGTGATTTTATTTTAATTACACACACTTTTGGTTCTTTTATATTCAATAGGGAAAAACGCTGGTCGTGTTAGAGTAATTAACATTAACATTTTTTAAGATGTATGAATTCACTTAAATTTTGCACAGTTTTCCGGTTAGTTTTGCTGAACAAACTGGTTACGTTTGTATCGTAGGCACAGCATAGTAGTAACAAGTATAATGCTAATATTGCTAAACAAAATGGAAAAAAATAAAGGAAAATTATACTATCAGTGTTGCAATTCGTGTATAGTTTCTCTCAGTTCAAGGAACTTTTATTTACCGACCATATTCTATTTGTTATGCGGGACCTTTATGGTGAATAATTGTTTTCCCAGAAACAGCTCAAGGTGTCCTTTTCAATCCTCATAAAGGCCAATTATGCCTCATAAATGCTTTTATTTTTATTTCTCAAATGCTTTTTAATTTTGGTGTACTTTTATTGTATTTAAAATGTTACTCATTGGCCAATTACCTGAACTATCTTTCTTTTGTTGCTTTCTGGCAATTAGTACAGTCATAGTGATCTAGTATTTTGTATGGCAGTCTACAGTTTAATACTCTATATGAATACGACAAATATGAAAAAGTGCATATAAAGAAAAGAAATATGTATGAATTACAGAATATAAAGCGTATTGAAAATGAACGCTATTCTAAGCCGAATGAGTTTTAAAAGTATTTTAAGAGCAAAAGTAAATTACAACATAATATTGCGTTACAAATTTATTTTTTTTTCTAAAAAGTTAGAGTGACATTATGCCCATCTAATGGTACATACTGAGTGAACAGGTGGGAGTCAAAATAATTTTTCATTTTGCCATAATTCCTTTGGATTTAATTATTTACTTTGCATAAACAATAAATAGCGACCTGATCCAAACGAAATTTATGTAAATATTATTTAGAATTTACCTATAACGTTCAATTTATAAAAACAAGTGGGGCAGTCTTTTTATATTAAAGCCAGATATTATAAACAGTTGGTCAAACATCATTTAAACAGTCATTTTTTAAAAAAATATAAAGTCAATCAGCTCAACTATGAAAATATGAGCATAATGTCACTCTAAGTATTGTGTTAGACTGTCTCATTACTATTCTGACATTTTTCTTAAGGCAAGGGAATGTAATTTTTATGTACTTTTGTAAATCGTGAATTCTAGAAGTAAATACCGATAAAACAAAAGTTGTATTTAGGACGCGCGGTGGTTTATTAAGTAACTATGTAAATGTTTAAGACTTGAAATTTAAATAATTTCAACTATTTGGGTACACTTTTTAATTATACAGGTAGTTTTGTTCTAAATCCGGAGCATTTAGTTGGTAAAGCATTGAAAGCCTTAAATGTGTTACTTATTAATTGTCGCAAGTATAAAATTAATTGTCAATTATTTGAATCATTTGTTGGTTCTTTTTTTTAATTATGCATCCGAAATATAGGGATTCGGTAAACCAAAGGACATTGAAAGAATAAATCTTAATAAGACTTAATAAGAATAAGGGGAATAAAAAGAACACAACGAAATCTTCAACGGCTGTATGCAGTGAACTTGCACTATATCTTCTTTATAATCATGAGATGGATAAAATTATCAAATATTGGTTTAAATTGACCAAAACAGATATATAATAATACAGCATGCGTATAGACTTGGTTAATATATGATGATTGTTTAATGGGAAAGAAATCAAAGCACAGAAGGCGCTGAATTTGTTTGGGTCTCAGAATGCCGGAAAGGTGAAGGTTGTGAGATTATAAACCGATTTGTTTTTGTAAAGTGTTTCCAGTTTTATAACTGTAGTAAATTGGCTATAAGACTAATTTCAGCACTGATATTCAATTCAATGTTTATTTTGCTTAAACAATTAAAAAAAATGAGTTGCCTTAAACTTGGATTTGAACTCCTGACCTCTCGCTACCTAAGCGAGTGTTTAAACCCCTCGGCTACGGTGAAGATTGATATATCAGCCTGAAGAAAACCACATTATTCTAAATTAGGGTTTGAAACCCTTATTGATTTCGATATTTTTTGTTTTACACTGATGTAAATAATCATGGAGCTTGATATAAGCATTTATATCTATAAAGAATAACACAATATTAGAAATCTTCAACCAATCGAGAACTATTTTTCTTTCCCGAGAAGGCTTGAAAATTAATGCGCCTGTCATTTGACAATCTTTACGCAGTGATCTCCCCTTAATTTTTCGGCGTTAGTGTACATATAAAGGGAAGTAACCGCTTCGAGGATTTTGGGTAACACATGTACCGATAAAACTATAGTTTAATTAATACTAGTTCCCATATAAATATAGTACGTTTTAAATGAAGTATAATTATGCTCGCCCACATGGTTCATTCCTGTGGCGAGGGTAAATAAACCAAACACACACACAGGATTTTGGACTACTATCGGTTTTTGCAAATAAGCACATCAGTGTCTGAAATTTCGCTACCATTATTTATTTGTCTGACGACCCAAACAAATAAAAAACTGGTTGTCAAATACTCTAAGAATAGAAAATGACAGATATTATGTAAATGCTTAAAATATCATGTTACTGTATTAAATGTAAATGTGTTAATGTAATGTATGTGTTATTGCGATTCGATACTTATAAACACTGGTTTATCATTTGACTGTATAATAATACATGTAAATGTATCAATTTTGTAAATATATTTAGATGATGTAACTTTGATGCAAATCTAATAAAATATTTGTTCTATTCTGTCCTCAATGAGCCAAATTGAATATAACGAAAATATCAATTAAGTTAACGAAATTGACTAATAACCTGCACTATCTTTTGTCTATGTTGCGTACAGTTATAATCTATTGTATTTAGTACAGTTGTCAAAAAAACTACCTTGTTTACATTTTTCAAATTTCATACAGACAATGTCACATTCAGCGCTAATTTCTTCAGATGATAAGCATGTAACAAGTCTAAAATCATTATATAACTCATGTTTGTCATTTCTGTAATATGAAAACTTTATTCATGGCTGTGGCATAAGGTGGCTTTAACGTGCCTTGAATTAATTTCACTATACAAACAGACACTGGCTAAATAGTTATACTAATACTTAGTTAAAATAAAGACTTTTCAATTACGATATATAGCATAACTATATTGCGCGTGTCGTCGCAGAATTTGTTTAAAGAATCTTTTGACATTAACGAAAATTAAAAATTATGTTATTTCTACGAAAGACCGGTGAGGACATTTCAACTTCAATATTCACGATTTCAACTTCATAAGTTTACGGTTTCAACTTCACTTATTCACGATTTCAACTTCATAAATTCACGATTTCAACTTACTGAATTCACAACGCCAACTTCACGCATGAATTCACAACTTAAACGTTATATATTTTTGGTACTGACATTGAAGATGATAGGAATTTAGAATCATATACAAATACTACTACGACCTGAGAAACAAATTAATACCAATATATTAGTACAATTCAAAGATGTATTTGTATAATTGTATGACACTTTGCTACGAAATAATGTAAAATTTGATTTTTACGTGCATGATGTTTATTAATTTTATTTGAATGTATATATTTTGTGACCATGTGAATTTTGTACACGTCTCATATGAATAAACTATCTATATATATTAATTATTTGAATAAAGACTGGACTTTCTCTCTTTAAATGTATTAATTATACTGATATCTTTACACGGTCAAATATAATGAATATAATAGCATATACATGTACATTCACTTGCCGACTTCCGGTTTTAGTTTTTTAACTGATTAATTTTCTTTCTTTTTTTATTAATGCCTAGAATATACAATTCATTCGCTTTTGAAAATCATTAAATACAACTACAGTATTAATATTAAAATGTTTATCATGTAGCCGCATGCTATACATTATTTACATGTTCAGGAGTATACAAGATATTATGCAACAATTAGACTGTTGTAAGAATGAAATACACTAAGAAACCTTTATCGATTAAATCAAGTTTAAACATCTTGAGTCGATTCTTGAAGAAAACAAATACTCTCGCCGCCTTTAATTGCCTGTCTAATTGAATGTTTAGACAAACGAAGGCTTATCAGTTTAATAACCGTGTATACAGATTACATCAGACGTTTTACAAATACATTAATAACTAATCTTTCATACGAGAAAGAGGGGGAAAAAATACAATGATTCAAATTAATGTGTGAAAAAAATGTAGACTTAAATTGATCGTTTGTCTTTTCTATTTACTTTATCATTAAGTAAATATTACTTAATTTAAATTCCTTAACAGAGAAATATTTAACGTGATAATCCAATAAACATCAAAGTGGGTTTGTAAATAGACACGTGCAGTCTATGTCTGATGTGTCTGGATGACTTTTGCTACTATATAACATTAATTTTATCTATGTGACATACGCGATATCAATATGAGAAACTAGTGAGACAACTTCAAATGTATAACAGCATGCGTTGGTCTTCAGACTGCGTGACTTATTGCTACAAAAAAAACCCAATCAAAACGGAACTGTATTGTGCAAACAGGTGTTCGTCAGCAATATAATTAATCTTTTAACGGATTAGTGCTAATGTATATTCTATAGTACATTGAGCATAATTATTACTTTGTGTAACATATCAATAAAACCCGCAAAATACGTAATAAGTGTTAAAATATTTTACAGATTTTCGCTAGGTTAAACCAATAAGATTTCATAAAATATCATTTTTAAATCATTTATGTCAAAAGTACATGCACAATAAAAAAACAACTTTTTATACAATAGCATAAAAGCCGCCGTAAACTAACATTTACCAATTTCAAACCTGAATGATAAGCTTCCAAAAATGCCATAAAAAAGATCGTTATTTATTTAAAGAAATACTTGACAATATTCTCTAAGTTTAACGGTTATTTGGGGTCATTGCATAAAACGTTCCTCTGGAGCTATCATTACTTTTGGATTATTAGATTATAAAAAAAGTACTGTTAAACCACACGTTTTATTTTTATTTCATAATGGAATAATTAAAAATATAATGTATTAAATATTCTGGAGAACATGTTCCCCGTATGAAATCCATATATTTAGTTAAATTAGTCTTAAAATGGTCTTCTTATCGATAGATGATTTTGAACGGATTTGTGCATGTTTATTTTATAAATACGCAACATCTGTTCAATAATGATATTTATTAACAGTATCTAAGCTTGGCTAAATACATCTTTTTTGTCCTATAAGTTAGAACACATTGTCAAATTTAACAGTGGCCTGCTAATCTACGTATTTAATCAGATACAGGATAAAACATATAACTTCCAAGTTAAATCGTTCATGTATCAAGAAACATTGTATGTGCATATTTCTCAATCTTAAATTTTGCGATCCTTAATCATTATCACACTTTTTCTCTCGTATAATCACGCACATTGAAAGAGACAAAAAGACGGAGTGATTAATCTGTCTGCATGTTGTAATTTATTGACAATAAACAGTATTTTAGGTGTTAATGAACATTTGTATGATCTCCTGCTGACGGAGATAAAAGTGTTGTAACTTCACCTTGTCCATACTGTCTTATATATTAATCTTCTAAATCTTATATTCATGCGTATTTGTATTTACATAAACTTTTACATATTATTTTATGCATACTTTTGGCTATTGAAACTGCAAAAATATTTTAGTTTTTTTTAAATAACGACTCAAAAATAGAACCATTTGATATATGGATTCATATAGGATCCGAATGTCACTTTCTTAACTAGATAGTTTTTCATACATCTATGTATACATGTGTAAACATAACGTAGATCTGAAATAGAGCTGGGTCTCTCGTTAAGTGATTACATCACCGCTAGGTCTCTTACCGAACATTAACACCACCACTAGGTCCCTACCTTAGCATTTACACCACCACTAGGTCCCTACCGAGCATTTTCCCATCCATTAGGTCACACTAACTGAGCCATTACAACACCACTAGGTCCCTAACTAGCAATTACACCACCACTTGGTCTCTACCTTAGCAGTTACACCACCACTAGGTCCCTACCGAGCGATTTCACCACCACTAGGTCCCTACCGAGCGATTTCACCACCACTAGGTCGCTTACTGAGCAATTACACCAAAACTAGGTCCCCATCGAGCGAGTTCACCACTACTAGGTCACTAACTGAGCAATAACACCACCACAAAGTCACAAACTGAGCAATAACACAACCACTATGCCCCTAACCGAGCGATATACAACACCACTATGTCACTTACTGAGCAATTACACCACCACAAGGTCACTAACTGAGCAATAACACCACCACTCGGTCAATAACTGAGCAATAACACAACCACTAGGTCAATAACCGAGCGAAAAGCAACACCACTCACTAGGTAATTGAGATAGCGAGGTCAATAACCGCAGTAGGTCTCTCACCGAGCGATTACACCAGCAGTAGGTGTCTAAACAAGCATTATTTTTTTCATTTCCTGCAATGTTTTACAATTTTGATTTATTAACATAATGTAGTGGATCATTTGTTTACTTGTTTAGGGACACATAAGATATAATCATGCACTCAAATGATATAGTTTAGTACATTACAAGAGGTAACCAGACTTGTACCTTAAACACGCTATGGTTCCGTCATGTCTATCATAGAGGAACCCCCCCGGTTCTAATTGGTTTTTTTCCCTAATGTATATAAAAGCCGCGAAATTCTGTATGAGACAAGTGCGGAAGTTTTTGAACCCATATAAACTTTTTATATCCATTAAGTGTCTGAAAACAATACACAACTATAAATCAATGATATGTTTGCAACTGCAATATTTATCATGAAGTTCTCAAATCAATGGTAGTTAAATGGTTTGATGGAAAATAACCATGCCGTAAGTCTCGCGCGCGTTGTCAAATGTAAATATCATTAAAAACAGTAATCAATATAAAACAAAAAATGGCAAATAAAACATGATTTTGCACAGAATTATTAAAGCTATTTCATCACAGCTATTTTTTTTTGTATTTTGTTCTATTATGTTCGTTTTTTATGCTTGATTTTTTTAATGGAAGTTGAAGAGAAAACATAACCTGATTTAAAGATTAGTAGATCAATTTAAGATTGAACAACATGCTGAAATTAAGGAATAGTTATCAAATCTTATATTTCAGTATAAATGGATAGACTATTGTTATGATTCATCAGTTTATATAGTTATTGTTAGTCTACTATGACCGACCAATACATTTTGGTTTTCACTTATTTAGTTACTCTAATAAAAACAAACAAAAAACGTTTAGAATTGAATTTTTCCAATTATTTCAATAGAGTAGTGAATTATTTTTGAATTACAGACACGTTTTTATTTTATCTTTTTATTAACGCCGGCAGAAATACGTGTTAAATATTCAATGAAAGAAATGTTAAGACAATAATCAATGTTTCATTTCAACACAAACAATGGCGATATAATCCCACCATACCGCGCGTCAATATGGGCAACTTTACAAATAAAAACATTCATTTATTTATCTACGTTAAACGCATTGTTTAGTATATTGGTTACCAATACACTAAATTTCAATTTTCATAAAATAAACGTTATGGTACACCATTCTAAAAATAATCTTTAAAATATATCTTTTTTTAATGTATGATCAATTTATTTTTAAAAATAGGCTCAACCTTAAAGCTACAAGACACTTGCTTCTGGTACGGTCTCGAATATGTGGCTCGAACTTTGTCGAGTTTCGATAAAATGTTTAAGCCGGGTGTGACTTCAGCTAGTATTTGATTCATGAACTTGCATACTACAAATTAATTAAAACAAAGAAAATAACGGACTGATATATTTTAATAACGATATTTTCTTAACGAGTTATTAATTAATAACTTTATAATAATGCCTAAGTCACAAATGACAAACTGCCGCCGGGCGGCGTCTATTTTTCCAAACTATCGTAATATCGGCCGATGTCCGTCCGGCCACCATGCCAATCGGACGGCAGTAGCTGAAAATTTTGGTCATCGGGCGGGCCGTCGTGTTTTAATTACTACTTAAAAGCTAACAGCGGCCGTACAATAATATTTGAAACAGTCATCTGGCAGTGATCGCCAGGTCGCCGGGCGACGCCCGGGCGATGTTTTTTTGATCGGATGATTGTTTTTGATACAAAAACACCGTCCGATTGTCAAGGCATCCGGATGGACATCGCCCGGGCCCCGCCGTTTTGTCGTACGGCGATCGTGCGGCTTGAGTTTGTTGTAATTACGACTTCAGATTTTTGTAATTACCTAAATGTATCAATGAATTCTTTTGGATTTAACATGAACTTTATGGTCGAGCAAGAAGGTCTACGCGGATTAGTATTAAGGTTTAGGCAAACAACAATTGTTGCATTTTTTTGCTTGGTCTTCATCTTGTCTCGATTAATTGTCTTCTTCGCTGGCATATTGACCACTGACTGATTGAGAATATCATAAAATGACACGCCTTTACGCCCGGCGCCCACTCGGCGACCGTCCGATCCATTCATAAATCGCACAGGCGCCGTCCGATGATGTCTGTAAAATCAAATCGGCAAAAAATCGCCCGGCGACAGTTTCATTCATGACCACGCAAGGTATCAGATTCAAAATTGCCCGACGTTCGCGAAATCGTTAAAACCGACGATTTTGTAAATATCGTTAAATCGGGCGGCGGCCGTTTTATTTGTGACCTCGTAAGTCAGAGCGACATTAAAGATCTAATGGCAACTTCCCAGTTTTACTGGGGGTTCCCATCAGTGCATTATTTCTTCCCGAGTAGAACCACTGACATTCTGTAAGCTAGCTCGATAGCTTCCTTACATAAAAGACTCAATTCGAACCCTGACTGGATTTGAACACACAGTGGCATGAAGCTAGTGATTTGAAGACAACAACCTTACCCATTTGGCCAAGAAGGCTATAAATATTGATGTTACAAATAATAACAATACTTATTGTACTTATGACAAGATTTAAAACGCTGCATTTTTTAAACATAGTATTGACCATTGTGAATGTAGAGCAAACACATACGTTACTTCAAACAATCCATTTAATTAGAACTTAAAATGACGGTCCCCTTTTTATATATATTAAACACATTTACTTTAAATATTTTAACGATAATAAAATGTACCACGGTATAGGTTATAACTTACTAAAGGTTATCTTAAAGAAGGCTTTGCAAAATTTCAGACAAAATAAAGGCTTGAAAGAAAAAACAAATCACTCCACAGATAATTGTTTGATTATATACTAGTCTTTTTTCCATCTACATACATAGCAAATATAAACCTATACAAAACACATACTTCATAACAAATGTAGAGCTATACAAATCACAAACACTGGGAAGATGTTGGGACTTGGAAATAGGATATGCCTAATGAGCAATGGCAAAAGACCAAGGGATAGCAGGATCGGTTTTACTGAGTCTGTTCATAATAAAAAGTGACAGATGCACTATATACCACGGCCCTTGCCTGGCACCGGCTTATCATTATTTATCACTTGAATTGATGACACTGAACAACCAAAACATTGCTTACAGTAGACTGCCAGTATGAAAACATTCCAGCATTTCTTATATGAGCCGTGTCATGACAAAACCAACATAATGGGTTTGCGACCAGCATGGATCCAGACCAGCCTGCGCATCCGCGCAGTCTGATCAGGATCCATGCTGTTCGCTTACAAACCCTATTACATGTACAGAAACTGATAGCGAACAGCATGGATCCTGATCAGACTGCGCGGATGCGCAGGTTGGTCTGGATCCATGCTGGTCGCAAAACCATTATTTTGGTTTTGTCGTGACACGGCTCATATATGTTAGAACTGGCCAATTAGTGACATTAAAGTATTTTCAAACTTATTTCAGGTATGATTATACAAAGTGTAGTCATGAAATTAAATGAAATATAGCAACTTTTATGATGTGAAGAAGCCATATGGTTGATCATCATCAACCCTATAAATGCGAATAAGCAACAAAAGTCACCATATGGTTATAAATCCATTTGAACTTTTATTTCGAGAACTCACATCTTTGTTTATACAGAAATTTTATTATAGTTCGATAGTGTAGGAAGCATATAGACTTAGATCTTGAAATATTTCTATGCATCCTGCAAGACCTTATTATTTATTGAATAAAGTACGGAAATGTTAAAAAGGCTCCAATTTGTGAGATAATGAAGTGTAAATCGACTGATTTAAGTTCGATTAAAATATACCTTTTAACACAAATCAATTTATTTTATTCACAAAGATTAAAAAAAGGCCGAATCTTTTCTCGATACGCTTGAAGATTGTGTCTAGGCAAAAAGGTATCATTTCATCTTTTTGTAAAACATTTGCCTTTGTGATACAAATTGACGTAAACCTCGAGCATTTTGAGAAAAGTGACTGAGAATGAAAAATATAGTTTAGTGTTTCTAAATAAAATGAATAGATTTGTGTAAAAACTTCTGAACAAATCGAACAAAAATCAGTCGTCTTAACCTCATGATCGCACTTAATGGAGGCCCTTTATCGTTTCCGTAAATAAGATTTTACCGCATGAAATATTTCCTTAATCGTAATGTAATTATAGAACATTGGACTAATCCACTTAGGGTAAATTATGAAAATGACAACAACTTGTATCCCTGTCGTTTTCCGATACATTTTCCACTTTTTGTTTCCCTAAATTTTCAGTTCTATTTAATCATTTGTTCTGTGATTTACTTAATTTTCACAAAACGTCAAAAAAAATGTGTACAATATTTAGCTTTTTTATATAAAGATAAAAAATTGTGTTATAACCATATATACATAGACACAGCTATTTATTTCTGACAATTACATATTATTCAATATCTTCACACTCGTAAGTTACTTTACAACTTTAATGTCCACTATGTTTAATTTATTTTGATATCAAAATTTTAATTTATCTCTTCGACAATAATGAAATGACTTAACAGTTTTTTATCTGTAAAATAATATGGTCTGAATTTAATTAAAATCAAAATTATAATAGTCAATTGTATTATATTAAACAGTTAAGAATAACAAAGGAAATACCTTCGTAATATAGTAATCCTTTAAAACATTCCTGTTAGAGCTAAATCAATGACATTCACAGTTTCAAAAACTGTAGTTCTTAATTTTGTTATCGCAAATGATATAACGCTGAAAGAATTATAATATCACGTGACTGTAACGGAACGTTTTGATTGGTTGTTAGGATTGGAGGAGAGAATTGATTCTTCGGAAGCCCACTTATATGAAACAATAAACTACTTAGATTCATACGTATATAAACATTAACAATTATTGGTTAAAAATTGATTTTTAAAGAAAATTCATCGACCAGACAAATTGTAATAGAAAAGCTTTAGTTATAACAATAGGGAATAAAGGGAGAGTTCATGTTTATCAGCCACGTATATTGTTTTATAATGCCGCCAAGTTTGGGTCTATATTTACTTTCCAATTTCCGACCATTTTAAAATCTAATTAAAATATGCGATAATATGAGTAGTTAACAAACGAAATAGAAGTATATTTATCATACCTTTAGAGATAAAACAATCTGAGAAAAGTAACAAGTAAATCAAATATTTTTATTGACATGAAATGTGATTCAATTTTCTTCTAAGTGTTTATAACTCAATATGAAATCGTGAAAATGAAGTGGCGTGTTATTGTAAATTTTTCATTTTATCACAAAACGCGTTATCGTTTCAAACAGCATGTTTTATGTTGTAAACTAGCCTTTTAATTTCATCATAATTAATGTATTTTAGAGAGCAAAATATCTTTTATTTTTATGTTTCACTTTCGAGCTGAAAACTTATACCAAGCTTCTTATTTTTTTTGACGGCGTTTTATAAATGTTTATGTAAGCTAACAAAGTTCCCATGCTTGTTGTATGAAGAAGATAAAAGAATAACCACAATAACTTTATCACAAGCTAAAAAACTACAGTACTTCACGTCATTCATTTTGAATTTTTGATTTGTTTTAAAGGAATACATAAGTTCACAATATGCCACTGTAGTAGGGTCCGAAATACATCTTTTTGTTATTTATTACTTTCTGATGTTTTCGTATCTTTGCGCTAATTTTTATTAATGTTGAATACTCTTCTACTTGGAGGTAGAGCGGGAATTTGGTCAGCGTGAGGAAAAGGCGGTTTTTTTGGCGTGGGTTAGATATTTATCTTTACATGTAGTTAAATGTTTAAGTAAAGGATAATTTCTTACATTAAATATATTATGCTGTATTGCTAAATCATTCCTGTATTTTAATGTTCACTTATTTTGGCTTTTTATTTAAATTTATACCTTGTAAATGTTTGACATTTTGAGATGGCATTTTCAATGACCGAACTTCTTATTCTTCTTCTAATTTAACTAATATAACTAGTTTCGGATCTCAAATCTTTAAATGCATAATACTTAATATCTAATTTGTTCCTGTTTAACAGCACCAGTTTTAGTATTGGAGAAGAAAGATATGTGTGATAGAAAGATAAATATAAAGGTTTACAGTTTGGTGAGGAACCTGAGTAATTTGTAAAGATATGTATGATAGAGACGTGTGTAAGTCAAAGGGACCAGGCACAGTGTTGGGATAGTGTAAAAAAGTAATTCTAGAAAAAAAAGTTATGTAATTTGTATTTTGATAACATATCTTATATTTTTGATAAATGAATATGGATGAATTATGATTAAAAGGGACCACTGACCTGCATATGTTTTATGTAAATAATAATAATATATGTAATAATTAATAATATGATGAACTGAATTGATAATATATATTTTCTGTTCATATATGTATATTTATATATTTTCAGAACCATAAATATTAGAGATCCTATAGAATGTCATTTTGATGTACAAAACCGTGAATAAATGTTTGATTGAAGCAGAGTGTTATTTGTATGCTAAACCGTATAGACCAGTCCTGCCACACCACTTCGTGGGAGAAGGGGGGGGGGGGCGGGTAAACAACACAGTAAACGTCATTTCGTAATATGAACATTCATTTTAACACCTTATATAATATAACCAATCATATCAGCGTTTGCATTCTTGCATTCTTGATGCCCAGATTCTGTTAGAACTCAAACATTTTGACTCTGGTCTCATCACCAGCTAGTAACTTAATTATCAAAGCTCTTTTTGGTATTTTTTGGATACAATTTTAATAATGTCTTTGCATTTTCATTGATCATAGGTAAGCAAATGAGGTATCCACCTAGCTGTCATCAGTCTTAACTTTAGATTATTTTTTTCTTCAAAATAAATACCAGAAACACGTGCTAACACGAACCAATTGTCTCACGGTATATATTGCGTGTTTCTGTTAGATTTGGCTGATTTTACGATGTTACTATTGGTTGTAACTGATGCAGGAGCAGCATCTTTGAGGTGTTCGTAACCTGTTTTAAATTTAGCGATCTAATATATTACCAAATCATGATTTTGAAAGGTGAATTGCGGTTGATACATGTACAAACTTATTTAAAAAATATCGTGCATTATTTCTTTATATTTTACCGTTCTACACTGACTTTTCTTCTATGATGAAATAAAAAAGGCAAAATAGATATGTTGCCTTTATAAAGGGAGGTAATAGAAAATTAGCAATCTATGTAAAGATTTAATTCCAACAAAATAATGACTATGAATACGTTGGTTTGTTGTTGTTTTGTTTGTTTAAATCAGCTCAACTCGTCTTACTTCATATAAATATTTCACATGTATAATTTAAAGCATCTATGTGTGGTTCTAAATCATTACAAATTATTAATTGTAATGATAATTGATACAAATTTAAATGATATTATAAGTTGATGAAATACCTCAACCTCAAAACTGTGTATGTGTTTGTTGCAATTATAGCCAGTTTAAAGATATATCTTCATTCCTTTCATTCCAACAAGGCTATATAACATTAGCAATAATTTAGTTTATACGAATTTATCTTAGTTCTATTCTGAAACTATAAGCTTATTGAAGCACTCTCAAATGTCTTCATGGAATCAGGGTCTTTGAAAGACCCTGATAGAACCAACCAGTGCTCAGCAGGGTAAAGTTTCTTGCTCGTGGAAACAGCGGCTTGCAGCTGACGGGGTTTGACGGGGTTTGAACCCAACCGCCAGCAAATTTATCCACTCGGCCACGCCGTCACTAAGCGAAATAGTTTATAAGTATAATGCAGTATAAGTGTGTAGCAAGTATATAAAAACCTATATACATTACACAAGTCAATTAACATAATGCATACAAATGTGTCATATTCATAACACTTTTAGCACTTATTTAACCCCAGCATTGAATAACAAAACTATTTAAGATAAACAAAAATGATTGTAACTACAACCTGTTAAAATAGTTTTAGCCACTGTGCATATATGCGACGAAAATGAAAGAATTTACTTTTTCTTAAGACTAGGATTATCTGTAGGTTCATTGTCCTAATAATAACTCCCTAGTATGATATCTAAATCAAAGTAAAATGTATTTTTGAGGCTAATATCTGCCAGTTTCTGTTGCGATTGCAGTATAAATCCCTTCCTTTATTGATAACAACCATGTAGATTAGGAATTTCTGGTCAGTGTTCTTGATGATAATTATTCGTTGTTTAATTGCAAAAACTTTAACTGTAACAAAATGCTTTCACAAATATAATAATGAGCACTAAACGCGCTGGCTGTTTCT
The DNA here is from genome assembly GCF_026571515.1 of Ruditapes philippinarum. Taxonomy (NCBI): domain Eukaryota; kingdom Metazoa; phylum Mollusca; class Bivalvia; order Venerida; family Veneridae; genus Ruditapes; species Ruditapes philippinarum. The sequence goes on along the minus strand of NW_026860662.1, from coordinate 88,883 downwards.
ATGATAGAAGAAACAGTGCTGACAAATGAGCCGCACCATGACGAAACCCAACGTAATGCGTTTGCGACCAGCATGGATCCAGACCAGCCTAAGCATCCGCGCAGTCTGGTCAGGATCCATGATGTTCGCTATCAGTTTCTCTACTTGTTGTAGGATTTGTAAGCGAACAGCATCGATCCTGATCAGCCTGCGCGGACGCACAGGCTGGTCTGGATCAATGCTGGTCGCAAACGCACTATGTTGGTTTTGTCATGGCGCGGCTCATATATTAGTTATTGTATTTTCTTCTTCTCTGGTATTGGGCCAGCATCCAGGGAACGTTTGCCACCAACACGATTACCTATGTCTAAGGCCTTATGATTGGATATTTGTAACATACTGGATGTTCCTGCGGGGATGTCACCCGTTACAGCGTTTCCTTTACTTCCTGGCATTCCGGGGACACCTGAAGTATTCCCAGTGATGGCATTAGAAGTCATATCATTACTGTTTCCAAATGCTACTTTCTTCACGGGAATCTTCTCGTCAGTATTTTTGGTAGGGTAGGAATCGTTTTGAGTAGAACGTCCATAGTTATTGCCGGAGGTGTATCCATGTGGTTCGCTGCTGGAAGAACCTTGTATTGCTTCGTAAGCTGGGGGCATTTGACGATTGATAAAGCAACGGTCATCATCATTGTAAGGCCGCACCTGAATTGACGATATAGGTCGAGGAAGTCGTGGACGCTGTCGTACTTGAGATTTTGTTTTTGCTTGCTTATATTTGTATGCCAGGACAAATATTGCTGAGAGCAATACTAAAAATGCCAAACATCCAAGAGTAGAACCTAAAACAATTGCGAGGTCAATCGATTTACCTCCAGTGTCGATATTTTCTAAAAGATCATCTGTAATAAAAAGAGAAAACTGTTATGCTGAATACAACCATAAAGGGTTGAGTTTGTTATTCTAAAACATTATAAACCGTGTACAGATTTAATAATTCATCGATCGTTATGACGCCGTGATTAGCAGATCAGATCTTCTATATTGTGGGAGGGGAGGGGTGGGGGTGTATGTAATTATCCTAGGACAAAGGGGAAGTAAAGTTACATGTCATTTTCAAATTTCTTTATTATACCCATACACTGACGATTACTTTGGATAATTCAGTAAGTAGATCATTGAATTCATTGAAAATTGTTTTTAAAATGAGATCGGTCATTATTAAAGTATACGGATACAATCACCATAGTATATAATAATATCGGGATAACTTACCTCTTAATCCAGAGTAATATCTGGCCTGGAACCCAGGTGCTGTTTTACTTGAATCTGACACAAACACCAGCGTCATTGTGCTATTAGTACTAACATAAATTGGCGTCTGCGTTCCGCAAAACTTTCCCAAGCTGGTTGAATACAATGGAGCTGAACCTAACATAACAATATAATGTGTCAAATAGATTATAAATATAACAGAGTAATATTACGAGGACAGGGATCAATAACGATTGAAAATATTTCTTTATTTCTCTATGTTGCAATAATTTATATTCGACTAATCCACTTAACTGATACAAAATAATATGTAATTATGTAAATTATCCTTTCCTACAGGAATAGTTTCATTTGATATTCATATGTGTACTTAATTAATCAATTCATTTTTCTACGCGTAGATTGTAAAGGTGATCCAGCCCCATGGTAGTGAAACTTAATATGTATACTCAAACTAGCCAAAAAAACTACTTTATTACGCTTGCCTCTCTCCACGTGTAGAACATATATCAAAAATGGCATCATGTTTGCAATATTTTCCGAAAGAGCCGATTTGCAGTTATATGGGTAAGAGTTCGATAAGACTCCCTACGGTCGTCTTAATACGAACTCTTACCCATACATAACTGCAAATCGGCTCAACACAACTCGATATCAGATAAAAAAAAAAGAAAGTGTCACCTCTTTAATTAAGCATAACATTATTTTTCCCCAGCAGTCACGTACAAACAAGGATGGGGTCCAAATACTTAATCTGGCATGTAAAACAATGAATTTTCAACAGTACCTAGGATTGTTAATGCAATTCATTCCTGTCATATGAAACAAAATAATGTTTTGCTTACTTTTTCTAGAAAATATAAACAGTCAGCAATTAATAATTGACATTTTTCTTAGAGTTAAAAGGATATCAAAAAGTTACTGTGTCTCTGCAAGCTGAGCTCCATGTGCATTATCTATGTAATAAATTTGAATGTATCCTCAAATTGCTACAGTGTTATCAGCCTTTTAGAAACACCTGACCTGGCTAATTAAAATATGCCAATCACAATAATTTTCACTATCAGCACTGGTTTCTTCATGAAAAAGCGGCTACACTAATAACTGCAGAGTAAGAGCCGATTTGCAGTAATTATACCCCCGCACAACAAAGTTGTAAGGGGGGTATACTGGAATCAGCTTGTCCGTCCGTCCGGCCGTCCGTCCGGCCGTCCGTCCGTCCGTCCGGCTGTCCGTCGGTTTTTTCTTGTCCGTCCAATAACTTAAGATTCCTTTGACCCTTAGTCTTCATTTTTGGCATGGAGGTTAGTCATGATAAGTAGATGTCCCCTATTGATTTTAAGGTCAGTGGTCAAGGTCACAGAGGCTTGACTAAAAAAGCTTGTCAGCCCAAAAACCTAAGAATCCTTTGACCTACAGTCTTCATATTTGGCATGGAGGTTGGTCATGACCATTAGGTGACCGGACGAATCGATTTTGAGGTCACTGGATCACAAAGACATTGTCTTCAAAAAGCTTGTCCGCCCAATAACTTTAGAATCCTTTGACCCATAGTATTTATATTTGGCATGGAGGTTAGTCATGATTAGAAGATGACCCCTTTTGATTTTGAGGTCACTTGGTCAAAGGTCAAGGTCACAGGGGCCTTGACTTCAAAAAGCTTGTCAGCCCAATAACTTAAGATTTCTTTGACCTACAGTCTTCATATTTGGCATGGAGGTTAGTCATGATTAGTAGATGACCCCTATTGATTTTGAGGTCACCGGGTCAAAGGTCAAGGTCACAGGGGCCTTGACTTCAAAAAGCTTGTCCACCCAATAACTTAAGATTCCTTTGACCCACAGTCTTCATACTTGGAATGGAGGTTAGTCATGATAAGTAGATGACCCCTATTGATTTTGAGGTCACCAGGTGAAAGGTCAAGGTCACAGGGACTTTGACTTCGAAAAGCTTGTCCGCCCAATAACTTTAGATTCCTTTGACCCACAGTCTTCATATTTGGCATGGATGTTGATCATGATTAGTAGATGACCCCTTTTGATTTTGAGGTCACTGGATCAAAGGTCAAGGTCATAGGGACTTTGACTTCAAAAAGTTTGTCCACCCATTAACTTAAGATTCCTTTGACCCACAGTCTTCATATTTGGCATGGATGTTGATCATGACTATAAGGTGACCCCTATTGATTTTGAGGTCACTGGGTCAAAGGTCAAGGTCACAGGGACCTTGACAAAAAAGCTTTTCTTCTCAATTGCTAAAGAATGTCCTGTCTGCAATGTATTGATTTTGACATTTTCACATTTGAAGCATGTAGAATACATAACTTAGCAATGCACTGGCTTAGTAAACTCAGACAGGAAGGTTGTCCTTGAATTTTAAATGGCCATTGTTGATTCTGACAAAGTGGTATGCGGGGGTAATCACGCCATGATAGTGGCAGTTCTAGTTAGATCTAAAAGTATATCAACTAGATGAACAATCGAAAACAAGACAACAGATAAATAACAAAGACGACAGTTGTATTATAGACAATATACTGTAAATATTTGTTTGGTCTGCTTAGAAAACTAGTTTATGTTGTTGTTTTTGTCTCTTTCAAGTAACGTTTTGTCGATATACTAAACTTTTTGATGTGGGGCGCTTAAAGGTTACAAGTAGCCTTCATTCTTTTTAACTTCTTTTGTTAAAATACTTTTGCTAAAATCAAAATGGAGCTATGGTTAAATCTGGGAAGCACTGTAAAATGTATTTCTTAATATAACTGTTGTGTTCAGGTATGTTTACTTTAGACTGACGTATTCTTGTACACATTAATATATGCTTCATCAATATGCATATATATAATAAAATCAATACTATTGAATAAATGAATAGTCAAATAATATCATGAACTCCGAACGTAATCTATTGATTGCATCAAAATAAGTTCGGGTATTTCTTTTTTCATGTACATGAGTTTCCGGGGAGGGATCGTGAGCGTTACTGGTGATCTAGTTATTCTGGACAAAATTTCAAATTTACCGAGTTATTAATGACATTTTAATGTCGTTTATAACTCGGTAAATCAGAATGTTGAATAAGCTTTTTTGCAAGAGATTGTTATGTATGCAACATATTACATGTATATAGATTATATCTGACCAGTTGGTATTTCCAATATTGTCATTGTTCTATTTTTAGAACATAAACTACATGTATGTACTAGAAAGTTCTTAACTGTTGTGGAAAACTCATGCATTATATTTAGATAGAAATTTCTGGAATGATCTTTATTGTTGAAGTTGCTAGATTATGATTACTGTAGTAAATGGAAGACTATTCTAGAAACTTCTTAGTTAATATAAGGAGACATTTTTCATTAATCTGATCTTTAAGTCATCAGTTACCTTTTTAGTCATCAGTGATCTTTTAAGTCATCAATATATTTGGAGTATTATTCAACTTGGAAATTAAGTGATTTATTGGAGCTTGGATTATTAATTATTCTTGTGGATTTTATTGTGGGAATTTATTCTAAAGTGTTCTTGGATTTAACTTGGATTTAACTGTGCTATTGAAAAAGGATTATTCCAGGATCAGACTAGACATTTGTAATTTTTATTTGGACTTCAGGTATTTGTAAAGATAATTTGTTATTTTATTTTTCTTTAATAATTTTTCTGTAATAAATTTGTTATTGTTACAAGTTTGTTGCTGGCTTTTCTTTCTCGTTACGCCTGGCTCGTAACAGAAATTGGGGGCTCGTCCGGGAATGAATATTTCTTTTTGGCTACTATATTGGAAATTATTACTGTTTATTTTACATTTTATTATTACCGTATTTACTCATCTGAGTTGATATCATAGTTGTTCTATTAAGTGTACCTTTCATTTTGAAATTTTTGAAACACATCACTTTCTGAGTTTAAAACCAGCAACAAGCAGTCATGTCTTTTAATTTAGAAAAGTTTGTAGCTGAACCTTCCCAGGAGGTATTAGATTTGGCTAAGAAAACTGATTTGCTCGATCTTGCAAAAAAGTATAATTTATCAGAAATTAAATCTTCAATGCGTAAACAAGAAATTAAAAATCTTCTGATTCATTATTTTGTGGATGAAGATATTTTTGGAGAAGATGCACTTTCTCAGATTGTTGAAAAACACTCTGAAATTTCTGAAATAAAAATAAAAGAGCTTGAATTACAATTTAAATTTGAACTAGAAAAAATGCAGTTTGAAAAAGAAAGGGAAGAAAGACAGTTAGAAAAAGAAAGGGAAGAAAGACAGTTAGAAAAAGAAAGGGAAGAAAGACAGTTAGAAAAAGAAAGGGAAGAAAGACAGATGGAAAAGGAAAGGGAAGAAAGGCAGTTTGAAAAAGAAAGAGAAGAGAGAGAATTTCAGTTTAAAATGAGAGAATTAGAAATCAAAGAGAGAGCAAATCAGTTTGAACATAGAATCAATTCAAAATTTGATGTCACTAAAAATATTAGGCTTGTTCCACCTTTCCAAGAAAAAGAAGTTGATAAGTTTTTTCTTCATTTTGAAAAGGTTGCTGAAAATTTAAAATGGCCAAGAGAGCACTGGACATTACTTTTACAGAGCGTCTTAATTGGTAAAGCTCGTGAAATCTATACACAACTTACTGTCGAACAAAGCTCTAATTATGATAATGTAAAAGAATTAATTCTGAAAGGTTATGAGTTAGTACCAGAGGCCTACAGGCAAAAATTCAGAAATTCTAAGAAAGAAATTGGTCAAACCCATGTCGAATTTGCAAGAGAAAAAGAACAACTTTTTGATCGGTGGTGTCTATCTAAGAAAATAAATAAAAATCATGAAAAGCTCAGACAGCTCATGTTAGTTGAAGAGTTTAAAAGTTGTATTCACTCTGATGTTAAATCTTTCTTAGATGAAAAACAGGTAGAAACTTTAGAAGAAGCTGCCCGTCTAGCTGATGATTATTCTTTAACCCACAAAGTCTCATTTATAAATAAAGGGAAGTCCACACCCTCACATTTTAATTCCAAGTTCAGTTCTGGTAATTTATCTGGCTCATCTAGTCAGTCAAATACTCCCAAACCAAAGTCATCTGATGAACATAAAGGTCATAATCCCTTATCTCGTCCTACATGCAATTATTGCAAGAAAACTGGACATCTTATTTCTGATTGCTTTACCTTAAAAAGGAGGCAACAGCAACGTGATGAGGCCAAACCCACAGGTCTTACCACTTCAAGGTCTGAACCTCAGTCTTGTATTGATAACAATGCAATTTTGAAGGTCAAAGAACCCAAGTCTGATTCTATAATGGAGATTTATGAACCATTCCTTTCGGAAGGTTCCGTGTCACTTATCGGTGATACTTGCCCACCTACTCCTATTAAGATTTTAAGAGACACAGGAGCTTCTCAATCTCTTATTTTAGCAAATACACTGCCTTTTTCTGAGAAGTCTTCTTCTGGATCTAGTGTCCTTATTCAGGGTGTAGAGTGTGGTTTTTCTAATGTCCCTCTCCATAATATTTATTTGTCCTCAGATTTGGTAACTGGGCCGGTGGCTGTAGGTATAAGATCTTTCTTACCCTTTAAAGGTGTTCATTTATTGCTAGGTAATGACTTAGCTGGAGATAAGGTAGTGGTTAATCCACTTGTAACTGACACTCCTTGTGTGGATCAGATACCTGACCCCATTGAGCAGGAAATTCCTGACCTTTATCCTTCGTGTGCAGTTACTCGAGCTATGGTTGAGAAGGCCATTCAAGAAGATAATTATTGTTCAGATATTGACTTAGCTGATACTTTTATAGGTCAGTCTTTTGATAATGAAATAAATTTTTCTCTCACTCCTACTCTGCCTGAAACTCAGACAGATTTTTCAATATCTGACTTTTCTACACCAAGATCTAAAGATCAAGGTCATGATACACTGTCAAGGTCACAGCTAATCCAGGAACAACAAAATGATCCTGAGATTTCAGTCCTTTATCAAAAGGCTTTTAGTGAAGATGAAGCTTTACAAGTCCCTGTTTGTTATTATGAAAAGAATGGGATTTTAATGAGAAAATGGCGACCGCCCGATGTCCCTGCTGAAGAGGAGTGGACAGTTAATCACCAAATTGTGGTCCCTAAATCATATCGCCAGGAAATATTAAGCTTGGCTCATGAAACACCCATGGCAGGTCATTTAGGTGTTAATAAAACCTACCATAAAATTCTCAGTCATTTTTATTGGCCTGGCCTTAAAGCAGATGTATCTAGGTACTGTAAATCTTGTCATACTTGTCAGATGGTTGGAAAACCTAACCAGACAATACCTAAAGCACATTTACAGCCTATTCCTGCATTTGATGAACCTTTTAGTAGAGTTATTATTGACTGTGTAGGTCCTTTACCAAAAACTAAATTAGGTTCTCAGTACTTATTAACTATTATGTGTGCTTCTACGCGCTTCCCTGAAGCTATTCCTTTAAGGAATATTAAAGCCAAAACTATTGTTAAGGCTCTTGTGAAATTTTTCACTTTTGTTGGTTTACCTAAATCAGTACAGTCTGATCAAGGGTCAAATTTTATGTCTGGTATTTTCCAGCAGGTCATGCATGAGTTAGGAATTACTCAATATAGGTCTTCAGCCTATCATTCTGAAAGTCAAGGTGCATTAGAAAGATTTCACCAGACTCTGAAAAATATGATTAGATCATATTGTTTTGACACGGAAAAAGACTGGGATGAAGGCATCCATTTATTGTTATTTGCTGTAGGAGAATCTGTTCAGGAATCTCTTGGCTTCAGCCCTTTTGAATTAGTATTTGGTCACACTGTCCGAGGACCCTTAAAACTTCTTAAAGAGAAATTCCTGTCTGAAGATGACATATCTTTAAATTTGCTTCAGTATGTATCAGATTTTCGAAATAGGTTGACTAATGCATGTAAGTTAGCTAGGCTTAATTTAAAATCAACACAAAGTAAAATGAAATCAAGGTATGATGAGAATGCTCAGGAAAGAAGTTTTAACCCTGGTGATAGAGTACTTGCTCTTTTACCTATACCTGGAAAACCATTACAGGCAAGATACTTTGGTCCTTATACTATTGAAAAGAAAGTCAGTGACCTTAATTATATTATTAATACTCCTGGGAGGCGAAAGCAAAAGCAAATGTGTCATATAAATATGTTAAAAGAATATTTTGACAGAGATAGCAAAATTAGTAAACCTATATCTTTTGTAAACTCTGTTCCACAAAATCAATGTTCAATTGAATCTAATAGGTGTGAAAATTTTGAAAAGTCTGATCCTGGTTCAGCAAAGCTTGAAAACTCTGATATTCTAAAAAATCTGGATGAAAAACTTGCTCACTTAGAACCGTCGAAACGAGATGAACTGAAACAGCTTATTTATGAATATGAACACTTATTTCCTGATATTCCCACACGGACTGACAAAATACATCATGACGTCATTCTTGAAAACTCTGAACCAATAAAACAACATCCATATAGAACGAATCCTATAAAACAAAAGTACCTAAGACAAGAAGTTCAGTATTTATTGGATAATGACTTTATTGAACCAAGTCAAAGCAATTACAGCTCTCCATGTATTCTTGTACCGAAATCAAATGGAACATATAGAATGTGTACAGATTATCGTAAAGTGAACTCTGTAACAAAAACTGATTCATTTCCTATACCAAGAATTGATGACTGTATTGACAAAATTGGAAAAGCAAAGTATGTAACAAAGTTTGATCTTCTAAAAGGATTCTGGCAAGTTCCACTTACTGATAGAGCTAAAGAAATATCAGCCTTTGTAACACCAGACGGCTTGTATCAATATAAAGTTATGCCATTTGGTATGAAAAACTCACCAGCAACTTTTCAGAGGCTTATAAACATGGTAATATCTGGTCTACACGGATGTGACGCATACATTGATGACGCAATCATCTACTCTGATGAATGGGAGGAACATCTCAAAACTATACGAGCATTCTTCGACCGACTTAGTGATGCTAAATTGACAGTTAATCTTGCAAAAAGTGAATTTTGTCATGCAATTTTAACATTTTTAGGACATGTAGTGGGACAGGGTAAAGTTAAACCAATAGAAGCTAAGGTCAAAGCTATCTCTGAATTTCCTGTGCCTACTTGTAAAAGACAACTGATGCGATTTCTTGGTATGGCAGGGTATTATCGTAAATTTTGTAATAATTTTTCGGTTATTGCAGAACCATTGACAAGTTTGCTAAAGAAAAGAAACAAATTCATTTGGAATGACAAGTGTCAAATGGCATTTGACAGCCTGAAAGCCATACTTAAGAGTGCACCAGTTCTCTTGGCACCAGATTTTAATAAAAACTTTAAGTTAGCTGTAGATGCTAGTGACATAGGTGCTGGAAGTGTATTGATCCAAGAAGACAACAATGGTGTTGACCATCCTGTTTGTTACTTTTCTAAAAAGTTTAATGAACATCAGAAAAATTACTCTACTATAGAGAAAGAGTGCCTTGCTCTTATTCTTGCTATTCAGCATTTTGAAGTTTATTTAACTTCTTCAAAGTTGCCTGTTGTTGTCTTTAGTGATCACAACCCCCTCACTTTCTTGCATAAACTTAAAAACAAAAATCAAAGGTTGTTGAGGTGGAGCTTATTTTTGCAAGAATATAGTCTTGACATTAGACACATTAAAGGGAAAGATAATTTGATCCCTGATGCACTTTCACGTGTCTAAAACTGTTATTTGCAGTATTTTAAATTTAGCATTTATATGATATGATTGATTATTTTTTTTTTGTTGTTGTTTGCTATTGTTTGTAGTAGCATTTATATGATATGATTGGTTATGTTTTTGTTGTTGTTTGCTATTGTTTGTAATACACATATATATGAATGTATAAAATTGTTAACATTTCTCCTATGTTATTTGTAAGTTACATTGTTTGAAATTATGTAAAAGAAATATTCATTTCATTAATATTTCTTTTTCTTGAAGAGGGGAAGTGTTATGTATGCAACATATTACATGTATATAGATTATATCTGACCAGTTGGTATTTCCAATATTGTCATTGTTCTATTTTTAGAACATAAACTACATGTATGTACTAGAAAGTTCTTAACTGTTGTGGAAAACTCATGCATTATATTTAGATAGAAATTTCTGGAATGATCTTTATTGTTGAAGTTGCTAGATTATGATTACTGTAGTAAATGGAAGACTATTCTAGAAACTTCTTAGTTAATATATATATAAGGAGACATTTTTCATTAATCTGATCTTTAAGTCATCAGTTACCTTTTTAGTCATCAGTGATCTTTTAAGTCATCAATATATTTGGAGTATTATTCAACTTGGAAATTAAGTGATTTATTGGAGCTTGGATTATTAATTATTCTTGTGGATTTTATTGTGGGAATTTATTCTAAAGTGTTCTTGGATTTAACTTGGATTTAACTGTGCTATTGAAAAAGGATTATTCCAGGATCAGACTAGACATTTGTAATTTTTATTTGGACTTCAGGTATTTGTAAAGATAATTTGTTATTTTATTTTTCTTTAATAATTTTTCTGTAATAAATTTGTTATTGTTACAAGTTTGTTGCTGGCTTTTCTTTCTCGTTACGCCTGGCTCGTAACAAGATCTAATGACATTTTAATGTCATTTAAAACTCGTTAAATTCGAATGTTGAATTAGCTTTTGTACAAGAGATCTAATGACATTTTAATGTCATTTATAACTCGAAAAATTCGAATGTTGAAAGTGATCTAATGACATTTACAAGCAGTTGAAAATGTAAAATGCTTAAAGAAAGAACGCACGGTTCATAGACCTCAAATATCTGAGAATTGTAATTCGAAACTCCCTTACATCATTTAGCAATATAGACGTATTTCGTTGATATTATTTGACTAATTTTAGAATGACCAATGAGATTCCCTTATTTCAGTTTTTAATTTTAAATTGATCAATAGAGATGCTACACATATTCAGTTATACCCTGTATATTTTACAGGAAGTCAAACTGTTTTCAGACGGACGTCGAAAAAAAGTACTAGCTCACATAATGTTGATGCTGTTTGTTTCATATGTTTAAGCTGGACAGCAGGCAAAAGATACATGTCGACTTTACATTTTTAGACAACCGCTTTTGTTATAGATCTACTAGTAATATAGAAGAAACGTATTTGTAATGATTTATTTTTTCAAAGTTATTCATAAAGAAACAAAAAATTATAGAGCAATACAATTTTTATTTTACACTTATTTACTGTACGATTTCAGTTGAAGACAATACAAACTTGTCAAGTCATTACAAAAAGCTATCTATGCGGGATATATGTACCCCGTACTCCGGCGCTCATCTTTATATGTTAAAATGTCTAACACAGGCGTATTCACTATGACATAGTTATAAAATGTTCTGAGTCACTACTATAACTTATACATACACATGTATTTAGATTAAAAATGTTGCTTTCTTTTTCAGCGCATTTAACGAGTAATATAAAAGAAGATAGATCAAATTAAGTGCAAGGCAGTCGTTCAAACATCTCAGATAAATTGACTGCAATTTATCAAAGCCTTTACTGGCATGTACTATCGTGAGCCATCCATATTTTCAAAATATTTGTCGTCAATCATTATTTTGTATTTTCAGTTAATAATCCAGATTATCTTGTCTAGTTTATCGAATGCAACAACATATCTGTTGGACGCTTCTGTTCAGTTTCATGTAATGCAAATATATATATATCATAGTCAAATAAACATGCATGCAGACATAAGCTAAATGAATGAATACATATAACATGTTTCTCCGTGTCGCACGTAGTGTATATTGTCAACGGAATGTGTTTGTGTCAAACATGGTATATCTAGGAGGCGGTGACATTGGGCGAGGCGCAAATTCCGAATATATGGGAGGGCTATCAGTATTGAATGTGTTTGTATTATTATCGTTGTATTGTTGACCATTGAAAACAAGAGGATGAACGCGAGCGTCTGAAAACCGTCTGTTAGATGGAGATTGAGGGGAATCATGAAGCTTTTTAGCTTGCACGTGCTTGTACACGTTGATGGCAACAGCTATCACTATAACAACCAGCAGTACCGTTCCCGTGGTAACACCGAGGATCACGTACACGGAGTTGTCAGTAGTAGTTGTCTGTTCTGATGAATCATCATCGTCATACAACTCCGCTGAAATGTACACACAACAATTATGTTTGATAAGTGTAGAATATTATTGCCGATACAAACATAGAAAACTTTTTTCTTACTGTTACATCTTAAAGAACATAGAAGGCCACCACCTTGGAACGGTCAGCAGCAAACACGCTACTGTAACTTTTAAAGCGTTTAATAGTACATAGAACCACACTCTTAGCCACAACATGTTCCTGTGACTCGAAACAGTGTAAATAAAATTAATACCAGCCAATGAAAAAATTATATCAAGCAACAAATATGTCACGGGCCGAAGCCATCGGACTATGAGGTCACTACAACTCTGCTAAACCAAACCGGAATAAATTCTACGAGGATAAAAATGCTAAAACAATAACTTAAAAGTACTGAAAATATTCAAACACAATCAGCAATTCGATATATTAGCATAAGTACACAGCATCACTAAAGTAACCCTCAAAACATTTAACAGACTGAATACTGCATAGTTTTCTCCCCTTGACGAAAGAAATCAAATTATATAATGAATATTTTGCAAAATCGTCTTTACGGTCATATCCTTAGACGGAAACATACTATTTTAACGGACAGCTGACGTCAACCTGAACATTACATTATTTTCATTGAAACTTCAAATGTAAAAAAAGAAAAACATTTAGGTAACGAAAACTATTTTATTTTAATGTTTTAAAAACTAAAGAAAAGTGCATGAATACGCACACATTTATATATGTATAAAAAAGACTTACATTCGGGCCCTGCTATAAAGGGAGAGTTCATGTTTATCAGCCACGTTCATTGTTTTATAATGTCGCCAAGTTTGGGTCTTTATTTACTTTCCAATTTTCGACCGTTTTTAAATCTAATTAAAATATGCAATAATATGAGTAGTTAACAAACGGAATAGAAGTATATTTATCATACCTTTAGAGATAAATCAATTTGTGAAAAGTAACAATTAAATCAAATATTTTTATTGACATGAAATGTAATTCAATTCTCTTCTAAGTGTTTAAAACTCAATATGAAATCGTGAAAATGAAGTGACGTGTTATTGTAAATTTTTCACAAAACGCGTTATCGTCTCAAACAGCATGTTTTATGTTGTAAACTAGCCTTTTAATTTCATAAACGACACAGTAAACTTCACTTACGTAATATGAAAATTTATTTCACACCTTATAAAATATAAGCAATCATATCAATGGTTGCATTCTTGATGCCTAGATTCTGTTAGAACTCAAATATTTTGACTCATCACCAGCTAGTAACTAAATTATCAAAGCTCTTTTAGGTATTTTTTGGATACAGTTTTAATAATGTCTTTGCATTATCATTGATCATCGGTAAGCAAATGAGGTATCCACCTAGCTGTCATCATTCCTAACTTTAGATTATTTTTTTCTTCAAAATAAATACCAGAAACACGTGCTAACGCGAACCAATTGTCTCACGGTATATATTGCGTCTTTCTGTAAGATTTGGCGGATTTTACAATGTTACTATTGGTTGTAACTGTTGCAGGAGCAGCATCTTTGACGTGTTCGTAACCTGTTTTAAATTTAGCAATCCAATATATTACCAAATCATGATTTTGAAAGGTGAATAGCGGTTGATACATGTACAACATTATTTAAAAAATCGTGCATAATTTCTTTATATTTTACCGTTCTACACTGATTTCTCCACTATGATGAAATAAAAAATTTGGCAAAACAAATACAATGTAGATATGTTGCCTTAATAAAGGGAGGTAATAGAAAATAGCACTCTCTGTAAAGATTTAATTCCAACAAAATAATGACAGTGAATAAGTTGGTTTGATGTTATTTCAGCTCAACTCCTCTTACTTCATATAGATATTTCACAATAATATTTAAAGCATCTACATGTGGTTCTAAATCATTACATATCGTTAATTGTAATGATAATTAATACAAGTTTTAATGATAATAATAAAAGACGATGAAATACCTCAACCTCTAAACTGTATGGGCTAGCCGCAATTATAGCCAGTTTAAAGCTATATCTACATTCTATAGTGGCTGATTTCTGCCATTTCGTGTTTTCGCCCAGAAAGTCGAAAGGCGAAGACACGAAAACATACTTATTTGTCGTTATTTCGACTTTCGCCTTTCGGGACGTAGATACAAAAAATACGAAACATTCTAGGCGAAATAACGAAATTTTAACACGCGAAGGTACGAACATTTCATTGTTTAAGTTTTTGTGCCGGCAGAGCGAATCTTTCCTTTCATTCCAACAAGACTATATAACATTAGCAATAAATGTGTTTATATGAATTTATCTGAGTTCTATTCTGCTGGAAACTATAAGCTTATTGAAACAATTTCAGCTGTGTTCACGAACCAGCCAGTGCTATGCAGGGTAAAGCTTCTTGCTCGCGGAAACAGCGGCTTGCCACTGACGGGGTTTGAACCAAACCGCCAGCAAATTTATCCACTCGGCCACGCCGTCACTAAGCGAAATAGTTCATAAGTATAATGCAGTATAAGTATGGAGCCAGACTGAACGTATATAAAAATCCATATACATTACACATGTCAATTAACATAATGCATACAAATGTGTCATATTCATAACATTTTTAGCACTTATTTCCCCCTAGTATTTAAGATAAACAAAAATAATTGTAACTAAAACCTGTTAAAATAGTTTAAGCCAATATGCATATATGCGACGAAAATGAAAGCATTTAAATTCTCTTGAGACTAGGATTATCTGTAAGTTCATTGTCCTAATAATAACTCGCTAGGATGACATCGAAATCAAAGTAAAATGTATTTTTGAGGCTAGTATCTGCCAGTTTCTGTTGCGATTTCAGTATAAATCCCTTCCTTTATTGATAACCATGTAGATTCGGAATTTCTGGTCAGTGCTCTTGATTATAGTACAAATGTAATTCGTTGTTTAATTGCAAAAACTTTTACTGTAACAAAATGCTTTCACAAATATAATAATGAGCATTAAAACGCACTCGCTGTTTCTATGATAGGGATAACAGTGCTGACATGAATTAGTTATTGTATTTTCATCTTCTCTGGTATTGGGCCAGCATCCAGGGAACGTTTGCCACCGTCACCATTACCTATGTCTAAGGCCTTATGATTCGATATTTGTAACGTACCGGATGTTCCTGCGGAGATGTCACTCGATACAACGTTCCCTTTACTTCCTGGCATTCCGCGGACACCTGAAGTATTTCCAGTGATGGCATTAGAAGTCATATCATCACTGTTTCCAAATGCTACTTTCTTCATGGGAATCTTCTCGTCAGAATATTTGGTAGGGTAGGAATCGTTTTGAGTAGAACGTTCATAGTTATTGCCGGATGTGTATCCAGGTGGTTCGCTGCTGGAAGAACCTTGTATTGCTTCGTAAGCTGGAGGCATTTGACGATTGATAAAGCAACGGTCATCGTCATTGTAAGGTCGTACCTGAATTGACGATATAGGTCGAGGAAGTCGTGGACGCTGTCGTACTTGAGATTTTGTTTTTGCTTGCTTATATTTGTATGCCAGGACAAATATTGCTGAGAGCAATACTAAAAATGCCAAACATCCCAGAGTAGAACCTAAAACAATTGCGAGGTCAATCGATTTAGCTTCAGTGTCAATATCGTCTAAAAGATCATCTGTAATAAAAAGAGAAAACTGTTATGCTGAATACAAGTTCTTCTAAAACACTATAAACCGTACACAGATTTAATAATTCATCGATCGTTATTCGACGTCATGATTAGCAGATCAGATCTTTTACTGGTATTCAAATATTATGTATACAAATGTATTGGGGGAGGGGGTGGATGCAACTATCCTAGGAGAAAGGGGAAGTAAAGTTACATGTCATTTTCAAATTTCATTATTATACTCACGATTATTTTGGATAATTCAGTAAGTAGATCATTGAAAATTGTTTTTAAAATGAGATCGTTCATTATTGAAGTATACGGATACAATCACCATAGTATATAATAATATCGGGATAACTTACCTCTTAATCCCGAGTAATATCTGGCCTGGAACCCAGGTGCTGTTTTACTTGAATCTGACACAAACACCAGCGTCATTGTGCTATTAGTACTAACATAAGTTGGCGTCTGTGTTCCGCAAAACTTTCCCAAGCTAGTTGAATACAATGGAGCTGAACCTAACATAAAAAGATAAGGTGTAAAATCAAGTAAGTAATATTAGAAGAAAATGGATCTATAATGGTTTGAAATATATCTTCATTTCTCCAAGTAACAACATAACTCATCAACGTGACCATAACAGCATAACATATACTTATTTTGAGGAGTTTCATTTGATATTTCTGTGTGTATATTGTATACTTCATAAAATCATTTTTCAAAGCATGTATTCTGCAGGTTATCTAGCCTCTATAAGACATGGGAGTAAAGCTAAATATGTATATTCAAACTAGCCAACAAAACTACTTTATTACGCTTGCCTCTCTCCTCGTGTACAACATTTATCATAAATGGCATCGTGTTTGCAATATTTTCAAACTGTTTTCTACACTTTTACAAAATGCAATATATTGTGGCTGATTTGTGCCATGTCATATTTTGTACCAGACGAAAACACAGAAATACGACGTAGTAAAACTTTGTATAACTTTGGCTCCACGGGGCTCAAGACGAAAACAGATTGATACGACAAAGTTATTACCTAGTCGTATTATCATGTCTTCGCCTTTCGCTACTACTCTGTCGGGGCGTTATGCAAAAAACACGACAATCCTCGTGGCTTCGCTAGACGCATCGCAAAAGTACGACAACGTTTTCACTTTATCGTATTTTCCGTGTTTTCCGGGATGGGGGAGGGGCGTAGGCGAAAAATCGACATGGCATAAATCAGCCACCATAGAAATAAGATATTATATATAGAAAAAGTCTTCGAAAAACTAGCAACGATCAGGAATCAGCATACAAACATATATATTATACACGTACCATCAAATACCTGGCCGTAGTCGAAGGAACAGAATGGGTCGTATTCTATATCAGTGTTAAATATCTCAAGCCTAATTGCATGCGAATCATTTTGAGCATAAAGTCTCCACTGGCAGGAGGATCGACTGAAAAATATAAATTTAATTAAAACCCCATAAAAAGTATTTTGCAAATATTACTTTTGTGTGGATTTTTTTTTCATTAATTTTATTTACCTAAATATGTATTGACCTCATCATACATTGTTTCATCCCAAAAACTAATGATAATTGTTAAAGGCACATTTTGCTTCAGAAATCCATATTTTTTTTTTAGTTTTTATGTGTTTAATAATCTTTAAATAAAGGATTTCGAGAATATTAGATATCTAACAACTGAAGAATGTATCACTGAACGTGCAGTTATCTGTCATAAAGGTAGCAAAATGTAAACATAGTATAGTATTTTAACTTCCATACAAAATACTAATTAACTATTATTATAGCAATAAAAAACAATTGTGAACAGAGCAAAACAAGCAACATATGGCACAATGACTAAATTTTCGGACACTGAAACAACATACCAAAAATAAATACAATCTGACTTATAAAAATGATTGCAAATGTCTAAAGCACAATGGGCCTTTAAGATTTAAACATTAAAACATGAACTGCGTACTATATATATTGTACTTAATTATTTTATATTTTGAAAATGATAGTGATTATACTTTGTATTGCCTTTGTAATTCTTTTTGAAAAATCTTAATTTGAAATAGAAAAAAGTAATAATGGAAGTACTATAAGATTTACAATAATAACAAAAAAGGAGATAAACGGGATCTCTAAAGAACGCTTAAAACGGCAAAATTTAAAAGTTTACAGGCTCAGTTTGACGGAACCTTTTCATGGAAGACAGTGGTAATTGCAAATTACCGTCCACGCCCCTGGTACCGGCTTTAGCATAATACAACATTTAAACATGAAGTTTTTGAATTCAGAAACATCCGCAGGTATGTTCATGCGGCGGAAATTGCGCCAAAATCGTACCGTGCCATTACAAGCGGCGTTTAGTCCACAAGTAAAACATTGTCTCTGACCTTAATGGGAAAGAAACAATGGGGGCAGTGGAGAGTCTCGAGGCAAGTTTGTAATTATAAGCGTATAAACATGTATATGATTTAGTAATAAACGTTTGACGTTGTGTATGAAACAGGTAAAACAGGTAAAAAGCGACTTACGATGGATATGAACTAGGGTATCCGGGCGAGGAGAACTGGTCACTGTCCGGGAAAGCTGTCAGAAATCTCAAACTCCGGAAACATTGACAGTTTACTGTAATTCAAATTTTCATATATACCAGTATGTATATGCATAATTAATTTATATGATATTATTGTTTACAGCTAAGAAAACAGTATGGTTATGAACATCAATCATATTTCTATTCACAGTGTGAACAGTCAATCGAGGAAGAAGAGTATTGTAAAGGAAAACGGATTCAATTTTGAATGTAACAATTTCATGTATGTCTACTCTATACATATAGGAGCTATATCATTAGAGGATCTTGAAACAAAACTTGAGACTAGGTTAATTTTGAAAATAAACAAACAGTCGTTAACTAACCAAGACAGTTTAAATAACCAATACCTCACCTGTTTCGAAAAAGGCGAACAACATAAAAAGAAATAATAAGAATTGTCTGCCGATGTTCCTTCCTTGCCAAATATTTATTGACACTTCCATCTTCTATCGTGAATTGCTCTCCTAACTTAAGATGATCTTCCTACTTTTGTCGTTAGTTTTGTTATATATATCTAATACATGTATATATATATAATTTCAGAATATCCGATGAGGATTCGCACACAACTTGATTAAGTATAAACAATTAGATGAATGTAGCATATGGATGTAGAATTTCACGTCCAGAAATAATTAGAACAATTTATCCGTCAAATTTATAAATGTTAAGGTAAGTGTACTGAAAGTGTACTGAATGTTTTAAACCAGGATTATATGCTCATCAATTATTCCTAAATGATTGAATGATGATAACAATGTCCAAGTATCAGGCATCTTATCAAAACAAACAGTTTAACATAAAACTATTTATTCTGATGGAACTAATGCCATCTTAAACCATTGCAGGGACTTAGGCAAAGTAAGAACGGAATTTAACACTGTCATGACCGGATTTATGTACTCAATTACATCAACGAAGGAACAGTAACGGCTTATGTTTTCTGCTTTGTTTGATTAAACATCTTTTTGTATAAAGCCGATTACTGCGTCTCTATAAGTATTTTATATATCGCGTTAAAGTAATATTTTCAAACGTCTCCCAAGTCGACAACGATAACAAACAAAGCAAGTCGTCATTGTTATATTGACGATACAAAAAACCCCACACACATCAAGACTACAATCACTAATTTGAACATTATTGTCGATCTTAAAAGAAAATTACATAATAATCACTATAAAAGGTACGCCCAATTTATATGAACCCATATAATAACTTAAAGACAAGACTTACTGCTATTATGATGATGGTAGTTTTAGGGCTAAGGTTTGCACCTGCTGCGAACTGTAATTCAATATACATTTTAACTGAAACTTCCTTTCATTGAATTTTATTCTAGAATAGCATCCCTCTTATATGAAATATGATTTTTTATGCTTAATGTATGAAATTATATGTCTACCTTAAAAAACGACAAGTATTTTAAACACTGGAAAATGGTGCACAGTGAACATTTCAGAAAGAGACACATTTCATCCAACATAGGTATTCAAGACATGCAAATCGTGTGAGTTTAAAATTATTTGAGAATGAGCACTATGTTGTAGTCTATAACCTGTGAAAGTAATAACTTACTACAAAATAGTAAAGACAATTTTTGTACAAGTAAATTCGACTTTCAATGTAGGTATTTTATAACCGTAGGAGAATTTTGGAGGTTTCCTTTCGTCTGCTATCAGATCATTTCGGATTAAAATTATATGCATGTAAAATACTTATTAAATTTGACAACGGGCGATTTTCAAGATTTCTTGTATAAAAACTGCAAACGCAGGTATACATTAATGGAGTAAAAAACATTAACCCCATGGGGCGACTTTTGCAGGGTGATTTGAGTGACTACTTCAGGCAGCTAGGCTGCTAGGCTGCCAAAATAGCCTACTGCAATGACAGCCCGTTAACTTTATAATCAAAACATTGCGGAATTTAAAAAAACAAAGAACGAAACGCGGAAATATACTTTAATGCAAGAATAGCGGTAACACTCATCAAAAACCCTCCACCTGCAGGTATTCCGTTAATCATATCATATTGTCAAGACCAAAGATTTCCTTATATCATGTTTATGAGATCCAGGTGTTAAAAGCTGAAAGAAGTAACGGTTTGAACAGTAATAACTCTTCCTTATTATACAATGTAAAATTGAAAAAAATGTCTGTATACTTTGAGAAACTACAACAGATATTTTGTGTTATTATTAAAAGTATACACTTTAATAAAGCGTATCAAAATTGTGTGTAATTCAGGTATACGATATTTGCTGTTGCTCAAAGCGCACTGTGAAATGATGCAGTCTATCGATAACTTTATAATTGGATTCTTGAGCTGGACTTGTTCCGTAGTATATTTCCTAAACGATGTGCAATAAAAACACTTTTACAATATTCCTCATGTATTAACAGTACATAATAAAGGTTTTTACTTTATATCTTTGGACGACTGCCTAGTAACTATGGTTTCTATAACTGCCCGTTCTGGTCCCTATAACATGACTCTTTTATTTGGTGAAGAGAGAAGACATTTGTAATAACGCGTCTGGCGATATTTTTTATAGAACAAAACAAGTTCTTTTCTGACGACATCCATGACGATTAATAATGTAGTAATGACAGTTGTAAATTACAAGGTTCAAATATTACCTAAAAAATTGATTTATCTTTATTTATGTTTGTCTTATGAATGTCAAAAGTGCAGCTGTAGACGATGAAACTTTCCACGCGGGATATTTTCACCATTGATATGTATTCATTTGATCCTTTTTAACTTTTAGAATTGTTTACTTAGACAGTAACAGTCGTGTTTATTATGACAACTTCATAAACTAATCTTTGAGTGATGACTAACATATATAAATAAATGAATAAAATACCCTTTATTCTTTATCTATTTTTTATATTATTATAATGTGCACATTCGCCCGGTAAATATATAAATATTAAAAATATTGGAGTCGACAAAACACCATACAGAAATTTAAGTGTTGTCACCCAGGGATGTGTTTGAGAGAGTAGTCATCAGTTTGTACGGCTATGTAGTGATATAAAGTTTTGCATCTTTCCCAAGTCATAAAGACTTTAAAATATAGGAGACAGGATAAAAAAGATCAATATTAAAGAAACAGAAATTTATTAGGTAAATTCTAATACAATATATAATAGTCATATATTCATTTGGTTTAGGGTTAGGGGGCGTGGACGGTAACTTGCACTTTCCAGTACCGTCCATGAACAGGCCCAATCAAACCGAGCCTGCAACATTTTCAATTTTGCCGTGTTGGGCTTTCTTTAGGGATTCTGTATTTATCTATTTTAGGTAAAGTTAATAATTGATGTCATTAAACTTTTATATTCGATATATACGTACACATTTGAAAGTAAGTTTTATTTTTATTCCTTTCTATTCACGTTATAAGAGTGCTGATAATGGTATTTTGCATAGTTTTCACCATGTTGAAATTTTCAAATATCTGTATCGACCTTAACTTAAATGCCGTAAAGTGAAAATGATAAACATGTATAGGACTCACTTCATAGACTAAGAACTTACTATCAGACAAGTCGCATACCACTTATCACTGTATGTTTTTTTCCATACATCTTTCATATTTATTTTTATATTCATTTATATAGATATTACCCGTGTCTTTGTTACAACTTTCTTTGCCCGATTAAAGACCTTACCCTTTTAATCACTTAAAAGCGGATTTAACGAAAAGAAACGTTTTTTTATTATTTATTATCATAGTTTTACATAATGAAGAGATTTGGATCCGCTACGTTTGACCTAGTTTCTGCATACTGTTCTATATTGAACGGGCTGTGAATTTTGTATGTTAACGTCTTGTCTGTGATATGCAGGCTTCATAACCTCAGATCCTCCGTCAAAATTCCATTTTATTTAGTTCCGCCCATTGTTTTCTCGTTTAGGACACACGCATTTGTTTTACTTGGGGACCATACGCCGCTTTTCATGGAATGACACTACTGTGTCTCATTGAAGGTTCCATGATAAATGTCGTATAAACACATCTGAGGCTGTTTCTAAATTCAAAATTCACCATTTTTGTGTTTAAATGTTGAATCCTGCTTAAGTCGGTGCTAGGGGGCGTGGACGGTAACTTGCACTTTCCAGTACCGTCCATGAACAGGCTCAATCAAACCGAGCCTGCAACATTTTACAATTTTGCCGTGTTGGGCTTTCTTTAGGGATTCTGTTTTTCACTATTTCTGGGTAACATACAAGGGACGGCCCGAATTGCCGGACTGACACGTGTACAGACGTTACCGCCAAATTACATGAATATATGTGAGGGACTAAAAACATATGATAACCATATCAAATTTTTACCTAAAAAACCCAACAAAACAGCAAGTCTTTAATAGATCTCACAGGCGCGTTGCAAATATATCTAAAAGTATATAAACTAGATGAACAAACGGAAAACAAGACAACAGATAAATAACGACGACGACAGCTGATTAAAGACAATATACTGTTAGTATTTGTTTGGTCTGCTTAGAAAACTAGTTTATGTTGTTGTTTTTTCTCTTTCAAATAACGTTTTGTCGATATACTAAACTCTTTGATGTGGGGCACTTTAAGGTTTCAAGTAGCCTTCATTCTTATTAACATATTTTGTTAAAATACTCCTGCTACAATCAAAAGAAAGATATGGTTAAATCTGGGAAGCACTGCAAAATGTATTTCTTAATATAACTGTCGTGTTCAGGTATTTTTACTGACGTATCCGTGTACATATTAATATATCTCAAATTTACCGAGTTATTAATGACATTTTAATCGGTAAATTCGAATGTTGAATAAGCTTTTGTACAAGAGATCTAATGACATTTTACAAGCAGTTGAAAATGTAAAATGCTTAAAGAGAGAACGCACGGTTCATAGATCTCAAATATCTGAGAATTTTAATTAGAAACACCTTTACATCATTCAGCAATCTAGACAAATTACGTTTCAGGAAGATGCTGAATGATGTAAAGGAAGATGCTTAACATTATTTGACTAATGTTAGAACGACCAATTTTAAATTGACCAATAGAAATGCCTCATATATTTAGTTCTACCCTATATATTTTACAGGAAGTCAAACTTCCAAAAAAGTACTGGCTCACATAATGTTGATTCTGTTTGTTTCATATGTGATACTTTAAGCTAGAAAGCAGGCAAAAAATACGTGTGGACTTTACATCCTTAGACAGCCGCTTTTGTAATATAGATGTAGTGGTTTCTAGGATCTACTAGTGATATAGAAGAAACGTATTTGTAATGATTTATTTTTTCAAAGTTATTCATAAAGAAACAAAAAATTATAGAGCAAAGCAATTTTTACTCCGGCGCTCATCTTTATCTGTAAAAATGTCTAACACAGTCGTTTTCACTATGACAAACTTATAAAATATTTTGAGCCACTAGTATCACATATACATATACATGTATTTAGATTTAATATGTTGCTCTCTTTACCCAATAATATTAAAGAAGTTAAATTAAGTGCAAGGCAGTCGTTCAAACATCTCAGATAAATTGACTGCAATTTATCAAACCCTTTATATGCATGTAATATCGTGAGCCATCCATATTTTCAAAATAATTGTCGTCAATCATTATTTTGTATTTTTAGAAATCAATTTATAATCCAGATTATCTTGTTTAGTTTATCGAATGTAACAACATATCTGTTGGACGCTTCTGCTCAGTTTCATATAATGCAAATCTTCAAATGTCATAGTCAAATATACATGCATACAGACATTAGCTAAATGAATGAATAACATAAAACATGTTTCTCCGTGTTGCACGTTTTGGATATTGTCAACGACGGAATGTGTTTGTGTCAAACATAGTGTATCTTGGAGGCGGTGACATTGGACGAGGCGGTAATTCCGAATATATGGGAGGGCTATCAGTGTTGAATGCGTTGGTATTACTATCGTTGTATTGTTGACCATTGAAAACAAGAGGATGAACGCGAGCGTCTGAAAACAGTCTGTTAGATGGAGATTGAGGCGAATCATGAAGCTTTTTAGCTTGCATGTGCTTGTACACGTTAATGGCAACAGCTATCACTATAACAACCAGCAACACCGTCCCTGTGGTAACACCGAGGATCACGTACACGGAGTTGTCAGTAGTAGTTGTCTGATCTGATGAATCATCGTCAAAATATAACTCCGCTGAAATGTACACAAACTTTAATGTTGAAAATTTGTGAAATATTATTGTCGATACAAAAACATAACTTTTTTTTACAGTTTTTGTGTGTGCAAAACCTGAAGATAGGAAAGATATCAATTATACTTATATAGTTGTCTTTTATCTTAATGCTACCAATACATATTTTGCTTGTAATTTTGTAATCTGGTCTATCGAAATTGCTTTTATGAGTTGTCTGCTATTCTGTACACATTCCGGAAAAAGTACAAAATTATATATTATAGTGACAGATCTATAGGATATAAGAAAGATCAACAAGGGTAATGCGGCATCGAATGAACGCATCCCCTAATAAAACGGGTGATAAAGGACCGCCAGCAAGTTTCCAAGCAGGGCATAGAACAAAATAAGGAAAGGCCAAACGGGCCGGCACACGGATAAGTTGGGAAAGGGGAAAAATTAATAAATATAACTATGGGTATAGGATATTTACCGTTTAAGAAAAATAAATCAGGAAGGAACACAAAAGGTGTCACAAAATTTACATGAAGCAATAAAAAAGACATATATTTTCAGGCAGCATCAAACACGCTAATGGGATTGTTAATAGTACACAAAACAACACTCTTAGCCATAACACGTTACTGTGATACGACAAAGGGTAAATAAAATGAATCCCTGCCAATCAAAAATTATAACGGCCAACAAACATTTTGCGGACTAAAAGATCGCTACGAGTCTGTGACGTTCCACGTGCTGACTTTTATTATATTGCACCGGGATTTACTAAACCAAAATGGAAGGAATTCTACGAGCAAGGAAAGGATTTATATTGCTCAAACAGTAACATTTCATGTTAAATGTACTGATAATATTCAACACAACTAAATTTTAGCGGTTCGACATATAAGTTAAAGTACACAGCGCCGAGTGCCTCCAAGCATTAAATAAATTTACCACTGTGTCAACCTTTCAAATATATACAGACCGTAAACTGCCTATTGTAATCCCTACGACTGAAGAAAAGAAATCATAAAATTATATAATGAATATTTTGCGAAATCGTCTATAGTTAGGCGGTCACATGTAATTTTGCTGGACAACTGGCGTCAACCTGAACATTACATTAATTCATTGAACTTTAAAGGTGAAGAAGGAAAACATGTAGGTAAGAAAACTATTAAACTAATGTTTTACAAACCAAAGAAAGGTGCATTTACAGGCACACGTAAATGCATGTATATAGGTTAACTGAAATAAAAAACAACTTACATTCGGGCCCTGCTATATATCTCGCCTTGAAGCCTGTAGAATGTTTCGAGGAGTCAGTTTGTAGTTTTATAGTGAGCAATACTCCTATACTGACAATTGGATCTGGTATCTTCCTACC
The DNA here is from genome assembly GCF_026571515.1 of Ruditapes philippinarum. Classification (NCBI taxonomy): domain Eukaryota; kingdom Metazoa; phylum Mollusca; class Bivalvia; order Venerida; family Veneridae; genus Ruditapes; species Ruditapes philippinarum. Next base: position 62,629 of record NW_026860662.1, on the reverse strand, counting down.
ACAATATGTCTCTAAATAATTCGAATAATGCGGCTCACCTTCAAAATAAGAAACAAATCATAATTATCCAGTTTGTATCAATAAAGCATACGGATTAGATTATATACATAAACAAGATGATGCTTTTTATAATAAGATGTTTATTCAAATTACTTGTTTGACATACTTTTATTTATTTCGTACCAGTTAAATCGGTATTATGAAGATAAAAGTGGCTAACGTTTAGGAGAAAGTCAAAATAGATAAAAACGGAAGCCTTAAAGTGTCACAAGGTATAAACTGGAGGGGTAATTGCAAGCTACGGTCAAGCCTGCCTACCCTTTCTCCCCTTACAAAGGTTAACAATCCCAGCTGCTATATTTGTATCATGACAATGTAATCATATAGAAACACATCTTTACACGGTTACAGACACTGTGGTGTAATGAAGCGCATAAATACGACACAATTTTCATTATAACAATTACAAGTGTAATATAGCACATACCGTCATATATTACAACTTTATCTTCTAAACAATAACCCGTATCCTCTGTAGAAAATTCCAGGAATTCTAGTCTTATAACGTAAGAACTATTATCTGTTTCTATATACCACAAACAGTCCAGATTCCTGAAACATATTGTAGAATTCAACTCTTTACAATTTTAATAATCTAAGCATTTTCAATTGTCTAAACAATCGTTATTCTTTATTGATAAGAAATTTAAAAATGAAGACTATTTACGATTTTATGTACGTGTATTATATTATTTTATCAAACAAATCAATATTTCAGATACTTACGCTGGATAATTTGATGGATATCCAGGACTGGTTAACTCCCGATAAGTTGTTGTTGTCGACACGTTCGCATAATTATTAGGTGTGCACTGGCTCCATACTAAAATACAATGTTAAAACTAAGATTATACAGTGAATATAACATGTTAGTAATATAGTGACAATAATAAACAGATGCATTAATATTGAAAACTACAAAGCATATCAAGGTATTTATCTATATTTGTGAACTAAGTAGTTAAAATTAAGACAGTATTTGCTATATTGTATGAAACAATACATTTCAATTTATTATGAGATCTAAGAAGTAAATGATCACTAACACAATGGCACAAACATAAAATAAATTACAATATATCATTGTCTTAATGATTTAGATGAAATAAAAAAAATGCTTTACAAGCTTCCTACTCAATCCGTAACATTTATTTAATGTACTTTATTATGTAAATGTATGGATTATAAATAAAATATTGTTAAAACTTATGACTGACGTGAAATAAAGAATAAACCTAAATAAATGTATATATACAATGTCAGATGATAGAGATGAAATAAATTACAAACCTAAATGTGTACACACTATCAGATGATAGAGAATCACATATATGAGTTGATCTTGCGTGAAGAATAATCTCACCATCGTAAGGTTAAAATGTTCATAATTCATACATTAACCAAACATCTTATGAATCTGAAATTAAGAGAGAAAAAAAAAAGAAAAAAGAAGATCAACAATATTGAGAAAAGGGAAATAACGACTGAAAATTTGAAAATGTTACCGGTTCGGTTTGATCGAGACTGTTTATGGACGGTACAGAAATGTGCAAGCTGTTAGCAGTACACGCCCCCTACGACCGCTTAAACAACATTTAACATGAAATTGTATTTAAAAAAAGAAGAGACATCAGGAGATTATAAGGCAAGCTAAGTTCACTAAACTCAGCCTTTTATCAATATTAAGTATGTGCATGATGTGTAGAAATGAATATTTGACTGAGACATAATCACTCTGTCATCTAACACACGCCCCTACCTTAAATGATTTAAATGATAAAACAGTCACCTGCTTTTAATAACATTTAATTATAAACACCAATAAAACTTTATATATCTTTGTAACCAATTGTTTATTTTTGTTTTATTTTATGTTATAATGTCGTTGAATTTATGCTGAGCAAGACTAAGAGTTTCAACGCAATGATTTCGTTCACGAAACCTGCATAACTTTTAAACATGTAAATAATTCAGTCACATAGATTTAAATTCTGAAGTCATTTTATTGTACAAAATATCACTTACCCCTTAACACTGTACATATCTCTTTCCATACATCTTCCTTACATATATATTTATCTTCACCAAAATTACCTATTTCTTCTTGCAACTCCGTTTGCCTATTCAAGATTTTACCCTTTTAATCGCTGAAAAGCGGATTTGATTATTTTGTATCATAATTTGACATAATTAGGTATTTAGGAACTGCGGCGTATTTATTTAATTGTTTGCGTCCGTTTTTTTTATTATTTTCTTACCCTTTTCGTTTTTTACTTTCTTCTTTTTTTCTCTCTCTTTTTTTTGTTGTTTTTTGGGGTTTTTTTTGTGTTTTTTGTTTGTTTTGTATTTTTGTTTTGTATTGCTGTTAATAATGTAATTGCCTTGGTGCCTTTTTTAAAACTAGGTTTCAAGTCCTGAGTTTTAAAAGTTTGATCTTGTCAGATTCTAGTATAATTTAATGATTATAACTTGACACTTAATTATAACTTGACACTTCCAACGAATTTCTTATTGGCCAAGATATAACATTTGCCTTGCCAAAGTAATTTTAATAGGCCACAATAAAACGTATGATAATTTGCAAAATTAATACATCTAAAGTATGGCTATTTTGGTACACTTACAAATCCACAGATATTGATCGCATGGATACCTCATTTGTTAAGGGGTTAAGGTAAAACATCTGTTTTTTTTATAATGCATATCATGATCCATGCTAATGATCTTTATCCGATGGTAATTTTACATTCCTCACTTGAATACTGTTGAATCAACCTTAGGCTAAGATGCCTGCTTTTTATATGCAGGCTTCATAACCTCTGATCCCCTTTCAAAATTCCATTTTATTTAGTTCCGCCCATTGTTTTCTCGTTTAGGGCACACGCCTTTTTTTACTTGGGGACAATACGCCGCTTTTCATTGAATGGCACGGAAGTGTCACATTGAAGGTTCCATGATAACTGCCGTATGAACACATCTGCGGATGTTTCTAAATTCAAAATTTTACTATTTCATGTTTAAATGTTGAATTCTGCTTAAGCCGGTGCTAGGGGGCGTGGTCGGTAGTTTGCACTTGACAGTACCGTCCATGAACAGGCTCAATCAAACCGAGCCTGCAACATTTTCAATTGTGCCGTGTTGGGCTTTCTTTTGGGATTCTTATTTCTTCCGTGCCATTCAATGAAAAGCGGCGTATTGTCCCCAAGTAAAAAAAGGCGTGTGCCCTAAACGAGAAAACAATGGGCGGAACTAAATAAAATGGAATTTTGAAAGGGGATCAGAGGTTATGAAGCCTGCGTATCACAGATAAGACGCCAAAAGACAAATTTAAAAAGCAGGCAACATATCCTAAGGGTGATTCAACATTATTCAAGTAGGAATATTGGAACCACCCAACTAGAAAATGCCTAAAAGTTGAAACTAAAAATACCACAAGCACATCAATAATCTTGTGCTGAACGATCTTTAAGGATCGGAAATATAACATCCCTGATTGAATGTACGGGGCGACTTTTTACAGCCTCCACACGGCACAAACAACGCTGATGTGGCGATAAAATAGAGAGAAATAAGAATCCCTAAAGAAAACAATGAAATATAAATCAAATGGTTGAAAACTGCACAACTTATATGACTGTTCAAAGCCTGACAACTGGGCTCTACTTATCGTAAACTCCTGAAATCTTCTAGCAAGGAGCCACTATGTCTACAGATTAGATAATTAGATGCGTAACCTGACCTGGTCGACGTCTTTGTTTAAAAGAAGGAACAGTGAAATAAAATGGTCCGCTCTGTAGGTCAGGTTAACATGACTTAAGTAACAATTTTCTATAAAAACAAATCTGCTTATCAGAAGTTAAATGGCCTTGAGCTTAGATATTTAATAAGAATTTGTTCATCCTAATCCTACGGGGATCATAAGTAGTTATGTTTTGATAATTGGGACACTTGAATAAATTAATTTCTGTGCAAGAAATGTATAAAAATTATTCATAAAATAAATACAATTAATAGCATAATTATATTTGGTAAGATTATAAAAGTACATGTATAGTGTTAATTATTTCTGGATGAGGATAGTTATAGAACAGTATACACACCAGTGTCCACTATAACTTCCGTTTGCAAGCAAGTTATACACGGCAATTTACGCGGATTTAGTTTTAAATACAGGTAAAATAGTTCAGTAAAAGTCGCTCTTTGAAGAAATGTTTATCTTTATGAGGTGGCCTTACATGAAAAGATTTCTCGGTATGGTCCTTGTGAAAAAAACTATATTTTTCTAATAATTTAATTTCTCACTTCGGTTTCTCAAAAATGTCATATTACGTCGACTTCTAGCACCGATTAATACCCTCATGACTCTTTGAAGAATAACTTTCTAAGTATTAGAAAATTAGGGAATTTCGGTTAGAGCACATTGGTTAAGAAAAATTGACACTGAAATTAACACTTTTGGAGTTTTTTCAATGTACGGTTGCTTTCAGAATTTGAAAAACCATTCGTCCGATTACTTGCCAGGTTCCTCTCTGTCGTGCTTCGCTCCCCGGGAAATGTTTTGGTAGTTTAGCACGGAGGAAGGTAGTCTAGTACTGGTGTAACTCTCCTGGAATGATGGTTAGGAAACTACTCGCCTATATGACTGAAATACTGTTTGGAAAAGGCGTAAAATGAAACAAACAAAACAAACTTGCGAGGCCACTATACGGATTTCCATTTCTAATCCAACACTAGACTCGTTTGAAAGAAGACAGACAGACTGAATATTTTATTGCCGTAAACAGAGCAGTTTTTTGTCATACATTATTCTTTCTTATTTGATACTGTTTTCAGATATTTGGGACTTCTGTCGTAATTTCAATGTCGAAGAAGGTACATCATAATATTGAGATGTTAGTAATTTATTTGGATTAGAAATGTATATAAATGCAAGTCACTGTTATAGTGGGTACATTGATGAGACTTTAAATTACTCAATCAATTAACTCCGAAAATCATAGCTTAATATTTTGCAAAAAGATATTTAGGAGCAAAGGGTTTGACGGTGTCAAACTTAAGACATTACACACTAGCATCGTGTTGGTGTAAATACAAGGGCCCGTCTTCAATACTGTTGGTGTAAATACAAGGGCCCGTTTTCATTATTATATAGAGAATACATGGATGATGTCGGAATGAGGAAGTTTTATCCGGTTAGTGAGAAAGTTTATCTTGCGGAGCTTTATAAACCTTCTCAATCCCGACAAGCATGCATTTTATCATGCTTTTTCTCGTTTAATTATGCTTGTAGCTAATCGATACATAGCTTTTAATATATTAATAAATTAAGACAACATCTGATAATTCAACAACTTAAACCATATTCCATTTCTATACACAAGGTCGAATGCCTTTTTGTGCCCCCACGTTAGTGGCGGGCATTTAGATTTACCCTTGTCCGTCCGTCCGTCTGTCCGTACGTCCGTCCGTCCGTCCTTCCGTCCGTCCTTCCGTCCGTCCGTTCACTTTTGTGTCGCACGTAACTCGAAAAGTATTTGATCTAGAGTCATGAAACTTTACAGAATGTTGATCAGCATGTGTAGTTGTGCACCTGGATATTTTCGTGTGGATATTTTCAGTATTTTCAGAGTTATTGCCCTTGACTTTGTAAAATTTTGCAATTTTCAACTTGTGTCGCATGTAACTCAAAAAGTTTTTGACCTAGAGTCATGAAACTTTACAGGAATGTTGATCAGCATGTGTAGTTGTGCACCTGGGTATTTTCGTGTGGATATTTTTTTTGTATTTTCAGAGTTATTGCTCTTGACATAGTAAAATTTTGCAATTTTCAACTTGTGTCGCACGTAACTCAAAAAGAATTTTACCTAGAGTCATGAAACTTTACAGGAATGTTAATCAGCGTGTGTAGTTGTGCAACTGGGTATTTTCGTCTGGATATTATTAGTATTCTCAGAGTTATTGCCCATGACTAAGTAAATTTTGCAATTTTCAACTTGTGTCGCATGTAACTCAAAAAGTATTTGACCTAGAGTTATGAAACTTTACAGGAATGTTGATCAGCATGTGTAGTTGTGCACCTGGGTATTTTCGTGTGGATATTTTTAGTATTTTCAGAGTGATTGCCCTTGACTTAGTAAAATTTTGCAATTTTCAACTTGTGTCGCACGTAACTCAAAAAGTATTTGACCTAGAGTCATGTAACTTTACAGGAATATTGATCAGCATTTGCAGTTGTGCACCAGGTATTTTTGTCTGGATTCGTTTAGTATTTTTAGAGTTATTGCCCTTCACTTAGAAATTTTTTGCAATTTTCAATTTGGATTTGACATAGTCATTAAACCTTATGGGCAGGTTGCTCAGCATATTTTAGATTTGCACTTGGGGTTTCGTTTGTGGATTTATCAAATATTTGTAGAGTTATTTCCCTTGACTTAGTAAAAAAATTGACAGAACAGTGGCGCGGTGGGGGCACCCGTGTCCTATGGACACATTTCTAGTTAAAATCTACAAATGCACAATACAGTTTCTTTTTTCTTGATGTAAAATTCTATTTATCAAACTTTGCAAAACAAATATACAATTTATAGTGCTACGATTCTGACGAAATCCATATTGACAATCGGTTAATAATTGTTTATTTTCAATAAAACTTCTGGCCCTTGTATCTAAAAGTTGAGAAAATATTTTAGAAAATATACTGGTTAACATAATACCTCTATAATTATCAGCGATATTTGGATCTCCTTTTTTAGGTACAGGGACCAATATGCCTTTGGTCCACGAGTCTGGGTACGCACAATTACTATACATATAATTAAACAATTTACATAACAAAGGTGCAATAATATGTTTAGAGTCTAAAAATATTTCGGAAATTAACATATCCTCACCAGCACTTTTCTGACGTTTTTATAAAATTCATCATCTGAAAATTCACAATCTAACTGCTCTATAGCATGTACAAAAGTTTCATCATTAACAGTATTTTCCACATCTTGGTCGCTAAAAATGTTAGTATCTGAAAACAGTGACTTAAAATGTTCATAAAAATCATTAGCTTCTTATATTTACGTACAAGATCCCAAAATTTCTTAGGGCTACTTTTTGAAGCATTATGCTATTCACTTTTTTGTTTGCTCTCATACAAAATTTTTGCTTTGCGTTTTACCTTTCTATAATACCTCCGTTTATCAATAACCACAAGATAATTTTCATTTGTCCTTAAACAACGATTTGCTCTATTTAACTCATGTCGGGCAGTTTTGCTATCGCTCGTGAGCCACGGATGATCATGCTTTTTATTAATTGTTATTGTATTACAGTACACAGGTTTGTTTACACCAAATACATGAAACGCAAGCATTATACTTTACATTACCAAAATTACAGCATTATACAGTACATTAACAAAATTATCAACATCTTCACTAATTGTGATATTTGAGGAAATTATTTGGTTAACAATGTTATTTAGTTTACTAAAAGCATCTAATAGAACATTATTATAGTCATTAACTTTTTCATTATCCAAAATAAGTTTGGGTACATTATTGTATTTAACATGTTTATCTTTTTTTATACAATTAACTTTAAAATTTATCTGTACAGGAACATGTTGTGAAAATGTGTAATAATCATGTACAATAAAGTCAGATATGATATGAAATAAGTATAATGATGCAATAGCGTAATCAATGGCACTTTTACCGTTACTGGGGTTAGTATCTCGAAGCTATCGTTATATTTGCGTTTACGAACGTGCTAACGATTGACGGAGGGTTGGTTAACGAGAGACTAGCGCGGGTATCTCGAAAGCAGTAGTTAAGCAATCGTTCGTTGCTTACTCGTTAGTTATTAACGATTGCGTTGTGTTATTTGAATACATGTACCGCGAAAATTGTGTACAGCTCTTGTTAATATTCACCGAATCATTATTTTGCGTAGACGAAGGTGAATATAAGGTTACGATCATGCTAAACCGGAACACAATCACACGACACGTGCAGGAGCCGCCGGTCTGTCGTCTAACAATATAGACTTGTTTCGCGATGAAAATCCCGATTGCCTTGATAATATCAATTGTGATAGTGGTAAACCTACGAAAACGGTTCCTTTAAAAAGAGAACAGTCAATGGAACTACCCCTGTTGAAAGTTCCAATAAAACAGGCGTGATTTAAATTGAGGGGCGGGGAGGGAACTTAACATAGAAACTGCAATACTAGAAACAGAGGAAGAACGACTGTATATAAAACCGCAGAGACTGAAGATCTAAAGCAGCAGCGGCTGCCAGTGTAGTCAGATATTTTAAACACTTTACATAGTTAAAGCCAATATTCTGGCGGATTTTTTCTTATCAATACCAGTCAAAAAATCTGGGGGCATCTTCAGGCTATTTTTGGGTGTAAGTATACTGTCAATATTCAAATTTGAAAATATTGCTTTCATTGTCGCTCTGTTTGACTGAAATGTGGACTATATTTTCACGAAACATAATAAAATTTTACCCTTTAGACAAACATATGTACAGCAACTCTTTCTAAAATCCCACAGCTGCAAAGACGTCATGCGCATAACATAGACGCCATGAGCAAAACAATGACTTCATAAGCATAAATATATATTAAATATGTAAAGTCGATTTTCATTGAATAATCATGACGTTTATATTATTAGTTATAAAGATTTTTGACAGGTAATATTGCCCTATATAAACGACTGTTTGGAAATATAACCCGACCCGCTAGGCGATGGTTATATTGCCTACAACCATTTTACATGTCAGGAATATTTATAACGAATTCATAAAACCGCGAACTTCCCTTTTTTGAGAAAAAAAAGTGAGATTTCTTAGAAAATTGCCAGAAACAGTGTATATAAAACTATAAAAATGTCATGATTTTCCAATGAAAAGTGATGTAACAAACGTGCAGTATAGTAAAATCTTTTATAATACTGCACGTTTGTTAATGCAAGTTTGGTAAGTCAATTTTAATTGGCGTTTATATAGTTTATATACACAGCTGCTGTCAATTTATCAAGAAATCTCTCTTTTTCTGCAGTATTGTAAATTCGTTATAAAGATTTTTAACAGGATACATGGCCGATATAATTTTGTTTGCAATATAACTCTCACTTGGCAGATCGGGTTATCGTTTATATACGGCCATATAACCTGTCAAAACTCTGTTTTACTAAATATATACATGGCTGCTGTTAATCAATATGGATAAATTTTCATTTTGTTTTAAACAAAGGATGTTTGTTGTATTATAAATTAAAATATAACGAGTTAAATTATAACAACTTGTGTTCGCGAGTGAAATATTTGTTACTATGAAATGATAAACAAACAACATTTCTATATATTACATCCCTTTTTTTGGTACCGATTTTTGCAGCTGATGTGATGCACTTTTCTTCATGATGTAATTAATACGTCACAGTTTACTTTTCAAAATATAATTCTGTAACAAGTTTGAATTTTGTTGAATTTTCAGCATGATGTATGCATATATTTATTTATATTTTCTTGTGCAAAATTACACATTACGGAGATTATTCCTTTCGCTGTTTAAGTTATGATATGTTTTTCTTTCATCCGCATTCAAATATAAGTCTTAAATTAAACTGTAAAGAACCTTTACGGCTTTACAGTTTACATATGTTTGATATGTGAGAAAAAATTTGTTTGTTTGGATTTTTACGGGTCGTCAACTCATAACTGGCCATATCGTGCCGAATGCTAAATAGGCTTAAAATGTTATGTAAAACTTTGTAAATGACAATAAAAAATGAGCCAATTAGATCCATTGAAACAAGTTTATCTCTTTCAAATAATCAATGATATTTTTTATGGAACTGTATTAAAGAGTTCTTTAAGTGAATTTACACAATAAAATCTATAACGGGCCTGTGAAAATTCATGAGAAAAAGAAATACAATACTATATTTATGTCGGTTCATCATTTTTTATCAATAAAATGATATAATTCTCATTTTTTATGTACTTTAAAATCGCACCTTTCTTACTTTTGTGTCAAAATGATAGTAACGAGAGCCTTACGACTACCTCTAGGCATCCGTTAATAATTGGACATGTAAACGATTATTCGTTAATTACGAGAGCGTCGAGATAGCGGTGAAAACCTTAACGAGAGGTATACGATAGTCGTTATGCTAACGATAGCTTCGAGATACTTACCCCTGGACAAGTAAGCCAAACGACCAATTCCCTCATCATCACCAATTCGTCCATTAACAATTTTTAATTCAGAAGTACGACAGATATCAAGCAATTTCAATCCAGACGCATTACAAATCATATCTTCACTTTTCCTAATATTTAAAAGTAATGGACACTCTTCCGTATTTTGGTCAAGTGTGTGAACATATTTATCAAACACACTCGATGACACTTATAAATCATTTCTATCTGCAGTTCTGGCATTTCAATCACCGATGACACACATTTTATAAAGATCGTTGTATTTTCTAATATAATGTTCTAAATGTTCAAAATAACCAAATTAATGCAGTCTACAATAAGGGGAATCATTTGGTGGAATATATGCAAAACATATACAAATATCATTTTCAAGACAAAAGAAATCTTTACATGCTTTGACAACTATAAAACCAGCTGTGTGTTTTTCAAGAACAGTAATGCTATTTTGTATGATGTTTCTAATATAAAGACAAACACCACCGTGACCTCTATAACTATGTCTGTTTGATGCTACACTTTCAGGCCTAGGCACACATATCGAAACATAATCATCAATACAATATTCATCATTTATGCATTGCCACGTTTCACTAACAAAAATGAAGTCAAAATTTGTGACAAAGTTTAAGAATTCATTGTCCGTTAAATATTGCTTTAATCCTTCAACATTCCAAGATAGGATTGATAAAAAATTCTGGAAACAAAGTGATCCCTCGAAATCATTAATCACAACAAAATAACATAAGAATTGCAGACTCGGTTTGATTAAGTCTGTACATGAGGGATAATGAATAAGTGCAACATCCCTCACGCCCCCTAGCACCGGCTTGAGCGGTACTCAATTCTAAACACTTTATAGTGTTGGTACACTCTTCTCGTCCGTCCTACGTAGTATGGTTGGGATCGGGAGAGTAAAGCACATTGTAAATGTACAGCTTATCTCTGACAAGATAAGCTGTGTTTCCAGCTTCGCGTAATTTCTTTATCTTCGGGATAAGCTGCTTCCTACGTGCTTGAACTTCTTTCGGGAGCTGGTCAAACACTGAATATGGGGTGTCTTTGAGTTTAACAGATTTAAAGGCAACCTTAACTAAGATTTTTGAGTCAGTGTCAAAGTTAATGATGATTGGCCTTGTTTTGCCTGTAATGGGATTGCTCGGAGACCGATGGGCACGATTAATGCGAATGCAGGATCTAGCGTCTTTGATATTCAAAACTTTCTCACAAAACACATACACTTTATCAGAGCAATTTTCGGGAGCAGCAACCCCTGCATATGAGTTCGGAGTTGTGACCATTGTAGGTAGAGATGTTTCCATTCCACTTTCTTCAACCTCGATTGGTTCAGGTTGTGGGTGTATTGGGACTGAAGGGGCTCCGCCAATGGAATCTTGCAGCTGTTTTGGATGTTCAGAGATACCCAAAATTACCATATTGTCTCGCATAGAACGGCACCGGAGATCTGTGATATCATCTTGAAGTTGTGCAAATTGTTTACTTAAAGTCATATTTCTGCCTGTCAGCACTTTTATTTCACCCTGTATACATTGGATATTTTTATCGTGTGTTATTGAGTTTACATGACGGGGTCATATTTGTCATTGACGAGAGTTTAACTCGTAATAACGTCTTGGATTTGTGATTTTGCTTCGAAAATTTGGATTCTATTTGTGGAAATATCTGTTTCTATATAATCTATATAATCAAGTTTGGATAATTTACTGACTACATAATCGAGTTTAGCAGATATATAGTCATGATAGAGCTTATGTGGGTCTGTATGATTGGGATGCTGTGCTTGGGCACCAACGTGATGATCACGAGTAACCCCAAACGGGTTCGAAGTTATGCAGTTTGATGGAAATGTGAATGTGAATTAGATTTCGCTCCCTTTTTATTGTTTACATCGGCGCTGGCCGCCATTTTTATTTCTATGTATTCAGTGTCACTTGAATTTGAACCAATCTGTACCTTCTGACGTTTTCTTTGCTGCTTTGTTGACATACGTACTACCTCATTTATACGATAATCACTTACAAACTCTTTTTGTACTATAAAGTCTGTAGATTTTGTTATATAATTTTTTTTAAAATGCCGAGTCATAAAAAAATAATGCCGAGTCAAAAATGAATGCGTCCCCCATTGTTTTTTTTTGTAACAACTCTTATCAAACATTTTCCAAAAAAAGGAAAATGGTTGACGGGTAAACAAAGAAACTATATGTATGGATTTTGAGGGTTAAAATGTAGTTAAAACCTAGTGAACCATTTTGGGAAAAGAGGATTTTTTTTAAATTTTCCCCCCTTAAAAAATTTTTGATAAAGACTGGAAGACTTGGTTGGTCGTTAAATTCAGTCAACTGCGGATTTGGATGTCATCGTCTTGCAGGAAGTTGTGAACGATGCCATTAGTTCATGTCCTAGAGGAAAAGTGGGTGGAGATGACAATTTACAATATGAACAACTAATAGTGGCGTTATGTCTCCTATTCTAGCTAAAGTTACGTCACCGACAACATGAAACGAGATGTTAAAGAGAAGACAACATTGACAACTACTGTGCAATTATATTGACCTCTGTAGTTATGAAAGTTCTTGAAGTGGTAGTTTTAAAAAGGTGTTTCGCGTTCGGAGTTGTTGTTTAAACTTTTAAATAAGAGCCGAATTGACTCAACGTTGTTTCTTTGTATACAAACACGCAGGGTTGTATAAAAAAACAAGATGGCTTGATGATCTTCAAGGTACAAGACAGGGGGCCAAATGTTCGTCGAATTTTTAGCTTGCGTACAAAATGGACTTACCAACGAATTATAGGGTAGTGGTTTAGGTATTTGCATGTACGGAGTGGATCTAGGTTCACCCACAGTAGCAGACGACATGGTATTTATATCATTCTCTTCAAATGGTCTGCAGTCAATGTTTAATATTTGTTATTCATATGCATGTCGGCTTTCTTACCGAAATTGAGCAAAAAACATGTTTAATAACAGACTTATTAGATACAATATGAAGTTTGACTTTTGTTACCTGAGATTTGCATCTGATACGAGAGGTGTTAAATATGAATTCAACAGGGTCAATTTTCAGAAATGCTTAACAAACAGTGCCAAAATCATTATCTCAATCCTTTAGAATATTCTACACCATGTGATATACTTAGTTTTAATATTTTAATCAAATTTTAAATGCGTTTTCATAATCTTTTCGAGGTATACTGTTCAGGCACTGGAAAATAGCCGAACCGAGATTTTTTGCGTTTGAAATTTTCTTCCGGCAAGGTGTTTTTGAACCTCTGAATTAGGAAAAAGTCACTATGGGCAAGATCTGGCGAGAGGGCGTTTCATATATTCTCGTACAATGGGCGCTTTGTGTGACGAAGCATTGACATGCAACAACCTAACACCACAGAGATCAGTTGGTTGTCGACGGCTTTTGAATATTTCTTTAATTTTCGAAGGACTTTATCTTTATAAAACTGGGCATTACAGATTTACCTTTTAATACGGCAATTTGAATGGCGGGACCTTGAGATTGGTAAACTATTTGACGCTCATGGATCATTTTTCTAGGCAAGGTGTAATATTACCCATGTATCTTTCGCTTGGGGCCATAAAAGTGAACCCATGTCTCATCGCCAGTGATTATATTTGCGAAAGATCGATTGTTGCATTAAGGGAACTGTTTTAACAATTGTTCGAAGATTCTTACTCGAGAAAGGAAATGCTCTTTGTAAGGAGATGGGATATCCATATGGCACTTATCCTTCTCGTTTTTAAATCACGTCTGAGAATTGCATGAGAGGCTCCTACAGAGATACCAACGCATTTAGCTTTGTACTTTGTTGTAAATCTTGCATCAGAAGCAATCAAATCCTTTACTTTTTCATCCATTTTTGGCAAAGTTGTAGTTTTTGAGGATCATATTTTACTTAATCCACATCACTTTTAAATTTCTTACACCACTGTGTCACAGATGTAAATGAATGTGCATTGTTTCCATAAACACGACATGTTTCATTTAATATGTATTTCACCTGTATACCAATAATACAGCGGTTCTTGATATAGGACCCTCTTTGGTTAGTGGAAGAGACCTTTTCCCAACCATTTTAGCTTTAGTATACACGAGAAGATAGCGTTAATCGAGCTATTGTCAAAGCTTGGCTGAAATGATTTACACATGTATTGTATAAAATGACAGCTTACATCTATGTGATACATACACCTTGTTCGTGGAAGACGTGCTAAAAAGCGAGATATTAGCCTCGTTACATTCATAATTGAACACCCCTGCTATATGTAGGCTTTTACAAAAAGGAATGCATTTGAAAAACCATTAACTCCCATTAAAAAAATGATTGATGCTATAATCCAAATGACCAAAAATTAAAAAAAAAAACATTATTTCCAAAGATATTTTCGAATTTACATTTCATGTAAATAAAAGGTTATAGAAATCTATTTCAGATAAAGTCTCAGCCAAATGTTTCAATAACAAATGAATGCATAGATTTTAATGATTACATATAATGCGAATAAACATTTGCAGTACATATTCAACATATTATTGGATGTTTGGTAATTTTTTTAGAAGAATAATTATTTACAAATATAAAATTTCACTTTAGTGTTGTCACATCCTTAATTACAACATACAGGATCTTTAAATAGTTTGTTGGCATACATGTGCTATTGCATTATATTTGTTGAATTTTCGTAAGTTGTAAATATGTGTGATATTTGTTTTATTGCTCTGTTCTTTATTCAGTGGAGTAATGAAAGATAGTTATGTTCTTATTTTGATTTCTACACGATCAAAAATGAGCGTAAAAATCGTAAATGTCTGCAACCTAATTGTAGCGATATCGAAAGTACACATTCTGTTTACAAGACTAACTCGGTCTTTCGGTCATCCGAATATCAATAAACATTGGTTTAAGTTGCAGTCCAAATTTAGCAGTAAATTGCCGAATTACATCACGGATGGCTTTTTTTATAAAAAAAATGTATCATCTGTTATAAGATGATTACTCTTTTGTGATGCACCGTGAAGCTATTACGGTAAAAGTTTGTTTGCACACCCGGATTAGATGGGAAAATATATATTTTGTAGTGCTTCTAAATGTTAAACACTGCACATGGTCTTCATTTGCATGCTAAAATTCGTACACAGACAATTGTTTTATTATATTGTACATTAAAGAAGACAGTCACATTAACATACAACAAAAACAGAAATATTAAAAAAATAGTTTCGTTTATATTCATCCGCATTGTTGAACCATGTGAAGTAATGGCTGGATTATCCGGAAAGGCGTAATCCAGCACATATCAGCTGATATCACATGCTATTTTCAATAGCAGGATAAAGACTGGTTTCACTGTTAAAGATTCTTAATGATACTAAGAGCATATGATAACAAGTCAATGATAGTTTTTCTTTGAAACGAAATATAGATTATTTTATTTCTGTATTTTCATTGAATAAAATGTAGATTTGTCATGGGGCATAACGCCGTAATATTATAAAGTTAATCCATTTAAGCTGTATGATAGGCTTGTAATAATGAATATAAACAAAACTGGATTAAGTAACTTCTCATGCTTCTATATAGTCAAATGAGTCATCAGAATCTGTATCTGAATCGTCATCACTACTAGACAGAGCTTCACTGAGAGTTTGACCAGGAACATTACGCCGTGGCATGAGAGGCGGCTGTTGATTTGTTAATACAGGTGCCGGTGCTGGGGCCGGTACAGGTGAGGAACTCGACTGGCCCGCCAGGTTCAGAGGTGGGACGGTTGGATTTTCAGGACTGTTATTGTCATTCGGCAAGGGGTCTGATTGTGTGTTACTTGTAATATTCGTCGTAACAACACCAGCATTTCCGTTTGGAAGAACTCCATTAGTGGTGCCACCTATTTGTGTTGTTGCCATTCGAAAGTTTTCTGGAACGACGAAACGTGTATTTGGTACCCCATCAGTTTGTCCTGCTGCATTTCCTGGTGTCGGATGTAGCCCAACGTCACTGTATCGTGGAGGCGGGGAAAGCGTTGAAACTCCTCCATTTCCAAACATAGGTGGGGCATCGATACCACGATTGCGAGTACTCCATTTGCTGGCTACATGGAACGGTTGTACTTCAATTTGACACGCTTGTTTTTCTCTTGCTCTCTTAGATTTCTTCCATTTGTGACAAACTATCAGAGTGACAATTAAAATAACAACTACACCCGATGCTGCGCCAATTATGATAAACAACATTATCCCCTTTGCTTCCTCTTCGTCATCTAATAGACTAGCTAAATTAAAGCAAAGAAAGAAAAGATATAAAATATTTATGATATAACTAGCACTGCCACTATCAAGGCGTGAATACCCCCGCATACCACTTTGTCAGAATCAACAGTGGCCATTTAGAGCTCAAGGACAACCTCCCTGCCAAATCTGAGGTTACTAAGCCAGTGCATTGCTAAGTTATGTATTCTACGTGCTTCAAATGAGAAAATGTCAAAATCAATACATTGCGGACAGGACATTCTTTAGCAATTGAGAAGAAAAGCTTTTTTGTCAAGGTCCCTGTGACCTTGACCTTTGACCCAGTGACCTCAAAATCAATAGGGGTCACCTTATAGTCATAATCAACATCCATGCCAATTATGAAGACTTTGGGTCAAAGGAATTTTAAGTTAATGGGTGGACAAACTTTTTGAAGTCAAAGTCCCTTTGACCTTGACCTTTGATCGAGTGACCTCAAAATCAAAAGGGTGATTTACTAATCATGATTAACATCCATGCGAAATATGAAGACTGTGGGTCAAAGGAATCTAAAGTTATTGGGCAGAAAAACTTTTTGAAATCAAAGTCCCTGTGACCTTGACCTTTGACCTGGTGACCTCAAAATCAATAGGGGTCATCTACTAATCATGACTAACCTGCATTCCAAATATAAAGACTGTAGGTCAATGGAATGTTAAGTTATTGGGCGGACAAACTTTTTGAAGTCAAGGCCCCTGTGACCTTCACCTTTGACCTGGTGACCTAAAAAAATCAATAGGGGTAATCTACTAATCATGACTAACCTCCATGCCAAATATGACGACTGTAGGTCAAAGGTATCTTAAGTTATTTGGCGGACAAGCTTTTTGAAGTCAAGGCCCCTGTGACCTTGACCTTTGACCTAGTGACCTCAAAATCTATAGGGGTCATCTACTAATTATGACTAACCTCCATGCCACATATGAAGACTAAGGGTCAAAGGAATCTTACGTTATTGGGCAGACAAGAAAAAACCGACGGACAGCCGGACGGACGGACGGACGGATGGACGGACAAGCTGATTCCATTATACCCCCTTACAACTTTGTTGTGCGGGGGTATAATTATTCTGAATGAGAAAAATGTTTTATACTTATGTCCATCATAAGTACTAGCACATATGATGAAAGCTACCTGACGATTGGATGTGTCTATAACTAAAGTTAATAAATCAAATACATTATCGTATAAAAACGGAAAAGAAAGGGAACACGATATGATTTTGTGTTTTGTTGATATTTCATTTTTATATCGTATCATTGTACACGTGCGCAATTCATCTTGTAAAATCTACGATAAAATTCCGGACACATATCAAATAATGGTGTACAAACAAATTGAGATTTTCAACATCAAAGGCTCGGTTCGATTGAGTCTGGCTATCAATTTATGCAGTAAGTGTAAGCACGGACTTTAATTACAATTAAATCCCGTGGTGCAAGCTACTTTCCTTTACCACCAGTTTCAGCAAAACTCAACATTTAAACAAAAGAATAGTATTCTACTAAATTCACCAGAAAGGGCGATTATCAAAATTAGTGGCATTTGAACTTAGCTACAGAGTTAACTGTCAATTGTGCAGAAACGTTATTCACCGCTTGCATTGAGATTATTTGTCTAACGACCGTTATCTTATCAAACATTACCGACAAAAGGAAATAGGATGTAACAGAGATTTACAAGTCTTACATCTTGGTCCGGATATATATCTGGCTGCAAATCCAGTTCTCGTGACGCTATAATCCGAGATAAAGGTAACAGTCATGTTGCTATCAGTAGTGACGTAATTCGGGGTAGACGTACCACAGAACGTTCCTAGTGACGTAGCGTTTACGTTATCACCTATAAAAGCATACATTATAAAAAGGTATAACTATATTAAATATGTTGATATAAGAATGACTTAATTTAACAATTTTGCCGTGTTGGGCTTTCTTTAGGGATTCTGTTTTTCTCTATTTTAAGGGGAGCGGTGCCCTAGTAGTTAAGATGTCTGCCTCTCAACCAATGGGTTACTGGTTCGAAATCTGTCACAACGCATCCCAGGTTCAAACGAACTTTGGGTCCATCTACTATCATCTGCTATTGTTATCCGACTTAATATATTGTTATTCTTTTTTTTAGTTTACCATTGACATAAATCTCATTCATTTCTATTTATTTAGATTTTATGACCACAGTGCGGCCGTTTGTCCGATGTTGAAAACTTGTGTAACTCGTTTTTGTGGTTAAAATTGACGTACTTTGGTGTTGGACCCCTAAGTACGTTACACACTTTGCTGTGGGACCCAAAAGTGCGTTTGATTCCATACAGCAGTGTTATAGAGACCTACCCAAGTTTTGGTTTTCATATGACAACAGTACTGGCTCGCTCCGTGAAGCTGGCTCAGAAGTGATTATATAATTTTCAAAATCTTGTTTCACTATCGACCGTCAGTAAATATGTTTCAACTAAGCTAATGGCTTACTAATCCTACGCTTCTTTCAAAGTCAACCCACCCCTTTGTTAATTTTTTTGTTTATATACTTTATTATTCACAGGACTTGAATGATTTTGCAGCTTTTACGGCAGTCAATTTAGATAAAAAAAAAAACAAGACAGGACAATTACTATATCAGCAGCAGATATGACCTACCATCGAATACCTCGCCGTAGTCGTTGACACATTTGGCATGATACTCTATATCTGCTTCAAAAACCTCCAGTCTGATAGCGTGACTACTGTCGTCTGCTTCTATACGCCATTCACACGACTGTTGACTTAAATAATAGACAATTGTTGTTGTTGTTACATGCATATAAACCGTGTTATGACAAAACCAACATAATGCGTTTGCGACCAGCATGGATCTATACCAGCCTGCGCATCCGCGCAGTCTGATCAGGATCAATGCTGTCCGCTTACCAACTGTATAACAAGTAGAGAAACTGATAGCGAACAGCATGGATCCTGATAAGACTGCGCGGATGCGCAGGCTGGGCTGGATCCATGCTGGTCGCAAACGCATTATGTTGGTTTTGTCATGACACGACTCAATTATATCTATGTGCAATCTCGGATGACGGATAATCCATCTTCCAATGAAATATGGTTTTCTTTTGTACGTTGCCGAAATCGTATATGAACATATATCAGTTATAAATGCTGTTTGATTTTTGTCATATCTCGACTGTCCTTCTACCTAACCAATATTCCTTGATAACTAAGTTGTAGTTACGAGCTTCTTCGCAAGTGAATGATGACTTAACCCTCATAATTACCGAATTAGCAATGAGACACATAACCATTAGACTCAATGAATGAGGTCAATAGTCACAAAGAAATTACGCCTCGCCTTAGGATCGAACCATTGACCCTGTATCACCATTTCGATGCTGTCCCTATTGATCTAAGATATAAATAATAAAAGATTGATTAAAAACAGTATGAGAGTATATATTATGTGAGTGATATATATAATAATACGATGAAAACTTACTTGCTATAAGATGTAGGATAGTTAGGAGATGTAAAGTTCTGGTATGTACTGTTTGCAGTCAAGACAAGAGCTGTTCCACCACACTGGCTATACACTGAAGTGCAAACGAAAATAAAAATCAAACAATGTGAATCTTAAATATTTTCCAGAAAACATATAGTGACACATGCTGATATTTTAGAGTCACATTTGCATAATAAAGGTCATATACCAACTTAAACGACGGGGATACCTAGCTGTCCCGGCTTGCATTGTTTCAGGCAGGAGGTTCCAGGAGGTATAGCGGTGTAGAACAAGCTACCGATGCGGACTAGCTTCCAAACCTGGAAAACCTAAGTCCCATGACGGGCTACAATCTACAGTGGTGATAAATAAATGACTCGCTCGACGTGTATGACTTCAGACAATCATTTTATTATAATACATGTATATAAATATAATTTACTTAGAACAAATAGGTGTTGAGTTATATAAGGAGGATGTACCTGTGGTAACAGTGATGGAGAGCACGAGCAGGTATAGTAGTATTGTTGACGTCATCATGACGAGGAAATCTCTAGAGACCCCTGGTACTGATCACTGTCATCACATACCTGTAAACAAAGCAATCCTGACAATAATAGTTAGTGTATTGTTTCATCCGAGTGTCTCGTATAGTTTTAATAAATGATTTATTTTTTATGATAAATTTACAGTATTTTGATTAGTTTACAAAATATGTCATTATAGATAGATATATTTCAATATAGCTTTTATACATAACTAGGAAGTTATGTCATTGTACAACTGAATGAGTGACAAAGCTGAATTTTGTTCTGTGTACCAAGATTTATTAAAGATGAAAAATTAAAGATTATAAATTATTTGAAGTCGTAAATACTATAAAAATAAGAAATTAAAACATATTAACTAAGCATTTGTAAAGAGAGCAGGACGAAACATAACATATTTTATATTGGATCAATCACATACATATAAATATATTTTATCACGTCATCATGTATCAATATCAATATCGATATCAGTACCAAATGATAGAAAATCAAGTTTATTGTATACAGAGAATGAACTATGCAAAGAGAAATACTAGCTTTAATTTTTTTTATAAAGATTCCATATAATTATGTAATAACCTGATTCCAATCACACTTATTTATCCTTTTCTTTGTTTCGTGTTACAGTATCATAATTATTATAATACTTTCCACTGTTATGCTTTTCATAATGTAGACATTTAAATTGTTTATTATAGTGGTATGTGCCACATCATACAATATATGTATTTATTGAAAATTTAAACCAATCAATCAGTTAACACCCGGCCTAATGGGCCTATAAGTCACCTTAAACAATAAAACATATTTAGCATATGTGCATGATTTTTAACAAAAGTTAAACATAAGAAATAAAACATCAAATACGGCATATTGTCAGCTGAACATGATACATATATAATGAAAACAAATATATAGATCTACAGATTTAGGGATAAATATGTATAAAACTTATCAGCCAATATAATGATCGGTGAACGGTACACGTACTGTTTATACCAACAAACCTTTGTCGAAAGTTAAAGACTTGTCAAACATGAAATACAATAACAACTTCGCTGTTTTCAATACTCGACCTCCTCTCATTTATGTTTCTTATATTGTACTTTTATTATTTTTTACTAATCGATTATATATATTCGATGCAATATTAAAATGAACACGTGGGATGCTTATATATTAATTAGGTGTTAATAAATCATCACTGTTGGTATTATTTATGTACGTTCATTTTATGTCAACAAATTCTTCACATTTTTTGTTCCGTTTTATACCATCGGATTGGGCAGGGCATTAATAATGTGAATGATATACTGAAGGGCATGAGTGACCATTATCAGACACTATATGGTCTTAGTAATACAATAACTGTAACAAAAAAAAAACATCGGACATCCGTAAAATACATGTTATTTATTTTAAAACGTACGATGAAAGCAAGCACAGAATTTGAATAAAACCCGATTAAGTTAAATCGGGTTAACAAAAACATGTGCCCGATTTAGAATATCAATAAAGCGTTACACAAGAATAGTAAAGGTATATAATGGTCAGATCAAAGTACGAGAAATTTATATTCATATATCATATGTTCATCTTGTAACTAAATGTAGCAATCTTGACAGAAAGGTCCATGAGAAGAGAGTTTGTTTTTTTCTGCGTAATAATACAAACCCGTTAACTTTCACACTTTAATTTATTCTATGTTCAATCGTTCCATTATATTTAAGAGGAATATGTAAATGATAAAGATATATATTTAACTGTTTTAATAATGTGATAATTAAAACAAAATGACATTTTATAGGTTATTTTACTTTCAAATTATTTACCAGTCCTGTCCCCGATATAACATTATAAGACACTATACAAAATGAAGCACCGCATGCGTATGATTTTCGGAAGAGGAAAACTGCTCGAGTTATATTTCAACAAGTCCACAGATGAGTGTGGGCGCAACTTTAATAAAACAAAATCAACCAAAGTGATTTAATTCATTGCAATAGAATAGAGAATAGTACACTCGTGTGATCTTTTTTTTATTATAAGATGTAAAATATTTGAACTATAAGGATATGTGTATTAACATACATCGCGCCTTGAGCAAAACAATGTATGAAGTGCCATTCTGTATTACTTTCTTCAGATAAAGTGACAAGAAAACGTATAGGTATAAAATTAAATGATATTTATGTATTCTGAATAAACAAATATATATAATTATGTACTCACCTACATTAAATGTTCCACAACACATTTAAACACCTGAATGTATTTTCGGTTAATCTTTTTTAAAAGTGTTAGCATAAACCTAATAATCGCAATTAATCTTATGTACAGGCTGCATGCCATTAAAATATATATTATTTGTGGAATTAAGGTCAATCTTACATACAAACCATGTATTATACAGTTAACCGGAGCTCAAACTTAAAGAAAAAAAAAACTCCTTTAAAAAGAGATTTTATTCCAACCTACTTATAATTATGTGGATCATTTTAGGACTATCTATGATAATGATTTTTTTACAGTTTTATGAAGGTTGTTTTGCTTTATATGAATTTATTTTTAAATATATATCGGAGGAGACAGTACACTCACCAGTTTCATAGTATCATATATAAAAAGAATGACACAACAAAGAAAAAATGCCTACTTCATTGAAGACCTTCTAATAATCTGTTTTCATAACAGCAAGAATGTTGTCTTAATAATAATAATAATAATAATAATAATAATAATAATAATAATAATAATAAGAAATAATAATAATAATAATAATATTGTTTCCAGTCTAGTAATTGATGACATAATATGTCAGTTATGAAAATGATAATGCTCCAGTAAAGCCATAGATGACATTGCTGTTAATATGATATTATTCTTCGTATCGTAGCCATTGATGACAATATGTGTCGAATATGATATAATTGAGGAATTCTAGCTAGGAGTTTCAGTAAAATTATGATGTCAAAATGAAAGCTTTGTTTAGTCTTGTGAGTTATCGTATTGAAGGATGATAAATATGATTTTATTTTTCATGTCAGTCTGTGTTATTACCCCTCACTTTTTTCGTAATATTAATTTCCCATAGGCCTCTGGGAGTTATTCTTACTGTTAATGCAAGTGTACCACGTGACTAAGAATTTTGTTCTGTTAAATAGGTAACGTAACAGTATTTCTAACAGTATAAAATCTGGTCACGTGGTCTATTTTCTAAATAAAATGGCCGCCATTTTTCTCTTGATTCATTCTTATTTTCGACGGTAGGGCCTAGGGCATCACCAAAGTAACTACGACTCTCTTAAAATTGAGTTCTTTGCACCCTAGAGTTCTTTTCGCGTATTAAATATCTTTTGTTGAATATTCAAAAAGTAAACATCCGTTTTCAATGGAAGTTATTGTAATGTGAATAATTTTTTTGTTAAACTGGAACGATTAAAGCATGCAACAAAGGATTATTTAACATTTTTTTACCAGTGAAACGTTACAGATAGAGATGGTTGACAGACATCTGTAGGATATCATCGTTATTTTGTAAATGCACTTTGTCAAAAACCATGCGCAGAATATTCTGGATACGGAAGGATCAGATTTCACAGATCATAACCTTATAAATGGGTTAGTATTTTGTTTTCTAAATAAAACACCGCTTATTGTATGTTTTATGACTGGTAGATATCATCCCTTGCTAAATAAATAAAAGAAAAACAGCTTCTCGAGTAGGCCTACAGCACACTTAAAACTTGAAAGGTAAGGACAGTTTAGTTATTGCTACTCTTGGTTTATTTTTATTACAGTTAGACTTTAATTTAGTTTACAAATTCAGATCATCACAGTATTTGTTCGGGGTAATAAAATAAATAACACATGGGTTTGTGGGTAACAGTAAAAATGTTATCCCTCGTAAAAATACTGTTACCCTCGGCTACGCCTTTTCCTATGCACATATAATTTTTTTCTGTCATCAGCTCTTACTGGCGATTTGGGCTGGCAACCAACTTTCAGTCGACAGATAATAAGTGGCACATATTGTGTAAGATGACAAGGTCTAGGAGAATCTATAAAGTTTTCTCATTCAGTTGGTATTACAAGATGTAAAAACTGGTGTTATAATCTTGAGTGTACAGCATTTTTTTGTAATATTGATAATGAGCTATAGAAAAAAGGTATGTATCTAGAACTATGCAATTGCAAATATTTATATATTTAATTGGAATGTTTATGTTACATCTGAAAGAAATAGAAGCGGGGTAGGTGTCTGCGCACATATAGGCTGTTCAAGGCAACCTTTAGAACTGAGGAATAGTGCACGTTGCCGCCACAGGTCCGAAGTCAAATATTTTTTTTTTCTTAGGTATTCAGCAAAAAAACAATACATAGTATACAAACAAAAATTTTACCAATATAGTCACAAAACAATATTTATGACTGTTTATATATTCCGTTAATAAATATATATAAAACACAAGCTTCTTTATTGTGGTTATGTCACTTGTACATGATTAGTTATAAAGATTTTCGACAGGTTATATGGCCCTATATAAACAGTTGTTTGTAAATATAACCCGAACCGCTAGTCGAGGGTTATATTTCAAACAACTGTTTATATATGGCCTTATAACATGTCAAAAATCTTTATAACGAATTTGTAATTGAGCAAGCATCATTTTTTAATGAAAAAAGTGAGTTTGCTTCATAAATTGATAGCAGCCGTGTATTTAAAACTTTATAACTAATAATATAAACGTCACGATTATCGAATGAAAAGTGACGTTACAAACGTGCAGTATTATAAATTAATACATAGAGACCATGCAGTTCTTTTTCGCAAATATATAAAATGAATAACTAATGTTCGCGAATATGATTGCATTTTTACATATTAAGAAAGCATGGAAGTCACAATCTATATATGTTATCTTTAAGGAGAAATTGGAGACAGACGTTGATAGGCTATTATTGTGCCTGCCTAGTTTATGGTTGTAACAACTATCATTACAAAACGTCTATCTATGTTTAAATGGTATTTCTACTAATAGGTATCGATCATTCTATATTTAAATTTATTAAAGTGGAAACACTGACTAGAATTCGTTATATGTTCTTGCCATTGTTGAAGTACACAAGTCAATAAGTCTCTGTTTAAAGGATTCGAGAAACATTTTGATGCCACCAATTTCCTGAGGTATCCAAACAAATTCAAAACCATACCTACACAGAACATGTTTTACTTTAGTGACCCAACATATTCGAGCTACTTTGTCTAGAGAATTCAGCATTAAATAACACTGTTTTAGATATCTAGATATAGGTATGGTCAAAAGGTTTCAAAACATCTTATGCAGTTTGTCATATACGAAATACTTAAGGTCAATCTACCATATCCTCCCTTAACCATAGCTGAATTTGTAGTTTTTGGGTTGTTATTTTTACAAATTAAAGTTTTCGACAAAAGTCTTTACAAACTAATTCAATATTGTGACTATATTCAGAACCCCATATTCGTTACAAATAAAAAAATATATAAAAAATCTCAGATCTCACCGAGCCAAAACTTTTATTATCTGTAACTTTAGAAATAACTAATTCAGTTTTACTTAAGGTAAAAGAAAAAAAAAGAAAAATAGTGACCATGCAGAAAATACATGTTCGTTTGGTACTTTTGTCGCGTTCACGTCACTAATTAGTTAATTGAAATAACCATATCTTTCCTTGGAACAAATGCTCTTACTCCTCATATCATTTTGTGGTTTGACTTATTTCAATTATTTCAAAAAACGTATGGCATGGAGGCTGTGCATTACGTTATATCTTTTTGCACGTTGATATTCGATTCGAATTTCTGTTTTTCTGACAGAATATTTAAACTTCATTACGACAAATTTTATATACTCTTGTCAGTGATGCGTGTTATCACAAATTAAAATCAAGCTTATCACATATAGATAATATGTGATTATAGCAGCAGACTACATATGTTTTGTGTCCTTTATTATCAAAATGAATGAATTTAGCTATTTGCTATCTCAATAGGTTTTGTAAAAGCAGTATAATGAATCATTGCATTTACTGATTCCATGTTACCCAAATAAATGCGCCTCATCAACGTAAAACTGTTTGTTTTGGTTTTAGTTATATAGCATGTTACTTTTAGATCATTTCAGCCAAAACTCTTTTCATAAGATGTTTTTGATTACCTACACCAACTGTATACAATGTTTCAGTAACAATATAGATACTATTGTCGTTAATGGCGACATTATTAGCTTGTGTTATAATTCAGGTGCAGGCAGTAATATAATATATCAAATGCGGTAATACTGCTGCAGTCTAATCAGAAAATCTGTTGCCCGAGAAAAATAAGTGTCCAGCATTAATGTAACAGCCAAACTTCACCTTCACATATAAAGACAAAATAGCATGATGAATATATTATATCATTTTGATTTATTTTCAACATAACAATGCATCATACACTTGAGTTATTATAAAAACATAATAAATATTAAAAACATAGAGCATCTATAACAATGTTATCTGAAACATTAAAAGCACATTTCGTCATATTAACTTCAACCTTAAAAACTGTATAAACATTAAAACATTTTCTTATACATTCGTATACGCAATTAAAATTTCTTATAAAGGTAGTGCTCAACTTAAATTTCTTCATAGCTTTTTAAATTTCTTTTTAAAATATTAACGTCTCACTAAATTCTCTTAAAATAATGATAAAATATTTAAACAAAAGTCAAATCTTAGCACTCGGAAGACGCTAGTAGATTTCTTAAAAGCTTAATACTTTACACCAACTCTGAATCTTACATTTATGAAACATTATTTTAAAGCCCCATATATAATACTAAATAACAACATGTAAAACTTCTTGAAAACATTTAACAAGTGTAAGAACTAATATAACATGTATCAATACGTCAGTCACTTTAGAACTATGCAAATCTATAAACTTTGATTATATAGTAGAAATAAGTAAAAATATGATAACAAATAAAGGCACATAACTGGTTTAAGAATATACAAACTTGCAATTTCAATCCATAGAAAAATTATAAAACGCGGTTTAAAATACAGTGTCTGCAAAATATCTTAATGATGAGACAGAACGATCTAATATCGCTTACAGGTACCAGCTATAACAAATCTGACTCTGAAGGAAGGATACTATCTTGTAATCATATTTCATTATTAGATTTGGAGCACGTTAGATGATTAGCACGCGAAGAAAATTTACAGAACAATAAAATTATAAAAAATGTTTAAATGAAAATAATGGGCACAATAACATTCACAAAAATTTGTACACTGTATTGATTCCAGTGTAATATATCAATTGGTACTGATATATTTGATTCACCTTTATATAAAAATACAACTTCTTAATTAATGAACCTTTATATATAGAAATACAACTTCTTAAAATGACATGAAAAGTGTCTGTTTGTTAATTATTTCACTTTAAAATGATGATAAAAAAAAATGTAATTGCTTCAATATACCGTGTTTAAGATAAATTAAAATTTTCTAAAATGGTATCAGATGCAAAAGGGCGGCATCATCGCCATATAAAACAAAGCTTATCTTGCTTCTGTCTAAACTAGGATCTCGCTGAATTAAACATAAACATTGAATCACTCTAGTTAGTATCCTGTACAGGTAAAGGTGGAAGTGACATTTCTGATACAACTGAGATATTATCATCGATGTCTTGCACGTTAGGTCCAGGGGAGACAAATCCATCCGCCGATAGATTACGGGAGGTAACTGTGCTATCTTGAGCGGACTGAGACAAGCCATCAGTTGTTTCCCTTTGAGATTGAGTATGTGTGTTATTTTGACAAATGTTAGATGTGACCCCAACTCTATCAGAGGAAGTAGTTGAAATCGGTGCAACTGCTGAAGGAAGACTATCAGTTTGGCCTGGCAAATTGATACCAGCATTATTGTCATTGGTACCCGAACTATTTCCGGCAGTATTGAGTAAAGCCGGGTTTAAAGTTTGTAAGGAATCAGTTGTACTTTGAGCTACAGATATTGGCCGTCTGCCGGCTGAATGAGTGATTGCTTGTATATTACGTAAGCTACTTGTCATCATAAAATGTGTGTTTGCAATCGTATCTGTTCTCTCCCGTTGATTTCCTTGAGTTTGTTCTGTTTCAGCTGCCTGATTATCAGCCATATATTCCCGGCGACCTGGTAGACGTTCAGAGGGGTTCACATTTGGATCTATTTCACTATACTGTGGTGGGGGTGACATTGGGGATGAATAAATCTCCCCGTAAGCTGGAGGAGCCGGTCCGTCAAGGTAACTCCACCCACCTCCAAAACTAAATGGCTCGACACGTGCCATACCACGGTGTAAATGGGGGTTCCTCCGCATCTCTTTCGCTTTCTTGGCCTGTATATAGGTATATACCATTGTCATTACAACAATGATAAAAACAACAGAGCCGATAGAAGCACCAACAATGGCCAGCATATTGACTTGTTGTTCATCATCTTCCTTGTCAAGTAGACTTGCTGAAATTACAATAATACTATCAGTATGTTATGCCGTCTTTATATTATGCCTTACAATAAAATTTCTTTCTTCTTTTCCAAATGATAAATAAACTTGTCAAATGGTTATAGTCCAGTCATTTATTATTGTAAAATGTTTCCATAAAACTCATATACAAAACAATGTTATATAAATATCAATAGTTTAACACTTAAAAAAGCTTAAACTAACATAAGCGGAGAAAATAATTCAAATCTGCTCTTTTGGTTTTATTGTGAGCAATTTAGGTTAGTTTGGAACAGTATTTGTGTATATTATTCGAATTTGACAATGTTATCATTTTCAATGTTTTCTCTTGCAATTCTACTTTATACAATAACTGACGGTTGGATTAGGTTTTGAACTCTAAAATGCTTTATCCGTTGAAGTCATAAGATAAGCAAATTATTTTTTTAATTATTTCCTTGCTTGAAATCATTGAAACGGTGGAAGTTTAAAGTACATTATTATTGTTGAGAATGCTATAAACTATATTGTGTAGATGTTATACACATAATGTATGATTAACAAAATCTAATTAATCAAAACAGCACATTGTATAAAAATACCAATATAATCTTAAATGAAAATACAAAAAGATTTGAATTCTAAATCGCGTCCACGAATATGCACTCTTATTTGGATCTCTTATTTATGTGCAAATATATATGTCATTACATTGCTGTTTAAGGGGCATATGGAATTTTGGCTAGCCTGGTGTAACACACTTAATGCAACACCGAGGATCAACTCCACCTTACTTGCTGGAGATCAAAGTTACACAAACTCCAGTACTTCGATCTTGTGTAAGCATAAACTACAAGAAAGCCACTTGTACCACGTGGATCAAATATCTCATAAGCCGACTCGAATTTGTCATTAGCTTCAATCTTGATTTCGAACACTTTTTAACAACACCAATTAAAGTCATGTAATTCAGACCAAAACACTCGTCACATTTATCATGTCATCGTGGTAAAATCATGACTGCGAGTAAAAACCTAGCCAACAGTTAAATTTTACTTCACATTTGAGCCGCGTCACGACAAAACCAACATAATGGGTTTGCGACCAGCATGGATCGAGACCAGCCTGCGCATCCGCGCAGTCTGATCAGGATCCATGCTGTTCGCTATCAGTTTCTATACTTGTAATAGAATTGGTAAGCGAACAGCATGGATCCTGATCAGACTGCGCGGATACGCAGGCTGGTCTGGATCCATGCTGGTCGCAAACCCATTATGTTGGTTTTGTCTTGACTCCGCTCATTTGTATAATACACGAGTCAATTGTAACGGCGGCTATCAAATACACGGGAAATTGGCTGTACTTTGATATCAAACCCCTGTTAAAGGGGAGATGATAAAACCTCTGCTTTCACACTGAGAACACTTTCTGCTACCTGGACATAAAACAAAACAATTGACCCTGCAAGCGTGTGCAACTTAGCTATTTTCCTTCGCTTTCCTAATGGCGGGGCGTTGTTACCATTGAATTGTGCATAAACCTAACAAAAGTTAATATTAAAATGATAAATCTTACATCTTGGACCTGACTTGTAGCGTGCCTTAAATCCTTTTGCTGGTAGACTATAATCCGACTTGAATGAGACAGCCATGTAGTTGCCCGTGCTGACAAACGACGGGTTATCTCTGCCACAAAATTTGCCTAGAGAGTCTGCCGACACATTGTAACCTACAAATAACAAAAGTCCCGTTAATTCAACCATTTGTACCATATTTAGGGAACTAACGACTCTTCTAGCTTAATTATTATTATATTTTTATCAATTATATTTAAAGTTATATTTTTCGATAAAAAACCAGTTGGAACGATATTAATAAATCTATAATCAAATCATACATGCACGGACTTTTTATGAATTACAACACAAACAACAACAACAACAACAACAACAACAACAACTGAAAGCGTAACTGCATCTTTCATTTCCGCCATTTTGACGAGCTTTATTTCTATTTTAAAAACCTGACTGGTATTAATTACTAAAGTTTTGAACTAGCCATGTTTCTACGCGACAAGGATATTTCACGTGTAATATAACACACGCGGTTTACTTGAAAGCAGTAATTACTTCAAAAATCAATCTGTCGCGACTTGTATTTTGTTACGTGATATCAGGTTAATATGAAATAAACGATCATGATGTTTACAGAACAAGAGTTGTCAAAGAATTTAATACGAGCTACATTTTAATTACCATTGTTTTTTAGTACTAAAACAAAAATCCTATTATAAAGTGAACATTGAATTTTACCAGCAACGCTTTCGACTTACATGTATATGTACAAAAATAATGCTGATATGATTACAAAATGTACTTTCCATATAAAAGATTGGAATAAACAATTACGGGTTGTGAGTGACGTCGTCGCTAAGTGATTGGCGGTTTGGGCTAGTATTCGAAGCACTGCCGACCGCGTGGGTTCAAACCCCCGTCAGAAAATTTTCACGTATTGCTACACAATCGAACTAAAATAATCTGTTTAAACTAATTTGGGGTAAGTAAACATTTTGTTTCTATAATAGCGCTTACAATGAACAAACCATGTTTCACGTCGGCAAAGATCCCCCACAAATCATTATCGTAACTGGAAACATGTATCGCGTCCGGCAAACATATCAAAACTATGGCCCTAACTGATAACATAACACTCTGCATTATTACGGACCAGAAAACATGTACAGTGTTTGGTAAAGAGAACAAGTTATCGCTTCCTTTATATCATGAACGCAATAAGATGGTACCGGATTTGGCATTAGGATCACCCTGTAACGAGCTCATTATTCTATACATGCAGACTAGCACATAAAAACTGCGTCTTACCACGCCCATTGACATATATCATTGAAACATGTACCATCATGTACGGCATACATATATATATCATTGAAACATGCACCACGCATATCGTACATATATCATTGAAACATGTATGTCCGGCATGCATATATCATTGCAACTTGTACCACGTCCATCATGCATATATTATCGAACCATGTACCACGCCCATCATGCATATATCATTGAAACGTGCACCGCGCTTGTCATAAAAATATCATCGAAACATGTACCGCGCCTATTATACATTATATCATCGAAACATGTACCGTGCACGCCCAACATACATATATCATTTAAACATGTACCACGCCCAACATGCATATATCATTTAAACATGTAACACGCCATCATACATATATCATCGAAACATATACCACGCCCACCATACATATATCATCGAAAGTGTACCACGCCCACCATTCATATATCATCGAAAATGTACCACGTCCACCATACATACATAATCAAAAATGTACCACGCCCACCATTCATATATCATCGAAAATGTACCACGCCCACCATTCATATATCATCGAAAATGTATTAATGTGTTTCAAATGTATTAATGCAAGCTTATTAGATAAATGCTGAAAAAAAGGTTACCGTCGAAAACTTCACCGTGGTCATACACACAGCTAGCATGGTATTCTATTTCTGCATCAGTTATTTCCATCCTTATAGCATCTGTTATATTAGAAGCTTCAATCCTCCATTCACACTGCTGGTTACTATAATAGAAATAGAAATAATTTGATAGTGCAATATATTCGAGTATTTATACATCAGTTTTCAGTCCTTATATAGAGTGTGATGACAAGTTACTTATTAAATGTTAATGTACCTAACTATGTATCACATACCTCAATAAGTACCACATATCTAAATATGTACCACATTTCTTAATATCTACACACACCTCAGTATATACCACATACCTCAATGTGTACCACATATCTAAATATGTACCACATAATTATCTCAATATCTACACAAACCTCAATATGAACTGCATACCTCAATATGTACCACATACCTCAATATGTACCACACATCTCAATATGTGCACATATATCAAAATGAACCACATACCTCATTATGTACTACATATCTAAATATGTACCGCATATTTCAATATGTTCCACATATCTTAATATATACTACATACCTCAATATGAACTGCATATATCACATTATGTAATGTCTTTCATCTACACGTATTTTGTGATAAAGGCTGAAGTAAACAATCTTAAAGAACACTGAGTTTTTAATGTGAAGTCCTTATACCCAGAGCTAATGATAGTTTTAATATAAAATATATGACGAAAAGTAGAGGTTAACACATTTAATACAAGTAATAAATGTAACTTGAAAGGGTTAACGAACTTTTAATATAAGTATGGCAATTAGATTCTCAATTAGTTTGATTAAAATAAAAAAATGTCTAATTATATGATTTCAACGTTGACTTTTATGAAATTTCGCATCGTATTTGATAGTTATGTAATTAAGATTCAGATCAAGCAGATTCTAGCTTCTAGGATTTTAAAGCCATAACTAAAGATTTAATACGATGTAACTAACCATATAGAGGTATACATACATGTTGGCTAATAAAGGACCGGCTGGGTAGTTTAAATTGAAGTGAATTAACGCTGATTTTATGCTGGTAGCTGCTAAATCACGGGGACCATTCGTGTCCTCTAAACTTATGTACACAATACTGAAATTAGTTTAGAAAAACAATCATAATAATTTTTTGTTAATGTAGTCCAAAAACCTTACCATTGCTTATTTTGATTCGTATCAATCATTCTACATCATTTAACATATTTATAATCAGTAGTTATTATCTAGTCTGATCGTTTACTGATTGCAGTCATCTGTTAGATACGTGCGACAACATGCGACAAAAAATGAAATCAGAGAATTTAAAGTAATATAATATCTGCCTCATTATAACTTACCTTTTCAATATACCATTATGTCATGCTAAGTAACAATTAGGAAATTTCATTACATTATGTATAAGTTGGCCGTATCATCATGAAATAGGTGTTACATTTTTATAGCAATATATCATACAAAAAGTGAGGATGGACACTAAGCCCGAGTACTTAGGATAGTTGTTAGTGTGTTCGTGTAATGAAAATGATGTTTCGAGTTAAAATCTGCAGATATGTAACGTTGCTGATATAAATCGTTCCGTTATTTCCACTGTTCAAAACGTTATGCGTATTGACCATTTCGTAAAATGCACACTTTATTACATTTTGTACATATTTTATTGCGTTATACATATTGACCTTTCCGTTGTATGCACACTTTATTGCGTTTATCATTTTGTTATACACACTTTATTACGTTATATGTGCACTTCTCTACGTTATATAAACATAATTGAGCCGCGTCATGACAAAACCAACATAATGGGTTTGCGAATTATCGTTTTGTGACATGTACACTTCATCACGTCATGCATATTGATAAGTTTGTATACCTAGCATTATTACGTTACGTGCATTCTTAATAAGATGTTGTCTATCAGTCATTTCGTACAGTGCACACTTTAATACGTTATGTACATTCCATTTCGTTATGTGTATTTTGATCATTTCGTTTGACTCACACTTTATTATGATTTTTGGTTACGTGTACTTTATTTTGAAATGCGAATCAATCATTTGTTACATGAACACTTCATTTAAATATGCCTAACTAATGTATAAGACATTTTATTTCATGCAACCTTCACAACGTGCATATCAATCATTCATTCCATGCACACTCCATTACGTTATATGTATCAATCATTTTATTGTACGAACACTCCATTATGCTATGTGCATAAATCATTTCATTGTATGTGCACTCCATTACGTTATGTGCATAAATCATTTCATTGTGTGCAAGCTACATTACGTTATGCGTATAAATCGTTTCTTTGTATGCGCACTCCATTACGTTATGGGTATAAATCATTTCATTGTGTGCACTTCATTTTGTTATGCGTATAAATCGTTTCTTTGTATGCGCACTCCATTACGTTATGGGTATAAATCATTTCATTGTATGGGTACTTCATTTTGTTATGCGTATAAATCGTTTCTTTGTATGCGCACTCCATTACGTTATGGGTATAAATCATTTCATTTGTGCACGCTACTTTACGTTATGTGTATAAATCGTTTCTTTGTATGCGCATTCCATTACGTTATGGGTATAAATCATTTCATTGTGTGCACGCTACATTACGTTATGCGTATAGATTATTCCGTTATGTGCACACTGTTTCAAGTGATACGTGTCACGCTTAAGAAAAGGAGTATAGACATCAGTCACCCTTAACGTTATATATCAAGATTGTAAGTTGAAATTTGTACCAACCTGAATGTATAAAGGTAGCAAGAATAAATAGCACGTGCAGTCCATTTCCTGATTTGTCCCCATCATCACGTGATAGCATCATATACCACTGCTGTGTGTCATAAAGTTGATTACTGCTTTGTTAATTACTCTAGAAAAAGACGACATTTAATTCTTATAAATCACTGTACAATATATTTAGATATCAGTTTATAGCGGATATTTATACAACGACCAGACTGATATATTTAATATTGTTGACCATGTACACTTTGATAGCTTTAAAACTTTGTAATACGTATGTTTATATTTAAACAAGATTTAATATATTTGAAGACAAAGTAGTTCAAAGTGTCTAACGAGTTGGCGTATTTGTTCAAGTTTTATAAATTAGTGTACATTATATACGCAGATAACGGAAAACAATTTTTAAAGGAAATCAATTCTTTCTTCCTTCGTGTTATAAACTTACAGTTCATAATAAAATAACAACAAATATTTCAAAATGTCAAACTTCCAACTGTTTTGATTATTTGCACGTCAAAAGGGAGATATAAAGTGCAGATCTGATTTTAACACACCGCGTAAACTATATTTCAATTACATACATATTGAATTCAAATATACAAACCACCTAAAATAAGTTGCTTTGATAAGTTAATTTCCCGTTACTGATATCTAATGAATATATCACCAAACTTTCTGTATTTGATTTAAAGTTTTATTTTTATTGATAATGTAACATTGAAGGGAGGATAACACATTTTGATTGTATCATTTTTAAGCTAAATAGTCAAATTTGTTTTGTCAAGTTTTAAGTAAAACAGCAATGAGGGTCGATTTTTTTGTTTGACTGTACAATTTATCAGTTTAAACATTTACTTAAGCTCGATTGCGAAACAAGTTCTTGCAACTGATATTAATCACTTTCGAGTGCGCTTCCTGGAACTAACCAGTACTGGTGTCATATGAAGAAACATGGCCGTCTCCCGAATAGTGCTGGAACCCATGATCCCTGGGTTGAGAGGCAAAGACCTTAACCACCAACCCACCGCCCCCCTTACTATACAATTAATTGATTTCACCTTAAGATTTATTGATTTCATCTTAAAAACTATTGGACAAGATACATGTATAGTGAAGCATAGAATAAAACTGCATGTCTATATCGTACAATGGTCTCTAGGGAACTTGTAGTATAAGGAAATGGAAAGGAAGGGTGAGTTTTTTTTCGTAACTTTGGTATGATAATTACGTGCTGCATTTAATCATATGATGCGCTCTCTTTCGTTCTCATATTCATGTAATATTTGTTGTTTATAGTTTTTCTTTATTGAACGGTTGATTATACTGGTTCTAGAAATGTATATGTAAAATAAAAAAAAAGAGAACTGATATCCCGAACACACCGGCTTTAATAAATACAGGTAAACACGAGTTTTACATTAAACAATACTACAATTGTCTATTTTCACTGGCCAATTATAATCTGATAATGTTTATATCATCTACATCGTGTCTTCTGCAGACTTGTATTATTTCTATATTTATTTAAAAACAATAAAAAAAACATGATAAATTCGGAATATATAACACTTGGCAACGTATATGACCATGACTACTATATAACCATAGTGTAACAGTCTGGGTTATATCAACTGTTTTACCAGACCATATAGCCAGTCAACACGTCTTTAAAACATTATACTATATATCTAACGTACTAACTTCATACTTCACCACAGGTTATATACCGTGCTCTTATAGTTAGCATGTGAACATGTATATACAACGTTAATCATTTACGTTGTACTCTTATCAATGAAGATCAGCAACGTTACGTAAAATGTTACTCTTACATTTATATAAATAAGAAACATATAGTGTTGAAAATCACGTTACTTAATTCTAAAAAAGTACTTCTAGATATTTAAACTGTTAATTAAATGTAATTTTAGTCAATTCTAAAGTTAAACATAATTTTTATATTATTCATATATTGGTGGATGCATTACAAAAAAAATTGCGATTTATACAATGTTATTGAGCAAACTATTATCAAATAATAAAAATGTACCTGGCAGTTTCAAACTCCTTCAACATTCAATATATCAGTTTTATTTTATTTTTGTCAATGTCTGTGATTTAGGACACGCCTTAAGAATATTTGATATTTTGACAAACATATCTACACCCGTATACCGTTAATCCATTTTTATATTAATATACATTGAACTATAGTCAATAGCTTTCTCGTAACAACTAATCCTTGGTAAAATATCATTACAGTTTAAATTAGATTCTCTTTATATTTTAATCCGCCATTGTTATTCAATTTCAGTCCCGCTTTATACCGGTATATCCTGGAGTTGAACCATAAATTAAAATAACAGCATTCAACACTGTTATAAACAGATTTCATTCATTTTTAAGAAAGCTGAATTAAGTTTTATATACACACACAAAATACTTCGTTTTTTTCGCTAATATCAACATTGCTTCAAGTTATATTTGTATTGATTATATTCCTGTAGTGTGAGATACAGAGAGTTTTAAGGACGAAGAAGAGAAAGCAATAGAGTATCTTCATGTCTTAGAGAAATGTAGTTTGTCATGGATATAACAAGTAAAATCAATACATTGCCAGCTCTATATATTACCTTTTATTACTTGTTTTCACAGGTGTGGCTGTTTCATAGATGTGTATCTATATTGGTGAGCTCACTTAATGGAATTGCTTTTGTGATTTATATCAACATCACGAGATCATTTATTTCTGACCATGCTAGAATTAAAACAAGTAATATAAATAAACCATATCTTTCCAAACATGGCATTTCCCTACAAACGAAGCTGGTAGATTTTAAGCTTACATTAAATCATTTTAAAGTTTAGGGTTAGAGTATGATGTACAATTGATAAATGTTTCAAAAATAATCTAAAGCAGAGCAGTATTTAAACTTTATCACGTTCTTAACAAAATTACATCTTGTTTGACGTATGTTAAATCAAAATTTTGTAACAATTATATGAAACAATAAATGTGTTTTGTAATCGATTAAAGAATAGATTAACTTCATCTTTATCTAACTAGAGAACCTAAGTTTTGAAATTATTTCATGACTCAATATTTATTTCAAAAAGATATGCCTTTAAAGGCATATATATTTTACAATGTCTGCCGCCACAAACAAAATGATGGTTACAAATGTGTTTATTGTTTGATTGGGTTTTACGTCACACCGACACAGTAGAGATCATATGGCGACGTTCCAGCTTTACTGGTGCAGGAAGACCTCGGGTGCCCTTCCTGGCATTATTTCATAACCACCGACATTCCGTAATCTAGCTGGATAGCTTCCTCATATGAAAGAAACAAAACGTACCTATCAGGATTCGAATCCACAAGGGTGAGGGGCTGGTTCGAAGAAAACTCCTCTTCTTCGGTTTACTACAAAATTTAAAATTAAACAAGTATTTTCAAATAGACTTACGTCGAACATGCTGGAACCGAGAAAAGTGTCTGGATTTATCCCAGATTTATACAAAATATTAGGTCGGTATGGACTAACTTCGTTACATGAACACTGGAACTATACCATCCTCATACGCATGGAAAAACACGATCAAATCAGCCATTCACAAAACTGTTGAATTCGAATGGCGCAATAGAAAATTATGCGATGATAGTCTATCTAGTTTCTCCCGCTTGCACTTAAAGTATGAACCTTGTATGTTATGGAGATTCAGTCACCAGTATAAAACATATCAGATTCAATGTGTCTATGCATTCAGACTTCTTTCTAAATTTTTCTCAAGAAGCTATGAAGTAACGTGTAATAAATGTGAATTACCCACTGACTATATTGTGTTACATCTTATTTTCTTCTGTGAGAAAATGGAGAGTATCAGATCTACATTATGGTCTAACCTGTCACATATGTTAGGCATACAACAATTCGAAATGTTTTGTACCCTTTCACCAGAATCACAACTTTTAGAAATGTTTAGTGGTTTTGATTCTTTTGACATGAACGATAGCCTGAGAGTATCATGTTTTAAGGTGTTCTATAACATGACTACCTAAGTAATGTATAAACTGTGATATAAGCAGATGGCGAATAACTTCATTGCATTAAGTTATATTGAGTTATGAACGATGTCGCTAACATAGCGATTATGTAATGAATACTTGGTATTTAAATGCTGTTCTTTGAATATGCTCCTTTAAACTTTATTGTATGTTGATACTCCGTTTATTGCTCCTTTGGTTTTCGCGCCAAAGTCTTATTATATTACATTGCTCCTTTTAACTTTCCCGCCATTGAATTCCCGCCACAAACATATTCACGTGCTTTTCATGATAGCTTTGTATAAATAGAGACCGCATGGTCACAGAAGTTTAGTGTGTGTTAAAAAGTATTGTAAGAAGGAAAGTGATTGAAATATGAAAAGGATTTTGATGTAAAATACATAAAATAGTAAAAAAGTGTTAGAGAGATAAAAACTTGTGGATTGTAAAAGTAAAAATAAAAAAGTGTTTAAAAATTGAATATTAAAAGTAGAAACGAAAAAGTGTTTCTCTTATTTTCATTGTGTTTACGACATAATGAAAATCGTCCCGCGAACCGGATTATAAAGTGGATGTAAAGTGTGAAGTGAAAATAAAAATTGAGAAGTGACAAAAGGTGTTTAGTACATTTCAAAAGTAGATTATTTCTTTACTCGATTAAGTGTTCTGATAAAATTGTGTTTGTGCAACCAGAATATATATTCAAAATGCCAACTGTTGCTTCATTGAAAGGAGTGAGAACGAAGTACAGAAAAGTGGTGATAACTGAGCTTCAGAAAGCAAACGACCTTCTGAAATGTGAGGTGAGTGTAGTGTCAGAAATTGAGTTTTTAAAAGATGTTCAAAGGTGTAAAAGTCTATTGAAATCCTATTCTGAGAAATTGATGAGTCAAATGGATAAACTATCA
This sequence comes from Ruditapes philippinarum, assembly GCF_026571515.1. Taxonomy (NCBI): domain Eukaryota; kingdom Metazoa; phylum Mollusca; class Bivalvia; order Venerida; family Veneridae; genus Ruditapes; species Ruditapes philippinarum. The sequence goes on along the minus strand of NW_026860662.1, from coordinate 22,224 downwards.
GAACGTTTAACTAAAAGTGATTCGGAATATTTGCAACAGATTGTAGATGAGGATTGCAATTTGAATTTCGAGGTAGAAAATTGTATCATTGATTTAGACCAATTTTGTGAGTCAATTGTACCATTGAAACATGATGAGAAAGAAAAAGAGACATATCAAGAACAAATGCAAAAGATGATGATAACACAAATTGAACAGCAACGTCAAATGATGGTGCAGATGCAAACGGACAGAAAAAATACAAGTGCAGTTAAATTACCAAAACTTGATTTGGACATGTTTTACGGAAACAAAATAAACTTGTGGGCATTTTGGGACTCTTTTGAATCCATTGTGCACAGAAACACTAAACTATCCAGCATAGAAAAGTTTAATTATTTGCTAAGCAAACTAGGCGGAGAAGCGAAGAGAGCATTAGCTGGACTTGCGCGTACCAACGACAATTATTCTATTGCAGTCGGAATTCTCCGAGAGAGGTACGGCAACAAACAAGAGATTATTGATCTTCATTACAAAGAAATGCTTAATGTTCATTCACACCAACTACAAAGGTTGAAAGCCTGCGATTTTTTTGGATAAAGTTGAAAAAACCTTACGCAGTCTTGAGATGCTAAAGGAAAATGTGAATCAACACGTTTTTGTTTCAATGACTTCGCACAAAGCTGCCAGAGGATGTGCTCCGGCAGCTGGAAATAATAAAAGGAGCAAAAAACGAGTGGACTGTTGACAGTTTGCGTGATCACCTACGAGATACATTGGCGCTTGTGAAAAGTCTGACAAAGGAAAGAGTGATAGAGTGCATGGAGGTCAATTTAATTCAGTGAACAGGGGAATAAAGAAAGACGGAGCAATGCCAAAGAATACTTGGAATAAAGATTTTCATTATCAACATCATTTTCAGAAATTCCGTAGCAGTGCCGACACATTTGTGGCCCATGAAACTGTTCATAACAAGCCAGTGTGTAGATATTGTGCAGAGAATCATTGGAGTGACATGTGTACTCGATTCGCAACATTGGAAGAACGGAAAAACAGAATCAGAGGTAGATGTTATCGTTGCCTAATGGATGGTCATGGAATTCGTGAATGCAAATCAAATAAAAAGTGTGTGTACTGTAATCAATTCAATAGACATCATAGAAGTCTGTGTCCTAAGAAATATAAACAAACAACACAAGAAGAATCACAGATGAGTGCAACGAAGCAAATCAATAATATCTCACCGATGGAGAAAATGAAGAAAATGCTATGTTGTCTCACGGAGAATTTGTGTTTATGCAGACGGCGCTAACTGATATTCAAAACCCAAAATCTAACGAAAGTGTCAAGACAAGAATTCTTCTTGACTGTGGCTCTCAGAGAACATATATCACACAGTCACTAGCTGACAAATTAAGACTAAAGAAGCAGTATGTCGAAGAGTTACATGTGTTTACATTTGGCGGTAAAGATGCTAGAGTGATAAAGACACACGTGACTTCCATCAATTTATAGTTAAGAAATGGGCAAAAGCTATGTCTTAAAGCAAACATTGTACCAGTGATAAGTGGAAGCAATACATAGAAAGTCACTGAAATAAACAAGTCCTGAAAGAATTCAGAGATATTGCAGAAAATTTGGAATCTAGCTGATACGTTTCCCGACAAAAATGAAACATCTCAAATAGAAGTTTTGATCGGCAATGATCATTACCTAGACATTGTACTTCAACAAAAGATTGAAGTTCAGCCCGGATTGTATCTGATGTGTTCTAAACTCGGTTGGATTCTTACAGGAAGGTCATACTCAGAAATAAAAGAGAAAGAGGAACCAAACATGCTCATTCTCACACACGGAAGTGTTAACAATTCAACTGTAAACAAAGGGATATTCTGTGGTATCGATTCTTGTGAAAACTCGATTCAAGATCTAGAGGATTTTTGGAACATAGAGGCTAAAGGCATTTGTGACAAAGAACAAAATGAATGATGATGAGTTGTCAATGAGAAGTTTAAAAGCACCCTCACCTTTTCAGGATGGTATAGATACAGTGTTACCTGGCCATGGAAAGAAGAAAATCCAGATTTACCCGAAAACAAAGGACTTGCAATTGGACGACTTTAGGTCGTGTTTGAAAAACTAGAAAACAAAACCTGACCTGCTAGAAAAATACAACAATGTTATAAAAGACCAACTGTCAAAAGGAGTTATTGAGAAGGTTCAAGACTCGGGGAAAGGCAAAGGAATTAATGCATCACTATATTCCTCATCATGCGGTTATCACGCCCACAAAAGTCAACAACAAAGCTTAGATTGTTTATGATGCGTCGGCAAAAATATCACCAGAATCATCAAGATTTGAAATGAGTGTCTTTTTCGAGGTCCTGTTTTACTCAAGGACTTGTGTGGGCTACTTATGAGATTTCTTTTACATTAGAGTGGCAATGGTTGTGGACATCGAAAAGCGTTTCTTCAAGTTTGGTCTACAAGACCTCAGAACGCGATGTACCAGATTCTTTTGGATTAAAGACACAAAAAGACCATCACTGTTTCCAAACAAACATCGAAATTTCATCGTTTTCTGTAGAGTACCGTTTGGCGATTATTTCAAGCCCTTTTCCTTCTCAGTTGCAACGATTGAGGCTCATTTGAATTGCTTATGACACTAAACTATCAGAACAGCTGAAACATGAAACATTTATATGGACAATATTATAACCGGAGCATCCAGCGATGAACAAGCTGTAGACTTGTATAAAGAAGCAAAAAGCATGTTTTAAAGACGCCTCAATGAATTTTCGGGAGTGGAGTTCAAGTAGTGAAAAAGTAAACCAGTCTTATTCTTAGAGGTTGACAGATCCACTGAACTTGAAACCTAAGGTTCTAGGACATGTTTGGACATAAAACAAGATATTCTGTCAGTAAAATCTGTATGTTTCGAATATAAACCGTTCATTAGTGACAAAACGAAATCGTACTGAAAGGAATAGCATCAATATTTGACCCCATGGCTCTTGTGTCACCAGTCATTCTTCATGGAAAAATGTTTGCTTCAAGAAATGTTTGGAAAGTGTTTCGACTGGGATACAAAGATAACAGACGAACATGTGCGTCGATAAGTGGTCATTTATCAGCGATCAACTTAGGTTGATATCTGGACATCAAAATACGCCGGAGTATCGTTTCTCAAGACAAATATGTAAAATACAATTTACTTTGTTTTTGTGACCGCTTCGTCAAAGGCTTATGCCACTGCAATCTATCTACAGCAAGAAAATGTAACTTATAGAAATCAAAACTTGATCTTTGCCAAAACACATCTTGCCTCCAGTCAAGAAAATGACTATTCCAAGATTAGAGCTAATGGCAGTGCTAATCAGGTTGTTTTTAGGTGTTTGAAACTTTTGTGGAAGACACAGTTAATGGATAAGAAATGTCATCACGAATAACCTTTGGACGACTCTCAGGTAGCATTAGACTTGATTAATAGTAAAAAAGCAACTTCCCTATTTGTGAAAACTAGAGTTAAAGAAATCAAAAAGCATAATTGTGGTGATTTTTTGCTCATGTAACACAAAAGATAATCCAGCTTTGACGTTGCACTCGAGGTTGTCAGCGTGAATGATTTAAAGGATAATTCTTTTTGGTGGAACGGTCCACTTGGGTGTTGTGAAAGTCCACGAAACTGGAATAATAATCACGACAATATTATTGACCATGAATTAAAGCAAGAAAAAAGATGAAAAAGAACCTATGTGTTTCCAATTGCTGTCGAAGAAAATGAAAGCAAAACAAACATGATATTGTATCCACTTGTGGAATTGACATCAAAGAAATTAAACGTTGACAAAATTGTTGCGTGTTCAGCTTTGTGTTAAAGTTCATTAGGAAACTCAAAAATTGTAAAAGATGATGCAAAATTCTAACTTGTGACGACTTACGAAAGCTGAAAAATTTGTGGATAGTTTATGTTCCAAAGGAACATTTATAATAAAGGACCTATAGAATAATTCAAAAAGAAATAAGGCGCGTCCGGACTACCAAGAAACTCGGCTGGTTATGACAAAATGGATTTATTGCGTTTTCTGGGCGTTTAGGGACTCTTGCTTATCAGAAGGAGCAATACAACCATATTCTTCTACCCAAAAAGAAAAGATTAAAACTGAACTAGTGATTCAAAGGGCACATAAAGAGTGTATGCATTATGGACATTCATACGCTATCCAGACAAGACAAACATACTGATACTCGCGGTCGTTCAGCGGTCCAAAGCAAGCATTAAATAAGTGTAATGTGTGTCGCGTCTACGAATGGAGGCCCATACAAAAATGCTGTTATGCCAACTTCCCAGTTCAAGAGTACAAAAGTAAGTGCATTTTCACGACTGGTAGATTTTCTTGGACCTTAACAATAAAACATCAATGGTAAAGAAAAGTCTGGATATGGTTTTTTCGTGTATGACAACACGGGCTATTCATTTGAAGTAGATTCAGGATTTAAGCTACACGAAGAATTCCTGATGTGTTCTGCAACGATTCATTTCACAAAGAAACACTCCCTATGAGATTGTTTTTGATAACACTGCTCAGGTTAAACTTGCAAGCAAGTCATCAAATCATCATATGGAAAAACGTAGTGGCAAAGTAATGAAGTAATGTCAATACGTAGCTTCGAAAGGCATTGTTGGATTTCATTGTCGAGTTAATCTCCCGGATGGGGGGATTCTATGAACGTTTAGTTTGGGGCTAGTTAAAAGTGCGACTTAAAAATCATAGGGAGAAAACTTCTTGCAAGATTCAACTTCAACACTATAAAGGAAGTGGAAATGTTGTCAATTCGAGACCTTATTTAAGAAGAAATGATTTTCTTCTAACATCCCTTTGACACTGGGCATTTTTAACATTAAATCCAACACCGGTGTACCACTTGAGCACGACGATGGTGATGAAACTATTTACGCTGTTCGAAAGTTCACTGAAAAACTGTTAAAGATTTGGAAAAAAGGACAAAGATTACTGAATGAGTTCTGGAAATTTGGGCGTGATAGTAACCTGTGAGTTTAAGAAGCGCCTTCAGAACTCAATTAAAATCAGGACGGAAATTTACGCACAAAAATACCGAGTGTGGGGTGATGTTTGTGCAAATAAAGGAAAATTTTCTAGAGAAGTTGAAAATTGGTCGCATTGTGGAGTTAGGAACAAGTAATGAATGGAGAAATTCGATCTTGCTAAAGTACAGCTACTTCGAAGAGACTGATAGGCAGACCCCTTTGAACTTACTTAATCTCTTGAATGTGATTAAAAAATTCACATTTATTGATGACAAAGGGGATACGACAGTGAGAAAGTGAAAAGAAACCAGATAAAGTATCAAACAGACAGGCAGGGGAAATTGCAAAACAAAAATTAAAAACTATTTAAGTAAAAAATTATAAAAAAAATCAATGATGTCAAATAACGATGATATTCATAAAATACAATATGTGTTTTAGTTTCTAAACATTAAACATACCAACTCTGTATCAAATAGAGACGCACATAGACAGTCTTTAATGTTTGACATTATAGCAATGTTGTTAAAACACTCAGGAAGAGATTGTGAGAGACTATTTGTTCATACATAAGCACTTTTTTATATATTCGTTTTTACTTCATGTATTTGAAATAGATCATATGATGTATTGCATTAATTTGACACTCCAAGTTTATCAATGTGCCATTGTTAATAAGATGTTTCGCTAACATAGTGTTTTCTACGATGCTTCATTTTCTATATGTAATGAATACTTGGTATTTAAATGCTGTTCTTTGAATATGCTCCTTTAAACTTTATTGTATGTTGATACTCCGTTTATTGCTCTTTGGATTTCGCGCCAAAGTCTTATTATATTACATTGCTCCTTGTAACTTTCCCGCCATTGAATTCCCTCCACAAACATATTCACGTGCTTTTCATGATAGCTTTGGTATAAATAGAGACCGGGCATGGTCACAGAAGTTTAGTGGTGTGTTAAAAAGTATTGTAAGAAGGAAAATAGTGATTGAAATATGAAAAGGATTTTGATGTAAAATACATTAAAATAGTAAAAAGTGTTAGAGAGATAAAAACTTGTGGATTGTAAAAGTAAAATAAAAAATTGTTTAAAAATTGAATATTAAAAGTAGAAACGAAAAAGTGTTTCTCTTTTTTTCATTGTGTTTACGACAAACGTGTACAAAAGATTTAATACTGAATGTTATATTATTTTCAATTATTTATGTTTGTTTTATGAATTTTCTTATTATAAATGTACATTTTTTGTGATATCATTACTCTTTGTTCACAACACAACTTACACACCTTAATGTTTCGGTTTTCGGTTTAAAGTTAACGTACAAGTGTTGTTTTTCACTAAGAGTCTTTTTTTCCTACTATTGCTCAATTTAAATCATATACAATGAGATTATAAGATAGTAAATAATTGATAGTTTGCGTAAGTGTCCTTATTCATGATATAAAATAACAACAACAGGCCTAGCTTAAACACCATCATAATCGCCTTTTGATAATTTCGTTTCGATTAAGGCTAATTACTTAATGTGTGATTTGGCAATCATTTAAATATTATAAAATTTATTTTTTCAATAATTATTCATCGTCTTTCCTCAAAATTGAAATTATTGTAACTTTAAACTTTACTTAATTGAATTTAATTTTACCTCTGCCTTCACCTAAGTAATTTTGTTACAATAAACGAGCTCAGGTCTGATGCTCTTGATATATACACATATGAACCTGATATCTATGCAACTAAGTAGCTTATTCCCTATATATATATTCATTCAATTGACATTTGTTGAGAGATATTACAGATAAATTGCATTAGTTTTCTTTTAGTATGTTTGTACGTATTATAATTATGCCTTTTCTTTACTAATTTATATAATTCTAAAACAATCTTGTATTTATATTTACTGTATAAATGATCCTTTGTATTATCTGTAATATGTATAATGTAAATGCTCTTCAGTGATGGAGGTAATAAAGATAATAATAATAATCTTTATCTAACTAGAGAACCTAAGTTTTGAAATTATATCATGACTCAATATTTATTTCAAAAGGATATGCCTTTAAAGGCATATATGTTTTACAATGTCTGCCGCCACAAACAAAATGATGGTTACAAATGTGTTTATTGTTTGATTGGGTTTTACGTCACACCGACACAGTAGAGATCATATGGCGACGTTCCAGCTTTACTAGTGCAGGAAGACCTCGGGTGCCCTTCCTGGCATTATTTCATAACCACCGACATTCCGTTATCTAGCTGAAAGAAAAAAAAGTACCTATCAGGATTCGAATCCACAAGGGTGAGGGGCTGGTTTGAAGACAACGACCTTCACCACTCGGCCACGGACACCCTACGGTTACAAATAGTAAATGAGAAAAGTATGTAGTAAACTGAATACAAGTGATATATACAAATCATTCCTTCATTATAAAGCATTACACATAAGTCTAGACATACAATTTGAATAATTCAAGAATGCCCATGTACACATAATTTATGGAATATTCGTCTGGTTATCTCAATAGGTAGAGCGTTGAATTGGGAATCGGGCGAACCGGTCCGATACCCAGGCGGCGCAATTCAATTTCGTCGAGATTGATCATGGAATCCTTTCTACGTTCATTCTCACTGTACCTCTAGTCTGGCATGTACAGAAGTTATCAGTTCCTTGTGAAAGTGAAGGCAACTAGTACTAGTAAATTGGTTGACAGCTGGCCTAGGATCAATGCGGTGGCTGAACTATGCTCTGGAATATACAATGTGGCTCCCTGTCGTGATCTCGAAGGTAAACTACGGAATGCCGTTAGTGCCATCGCCTATGAATGGTTTGATCTGAAACGCGATACTCGACAGTACGATGATGAAAACGCGAAATCACAAAACTACGATGGTGGAAACGCGACAGTACGATGGTGAAAACACGATATTTTACCGCGTTTTCATCATTGTAGTATCGTACTGTCGCGTTTTTAGCATCGTACTATCGCGTTTTCATCATCGTGCTTTCGCGTTTTCATCATCGTAGTTTTGTGATTTCGCGTTTTCACCATCGTACTATCGACTATCGCGTTTTAGATCAAAACATTCATAGGCGATGGCCCTGACGGCATTCCGTAGTAAACTACACCACAAATACATACAAATTTATAGCTGAAAGCAAAATATCGTCAACATGCAAACATGGAACTTGTACTTCTGGTTCCTAAAAAATAATTACATGTAGTAGCATTTGAATCATTAATTTGTTTGTTTTTTGCTTGTTGTTTTCAGCAGAAACAGTAGAAACATATTTCTGCAGAAAAAGTGCTTATAAGACGGTATTTTACTTAAGTAGACTCAATGACGGTATGCTGAAATAAAACTATTATTAATCAATTTGTTTACAAGGTGGTATTAGGTCTAAACAACGTATTCGATCTGTGTTTTCATTTATGTTTGAAATTGGCTGAAAGAGCCGAAATGTTTTGATTGCCGAATATGCCGTAAAATTTCGATGAAACTTTTGAAGAGATGCATTTACTTATTTTACTTTTAAAACATCCATGACTTTGGCAAAGTCATGAACTTGTTTATTTGTAAACGCTTTAAAAAATCAAAATGTTTCTTTTGCTAAGTTCTGATTTTTATTAATATGCGGTTAGTGAATTAGCCTCAGTTTTATGTTTATCCAGGCTTTAGAGAATATTTTCCTTATTATAAGTCAAACAGGTAATGCATGCTCAGTCTGACTTTCGCATTAAGTTTGAATGAATAATAACAGGAAAAAAAATGTTGAAAAAAAACCCAACATATTCAAGATCAGATGACGCAAGTGACTTAACATAAATGCATGTCCACTTGTGCTGTCAATAAGTAAGTAATATGAAGAGCATCGATACATGAGGCTATCTGATTTGTTCGAGGGAGCGTAGCAATTAGATTACCGAGTGTTTTGTTGTTCTTTCTCTATTGTATCATAGTCAAGCATTAAAAATACGTTCCCTGTTGTCACAATATGAAACCTAAGAAGACAGTAACCAATGAAGTGCACTCCAGTTAACGCACCACTGTGCATGTATATGTACACGATTTAATTGCGACACATTTTCAACAGAAAGGTCCACAAACTGTGATAAAAGTTAATAAAATTACATTTAATTATACAAAGCGAACAATGGACGCAACAGGCGACATTCATTTCACGAGCGAATAAATAAGTATACAATAGTACCAAAATGATTATTTTAATAAAACTGTTTTATTGACATTAAATGTACAAATCAAGTTTCAATGTATCTTTTCTAAATGATTTATGTGTTATTTTAACCGCCATAATCATAAGTACATCAGTGCAAGAATTAATAGAACTATGTTGAATAAATAAGGAAATAAATACGCCTCAAGTTGTAGGTTCTTTAAAGGATAGGCGTTCAAACTGGTTAAAAGCGTAATAAGGGTGGAACTTGTACAGGAAAAATATGTGCACTTGATTTTTTATTACGATATCAAACACTGCGGTTACTAACTACTTTATCATTTGCATGAGTTTGACCTGAATACGAATACTTGTTTCTATGATAAATACATATCTACTATGTGATGTGGTATTGTTTACAAATGACGGACATATATTATATTTTTAAGCGTTCATAGAAAGCAGTTTAAGGATTGTAATACAAGATACATATTTATAAAATTATAATTAAAACAATATCACGTCTTGAAAGGATGTCAAGTAAATAGTATAGCGACGGTTAATGATAAAGTTTCTTTAAGGCCGAAAGAGGAAGTTTATTATACACGTACTTGTGGTTTTTTTCAATCGTCATAACTTTTCAGTGGCGCGTTTATTTCATTCAATAAATATCGATGAGTCAGTGACACCAGGTTATAACGTAGTGAACAAGATTGAAGATATTCTCAGTTTATATAGGATATAAAGTAAAATAAGGTATTCAGATTTTTTTTGAATAAAGTTTTAATTTTCATAAGTCCTATCATTTTAAACGTACTTACATATGTATGAGTCGAGATTTTATGTGTCGAATTTTTCGATGTGTCGAAGTTTTTTCGTGGTCCATATAAAGTAAATCTAGTGTAATTTACCACAAATAAGTCGAAGTTGTTCGATTATTTTGACACCTTCGATCTCGAGACATTTTTCACACCTTATCTGGCTGCGAAGACGATTTCCAATCAACTTGTGTGACAGGTGTTAATTACACAGCCGTGTGTTCAAACAGCCTTTGTTTGCGATAAAATGTGTGATAAAATGCTTTAATCGTTACTATTTTAATTGCCATAGTGGTATTTGAAAGTAAACGGTAAGAACTACTTTCATTTGAAAACATCCGTGACCCGGTGTCGCGTGAGAATAACACGCGTAATCTTTACTATAAGCTGGTTTAGTTATCGCCCTTTCGTATTGTTACGCCTTTTGTAACTCTATTGTATACGTAAACGGGTAGTCCAAATAATTAGCCGTGAAAAAAGTTATTTAACATTCTATATTTATCATTGTAAAATGTAAAATATCAGAATAATGATGGAAAAATATAAAATGGGGTTTGTTATAGATCTTATAATTAGGACTAGTCACGGGTCGAAATTTTGTCATGTAATTGAGAGCAATTCATGAGCCGAAGTCCCGATGTGTCGAATTTTTTACTCAAGTCCCTTCAACTTCGACTTACCGAAGTTCTACTGTATTATATTTGTTATCACCATAACCACCACCATCATTTTATCATTAAATCATTAATATCTTGTTTATCTTGAATTAACTTTAATACATGTATATCATTATCTTTATAAATCATTGTAGAATTGTAGTTTCCAATCTGTTTGTTGATATCCACTTCACTTTCGTTTCTAATAGTCTAATAAGTCACCGGTTATATATTCATATTGTGTCTCTTTTAAATAGTGTTTTTTTAAAGGAAGTAAATTAGAACTTTAAAATATAAAAGAAAATGAAATTAGATCAATAAGAAAGGTTGGAATTCAATGAACGCAACCCTCACACAGGACCACCTGAAAGGAGTCCAGCAGGGCACAAAACAGGACAGGGCAAGACGGGAAGTGATTATATGAATTATTCCAAACAGGAAATCATAGAAACCTACGATATTAAAAGTTCTTTTAATATCTTACACTTGTCAGAAGTATTATCATCATAATTATTATCTAAACACCAGTTTCATCTACACTGTGGTCATCATCATTCATTGTTTATATATTAAACTTCAGTTCTAGCAATGAACAAAGTTATTTCTTCTTATTATGTTATTTAATGCATTAATAGAATTGATAGTATATAAATAACACATGGGTTTGTGGGTAACAGTAAAAATATCATCCCGAGGAAAATACTGTTTTTTTACGAGGGATGATATTTACTCCAGGGTGCAAACAACTAAATTTTATGAGTGTCATAGGGACTCCAGAGGAGAAATTGATGTCCTTTCGGGGTTTAACGTTGAAAATAAGAATGAGTCGAGAAAAAAATGGCGGCCATTTTATTTCATTTTATTTAGGAAATAGACCATGTGACCTCTTAAAAAATACTGTTACCTATGTAACAGTACAAAATTCTTAGTCACGTGGTACACTTGCATTAACAGTAAAAATAACTCCCAGAGGCCTATGGGAAATTAGCATTACGAAAAAAGTGAGGGGTAATAAACAAACATGTCAACCAGATTCTTACGAGCAGGGAGAAGTAACATGTATAACAAAACCTGCCAAAAATCACAGTATTAAGTTTCATATGGTGTTTAAATTGAGTGGATTATAAAATGTAATAATAATAATTTAATAGAACCACTGTTTGAGATGCTTAAAGTAAACCCTCCTTCTGAAGAGTATTCATAATCAATTAGGAGACTGAGTTTACAATGGGCATGGGTTCAAATCCCAAGGGAGGGGATGACACATTTTTCATTGTTCTACTTTTTTGGTTACCTTTTTTCTGGTCAGATAATAATTTTCGTTTTTGTCTCATCAAAACTTACATATACCTTGTTCAATTCACCATTTTTTTTTCACATTAGCTTTTCTTTCGTTGTGTTTGTTTTCATTTTATAACTATAGTTCTGTCTTACCTCTTCTAAACTTAGATAAAGATAAAATGAGTATACATATTTCTTTTACTGATAAGAATCGTATTTGTTGTTGTTGTTGTTCAATATGGCTTGTACAAAAGTTAACTGAAATCGTCAAACCTTCAGAAACAAGATGGATATATTTTGATATTTTCTGTATGTCCTGAAATAGCAGGGTGTGTGATCACCTGATACTTGTTACACCGCTATAAAAACAGAATTTTTTGCTAATGTGTTGTTGTATCCCTCAATATTTGAACATACACCATGTTCCAGGCAAATATTTTTCGATTCCGATCATATTGTAGCTCTCGCACTGTTTTCTTTTAAGCTTGCAGAAATTGTGGCACATATCTTTATCAAAATACAAAGACAATGTCTGCAAGTATATCGGTAGAATTAACAAAGATCTGCAATGTCAAGTATAATACCATTCGTACCGGCTAATAATTACATGGAACATGGTTAATGCTTATTATTCAAGTACTGAAAGATGTAATGGAAAATAAAATAGCGAAAACCATTAGCGGTGACCCATTGCTACCGTTAACAAATTTCATGTGATCTATTTAAAAGTTTATTGTATCATATTTTTGTATTTAATAACAAATATTGATATATATAATAAATACAGAGATAGTTTTAAAATGATATACATGATAAGAACAGATAAAATGTATGCAAAGCTATCTCAAATTTTCCTTTCTTTTGTACAGTAGAACAATGGCATATTTGTACTTGAAATTATCAACTTCCAAAGAGCTAAATACATCATCAGAGTCATTATCTTCAAATCTATCGACATCAGACAACTCATTTACATGGTCGAGCGAAGAAAAAGAAGAAGATGAAGTTTATTTCCAGAACAATTTAGAGTATGTTTCATAAAAAGATCAAGTGACCATGTATGTGTCTGTTTCCGTTAAATATGTTAATAATTTGAGTTTAAAGGAAGGCACAGGCAAACTTTTATTTCTTCTTTCTGAATTTGTAATCTAATATTTTGTTAATGTCCTCTAAATGATTACAGTTGTAGGTGCAAAGATTTCTCACCCACGTTGGTCAGGTAAGAACAGTTAGATTTAACTCTAAATATTGCAGTGGCTTATGGGAGCGAAATATTACCCATTAAGAAAAAATACCTACATTTAATTCAAACTTAATCTGCCATGTTTGTTCTTGAAACTTCAGAGGTTTGTTCTTGTGGTACAATTTGCTTTATCATAATTTGGCGCTTCTGTATGATTTTATTTGAATTTAACAAACGGACTTTACATCACATCTAAAACAAAATCATATATCATTTATATACATACAAATATCCTGGACATTATAATACCCCCGTTGTTAGTGCGATTTGAGTAAATTAAAACAATATAATATTTTGGCCATTCATTTGCCTGTGTATACATTTACGTTCCTAAAAACAATCTTGTTGATTAAAAGTTTTTTTAAACCACGTCCAATGTCATAATCGGATACCCACGGCCATTTATGTTATGTTACATGTCAGTTTCTATATTCAAACGACTCCTATTTATAATTTAATATTTTATTTTCATGTCGACAGCGTCTCTGACGAATGTGAATGTGATCAATGTTACTCGGGGTAATCATTTTATTTTTTATTTATTTTTTTAAGAAATAAGTCATTCAGATAACAACAAAATTTAAATCATTGTAACAAAACACTCATATCTCCCTTTTACATTAGATTTTTAACGAACTTATATACATAATTATCATAGCCTTCGGAGAATTTAAACAACGGTTAAATGAAAGCTCTTAGACTAATACTCGAATACTTTCTGTCACAGGGCTTATAGAAAATCAGCGTGTGGCCCAAGGACAGTGTGTTGGTTTATTTCATCATTAAATAATGAGATTACAGACCTGCGAAATAGGTAAGTATAAGTATAATCGCCGTTGTATTTTCAATTATATCACCATAAACATTAACTTTATTTTTTTAAGTAATCTGCTTTTATAATATATCAACTTATCCTTTCTTTATGTGATGTTTTCGAACGTTGGTATTGGTAGGCATAAACTAGTCAATGTTAAATTAACATAAAATTATATATTTTTTTCTGGAGAAAATCAATTATATGATAATGCTAGAGTATAGTTAAATTATATAGGTATATTGTAGAAATAAATTTTCCTCTAAATTTTAATCGCTTTATCTTTAAAAAAGACTCATTTATAGCTTAGGATATAACATAGTGTCATATACCATTGGTCGTTCTCTACATGTTTGTATGCACTGGTTTGTTTTTTTTATTTTAGCAAACAACATCTCCAGGAAAATTTGATTAAGAAAGATAGGGAAATAAAGGATAACAATTCGGTAATTGAGAAATTAGAAGAGCAATTCAAAATGTAAGTTTTGAACAGGCAAAATCAAACCGAGCTTACAACAGCCTAGCACCACAAGTGAATGATAAATTTGTAACACTATTTTAGTGATAGAAATTGCAACGAACAAGTACGGTGGCACACAGGTGATATGTGTGTGTGTTTTAATTTATCTCGTGCGCACGAGATACTATGTCGTGGCCACGAGTTACTAAGTCGTGGCCACGAGATAGCTAAGTCGTGACCACGAGATACTATGTCGTGGCAACGAGTTACTAAGTCGTGGCCATGACAAAGCTTAATCGTGGCCACGAGATACTAAGTCGTGGCCAGGAGTTACTAAGTCGTGGACACGAAATAGCTAAGTCGTGGCCACGAGATACTATGTCGTGGCCCAGAGTTACTAAGTCATGCGCACGAGATAATTAAGTCGTGGCCACGAGTTACTAAGTCGTGGAAACGAGATAACTAAGTCGTGCGCACGAGATAATTAACCAATCAGAATACACTAAATATATTATGATTTCTTTTAACTGAACAACTTACTTTTACATGCAACAATAATCTTTGAAAATACTGAAGATATTCATTTTGCCTTTTTCTTTAGGACCATATTAGAAAGTCACCTTCCAAAGCCCATCAGACAATAATTTTGACTAAAGCCCTTTGTTGAGACAATTTTGTGATCGAATTGGTCACTTTGTACATACTATGACCTGTTAACCTTGTTAATACGATAACATGAGACGGAATAAGTCCTGGTTTATTTTGTTAGGAAGGGACTGTAGATAGCCTATAAGGATGTTTGACGTCAAGTGTCAAGGTAACCATGACACTTCATGTAAAATCCTAGACTAATGAATAATTTAGAAGGGATAAGCCATAGTTTATAAAATCCAGAAAAATCATTGCACCTGATCAGTAGATGACATCTTATGATTTCGAGGTCATTGGGGAAAAATCAGGGTCACAATGACGCTAAATGTACAATTATTGACCAGTCAATAAGTTGTATAAATGGCACTTTTACAGGCTGGTGAAATAGGGGCATCCTTGTACTATAGCACATGTCTAGTTAATTAAAAAAAATCATAGAAATGGTGTAATCTGATTGGTTATTTATATCGTGGCCACGACTTAGTAACTCCTGGCCACGACATAGTATCTCGTGGCCACGAATAAGTGACTCTTGGCCACGACATAGTATCTCGTGGCCACGACTTAGCCATCTCGTGGCCACGAATAAGTAACTCGTGGTCACAACAAAGTATCTCGTGGCCACGACTTAGCTATCTCGTGGCCACGACTTAGTAACTCGTGGTCACGACATAGTATATCGTGCGCACGAGATAAATAAAAACACACACACATGTCACCTTTGTGCCACTGTAAACATGTGCTGTAATGTAAATGACATTTATTACATGTTACTAAATTATAGATGGTATATTGTGTAAAACATTTAAATATTTGAAGTCACGTAAACCTATTTTCTCCAAAATATTATAACATTTTATTATGACATTATAACCTCGGGATGTTTAATCTTCTTCAATAAAGGCAGCGGTAATTTCATGCTACAGTCCGCGTGCATAACACTGTTCAAGCAGATTTGAATATTAGAATAGTGGAATTTTTAATTCATTAAACTTAGATTTAACTTAGCCTTTACCCGGTTATAATGCAGTAATATTGTTATTGCAACGATTTACTCCACCATTGTACATGTTTCAGGGTGAGTGAGAAACTTGAGCAAATACGTAACACAACTGATAAACGGTAAGGCGTTATCATACTACAATTAGATCTGTAGAAAAAAAGAAGAAGAAACAATTCAATATAAATCGGCCTCAAACACAAAAGTTATCTTTAACACTTTGAAAGAAATTAATAACAGCAATATCAGGACTAACAGGTTCTAGTGTTACTAAATTGAAAGAGACTTATTAAGAGTATTAAACACACACATATTAAAAGCACATAAGAGGAAATTTTGAAGGTTTTACAACACCAGAAATAAATAAATAAATGCTGTTTTTATTGGTTTCAACAGAATTTTACCCTTTATTGTTTAACATGATGTTAAATAGAAATAATTCTTTCATTTTAGTATACAAGAACTTGAAGAGCAACTGAATGAAAAAGATCAAAATACAACGGAGAAGACTAAGGCGATTCATTCTTTGGAAAATCAATGCAAAATGTAAGTTTCAGTACAGAAAACAGATGATTGCTATACTGTTCTCATTTTACGTTTATAATGAGCTTCAAAATATAGCAGTAAGTATCTGACCGTCGGCCCTTTTCAGGCACTCTTTTGGTAAGGACATCGAACATGATAGTATGAAAACTAGACATGTAAACAATCATTATCATGATATCGGTGTTTTTGAGTTAGTTTGCGTTTATAACAAATGCAACAAGTCCATTTACATACACTCTTAGCTATACAAGTAAAATACGTTATTTATATAATAAGTTTTGCGTTTTTCGAAAAAGAAAGTACGGACCGTATCACTTATTTTTCAGATTATGTTGACATTGATTTGCAATCGATATTCTATAATTGATTCCTGGCCCATTGTCATACATGTTTTTCAAAAATAAGTTGACTGTAATTCACGATATTTTTAATGTCAAATTATTTTCTAATTTTAGTACACAAGAACTTGAAGAAAAACTGAATGAGAAAGATAGAGATATAATAGAGAAGAATGAAGTGATTGTCGCTTTGGAAAACCAATGCAAATTGTAAGTTTAACCAGCAAAAAATAACAAAGTCGAATAATATTATTTACACAACATACAATGAAAAATGAAATGCACTGATTATTGTATATTAAACTTATATAAGTATCTAGTCTCACGACATCCAGTCTTTTAAACATTTTAAGCACTCTTTATAAAGATGCTGCATGTTTAAAATGTATTAAATCATCAACACAAACTTATTGATGAAATAAAAATGGCCAGTTCATATCGCATTATATTGGAATATTGGATGAAAAGGATGATCTTTTATACTGGTTTACAATAATAGTGCATTCAAGAATGGCCGAAATGATAACATTTCCATGCTCGGTTTAATTAGGACAGCGGTAATTGTTTGCGTCATAAGCGGACTTAAATATAAAAAAAATAACGTAATAGATAATCCAGAAAGCTCATGGTTAGCTATGATTTCCCAATATATATATGTAGTAATGTTGTTATTGCATTTATGTATTCAACAATTCTACATGTTTCCGGGAGTGTGCGAAACTTGAGGAAAAATGTAAAACAAATAACGAAAAGTACGATGTTGGCATGGTACAATAAATTATGATACAATATTTTAACATTAATGGTCTTCCTAATTAATATTAAGAACTCTGAGGATAGTATAAGTAAATGAACCCAACACAAATATTTAAGTGTTACTCAACTGGAAGTAAAACTGTCTTCTGTTTGAAAGCATGCTCATTATAATGAGATAAACAATCTGATATTGACATATATAATGCTTGCATAGGAGGGGGCATCTTGAAGTTTGTTAAGCAACATATTTTTGTGTTTTATTCTTTTATATTACAAATGATGCTGTCTGGAATATATCTATTTTTATCACACACCCGTGCCGATTTTGCGACTCCGTAAAAATGGTATTGCACGGCCGTGCGTATATTTTGACGTGACGTCATTAGCGTTATACAAACATAGTGTAAAGACGCGCTAAATGCTAGTGTTATACTATAGGCACATCAATGGAAGATGACTCTTATTTCACTTTAAACGGTCTTTATGTTGGGTATATGATAAATAGAATATTAAATTCGTGTAAGTTCATTACTGAATTTTTGAACTCGTTGAATAAAATAATATGATGCTCGCCAGAGGCTCGCATAATATAATTTTATTCAACTCGTTCAATAAATTTAGTATTTAACTTACACTCATTCAATATCCTCTATTTATTTTAGGATACAAGAACTTAAAGAATCACTTAATGAGAAAGATAAAGATGTAGAGGAGAAAAGCAATGTGATTGCCGCTTTGGAAAAGCAATGCAAAATGTAAGTTTAAGCAGCACTAACAGTGAATCGTAATGTGTTTAGTATTATAGTAATAATCTGGTTCTTCAAATTTATTTATTTATAAACATGCTATATTGACATATTGATGCAAATGAAAATTGGTATACTCATATCGCGTTATAGATATAAAACTTCTTTAGCCTTGCTAGTGAAATTTGGGGAAAAAAAGATGGAATACAGATTGTACCTAAGGTTACAGACATCATGTTATAAACATGAATAGCCATAATCAATCTCACAAAGATACGCGATTGATAACTTGATTTAACTTGAATAAAGCAAAAAAGTGATTAACATCATTTTTTTTGACAACGTCGGAAGAATCTTTATATCATAACGTACTTTGAACATATAATGTATCTGTTCGCTTCTAGTGATTTCATAGTGAATGTTTGATTTTCCAGTGATATAAATAGCAAAAAAACAAGTATTGTAAGAGAGGATGACATTTTACATGTGACTAAATAAGACATGGCATACTGTATTAAACCTTTCAATAACTGAACTCACGTGTATCTTTTCTAAATAAATGTTGGTAATTAAAAATTATAATATAATATTTGGTTTGTTCAATAGAACAGTGGTAATAACGTGCTATAATCTGTGTCGCAAAGCATCGGCCTAAGCAGATTCAGATATTCAAATAGTGTAATATAAAATTCAGAAAGCTCATGTTTAGCTTCGATTTCTCAACATAAGTATGTAATAATATTGTTATTGCATTAATGTACTCAACAATTCTACATGTTTCAGGGAGAGTGACAAACTTGAGCAAATATGTAAAACAAGTAATGAAAGGTACGATCTTGGCATAGTACAAAGTATTAGAAATGATAAAACTTTAAAACAATAAAAGGCTATCAAATTTATTTAAAAAATTGTAAGGAAAACATGAACTTATAACTAAAAAAAAAACAATAAAAAACAAACAAAAAACAGTGAAAGTGTTACTTTATTGAGAGCGACGGGTTAAATTGACTTATGTTTGAAACCATGTTCAATACGATGAGATTACCAATCCAATATTGACATATAATACATGCTTAGGAGGGGACATCTTGAAGTTTGTCAAGAAACAGATATATGTTTTACTCTTTGATTTAGAAAATGATGTTATTCGGAAATAATTATTCTCATTTTAGGATACAAAAACTTGAAAAAACACTGAATGAGAAAGATAAAGATGTAGAGGAGAAAAGCAATGTGATTGCCGCTTTGGAAAAGCAATGCAAAATGTAAGTTTAAGTAGCACACACAGTTAAATGGTACACTATTCTCATTTTCTCTCATGAGTTGTAATGTGTTTGGTAGGTGACACATTATCCGATCATCAAATTTATTTAAATATAAAGCTCATAAACGTACCTATTGATAAAAATTGGCATGCTTAAGCAGATTTAAATATAAAAATAGTATAATGCATAATTCTATAAGCCCTTGTCTAGCTTTGATTTCCAAATATATGTTTTTCGTAATGTTTTTATTGCATTAATGTACTCAACAACTCTACATGTTTCAGGGAGAATGAGAAACTTGAAGAAATATATAAAACAAATAATGAAAGGTACGATGTTGTAATAGTACAATTAAATATGATACAACATTTAAAAATGGATAGGCTTCCTTATTCTTTTAATGACAAATATTAACTAATACATCCAGCAAGAATAACATTTCCTATTTTACTAAATTTAAATGGGTATTTCGTGATTAACACTTGAAAGCTTATTCATTATTATGGGAAAACTAAACATTTTGTTACATATATTAAAAGCACGGGAGAGGATCCCTCGAAGTTTGCAAAGCAACATATATAAGAGTTACTCTTTGATGGTAAAATGATGCTATCTGGAAATAATATTCTATTTTAGGATACACAAACTTGAAGAGAAACTATGTAAGAAAGAACGAGAAATAACGGCGAAGAATCAGGCGGTTGCAACTTTGGAAAGTCAATGCGAAATGTAAGTTTCAGCAGCGAAAAACATTAGTATAATTTGTCTCAGATAACATGTATATTGAATTGTATTGTATTAAATATAGTATTATCTGGTAAATGGCAAACCTTTGTCAAACTTCGGGTAAGAACCACGAAAATGTAAATTCATTTGCACTGCATTATTTATATACTTATATTAAGTTTTTACCTTTTAATGTTTTAAATGGCTCTTGGCTCTTTAATGGCTCTTGTTACTGGGTCGGGTACTGGGTTGGGTTTGAACGCCACCTTTCCTTGTTGATCTTGTTTATCATATTTTAATGTTGAATTCTGCTTGGGCTTGTGCTGGGGGCGTGGACGGTGGTTTGCACTTGAAGAACCGTCCATGGACAGGCTCAATGAAACTGAGCCTGTAACATTTTTTTCAATCTTTTCCTTATTGGGCTTTCTTTAGGAATTCTTATTTACACTGTCTTAGAAACCAAAAGTACGAACTTTAAACCTATTGAAGGTTTTAGGTCGAGTTGCTTATAACTGGTTGACAACTGACATTCTTAAATCAATTCTGATTGTCAAACATATTGCCAATCATAATTTACTGAAGTTGATTATATTTTTCCATTTGATGTCAATTAAGTACATTTATCAAATGCCTTCGCTTCTCATTATACAAAGATTCTGAAGTCACGCGGTAAAACTGCTTTCAATCCGTATTAACTCCGGGATGATGATGAATATACGACATCCGTTCAAAAAATCGTTATTTAGTATTAATACCATTCACAGATGACGGGTTGGGGAGTAAGATTTTGATGTTGCCCAGCTGCATTGATTCTGTTGTTTTCAGCGGCTTGAGCAGAATCTAATCCTTATATTTCAAAATTATGCCACTTATAAATGGTTTTAAAGTATAGATTTTGAGTAGGAAAATGTAGAGAAATAACGGATAAGAATAAAGCGAGTAGCACTTTTGAAAACCATTAAAATGTAAAGTTCCCAAGCACAAAAGGGTGAATGTAATGTGAGTTTTATTGCTTTTGTATATAATACTTTTTTTAAATATCTGGAAACACTAGGTCAGCGCACTCAAATATTTTAGTTTTCTAAACATAGCTGCCGAAAGCATAAACATTTCAAATAAAGCAGGGAGGCTGGTGAAAAGTAAACTATGACATGTTAATATCAAATTATAGATATGCATCTTCTTTAAATTAACGTCAGTGATCAGTGTAACAAAGGTAAAAGTAACAGGGTTCCAAATGCTTTAGTTTTAAACATTCATTGCTTTAATTAATCGTTCAATAATTAGTTTCAATGTGGTTAGATCAGCGACTGTAGACGTTTTTTTTACTTTCAGAAATAAGCAAGAGGTCATGAAAATACAAATCAGTATAATTTTGAAATCATGCAAAACAAAAAAGTACAAGGAGAGCAAGCAAGTGAAATAAAACGTTTACAAAAATATGAGGAAATTCATCCAGCTCTCCAAGCTAAACGTGATGAATTACAAAAGAAATTGGACAACTACGGGACAACGTTAGCTAAAGCTAACGGCAAAATAAAACAGCTAACGAATGAGTTACGCACAGCAGGAAAGGAAAAAGAAGAACTATTGCATCGGTACGGTTTTATTTGTTTCCTCATTTATAAATAAAAAATATTTTGCAATTCAGTTATTCAAATCAGATGTAATATTTGTTTTCATTTCTACTCAACTAATGAAAAACTATGTCTTTCGTT